>NW_011888782.1:10553682-10568833 GCF_000151845.1 Pteropus vampyrus
GAGGGAAGCTTTTTCACAAAGGAAAAGAATATAGAACAGGGATAGTATGACTTTACATTCTTGGCTCAGTAGACTAGTTTCTTGTTGGATTTTTTTGGCCACCGTAACTGCCAATCAGAAAGTAGTTTATTTCACTAATTCACTGGATCTAGGTGAATCAGTAAGCTGACCAGAATAACTCAAGAATGCATTTTTTTCCTTATTATCTAAGTAAATGCCTCCATATTGGTCTGAACTCTCAGGGAAATGGTTATTTCTGGGCTTTATAGAATTCCGATTGTGGGCAGTCCATTTACTGGTGAACTGTTTATTTCTGTTTTTCTGTTTCTTCTTACCAGTCTAACCATAGAAAATTTACATTAATTACTCCAAAACAAATAGAATATCATCTGCATACCTAGAAGTTGAGCATTCATTTTCCTTTATTGAGAGAGAAAACAAAAAAAAAGACAGGGCTGTTTTGTTCTTGGAGAGTCAAATTCCCCAGCAACTGTGCCAAGGTTGATTTTTGATGTTCTTTGTAAAGTAGCAAGTATCTGGGCCCCTCGTTCTTTGGAAATGGCATGGATGTCACTTGGGAAAAAACAGCCTTGGTCATTGCCCTTGTATTTTTTATAAAGTTTTTCAGAGAAAGTGATTCTGTTATTTTGAAATAAAAATACTACAAATATTGTGTATGTTTCACATCTGGGGCTTCCTGGAAATAAATTAAGATATGTAGTACAAGAATTACATGTTCACATTGATTACACAAGGCTACAGGATAACTTTATTTCTTTGGGAAAATAGCAACTTAAAGCTATAGGATGTAATTATCTGCATTATCCAGAAAACAGCTGCTGCTGTTTGTGATGGTTTGAAAATATTTTGCTGCCAGATCATCTTCTTTCCAGTTGTCAAAGTAAGCCCAGCACTTCCTAGAAGATAGTTTGGAGAGTTCTAACAAAACTAAACGTACTATTTACCGTATGATCCAACAATTTTGCTCTTGGTGTTTACCCAAAGGAGCTGAGAACATATATCTACACGAAAACCTGCACACAGATGTTTATAGCAACTATATTCATAATTGTCGAAACTTGGAAGCAATCAAACATTCTTTAGTGGGTGAGCTGTTAAACTGTGGTACATCCAGATATTAGAATGTTGTTTAGTGCTAAAAAGAATTGAGCTATCAAGCCATGAAAAGACATGGAGGAAACTTAAATGCATATTTCTACATGAAAGAAGCCAACCTGAAAACGCTACATACTGCCAACTATATGCTATTCTGGAAAAGGCAAAAAACTATGGAGACACTAAAAAGATCACTGGTTGCTCAGGATTGGAGGGGGAGTGAAGGGATGAATACATAAAGCATAGAGAATTTTTAGGGCAGAAAATAGCCTGTATGATACCATAATCATGGATATATGTTATTATACATTTGTCCAAAGCCATAGAATGTACAACGTCAAGAGTGAACCGTAATTGTAAATTATGGATTTCAGGTGATAATGATGTGTCAGTGTAGGTTCATCCACTGTAACAAATGTACCATGCTGGTGGAGGATGTTGATAACGGGGAGGCTATGCATATGTGGTAACAGGTATATGGGAAATCTCTGTACTTTCCCCTCAATTTTGCTGTGACCTTAAACTGCTCTAAAAAGGTATTCAGTGTCAAACCCTTTTTAAAAACATGGCTGAGGGACTATAAGTGTCAGATCCCCTCTCTCATTTAATGTTTGTAAAGCCGATGCTTTGACTTTTCTGACTCTCCACATTAAAGGGTCTATGGCCTCTTCCTCCATTTTAGATGTTTCTTTTTCTGGCAAGAGTATAATGGTGTTTCCTAAAGATCAATAAATATTTGTTGAATGATGGTGAATGGTGAAGTACAAATGTTTTTTTTTTTTTTCTGTTTATAAGCTTCCCCTCTCTTTTGGGATGTGGGATCCCCTTTATAGACTTTGAAGAATAGGAAGTATATATTCCATTACAAACCCCAGTCATAGATAGGAACCTGTGGAGAAATTTGTTGTCTCTGGGAAGGAAGAGCATCAATTAGAGAATAGAAAGCTAAAATCATGATTGCTATAAAACTTTTTTATTTCCTCAAATATGTAGTGGATATTTTATGACCGTGGGATAATTAGAATTTTAAAAATAATATGGAAAGCAGAATTCTTTTTCTTACAGAGATTACAGATTGGAGAGAAAAACAAATAAAATGCATCAATATTTTTGGAAATCGTGTATTTTGAAAATATGAGAGCACTTTATTTTTCTATTCTTTGGAAACAGAATGTTAGTGTATCTACGAATAATGGTTCAGGGTACATGCACTGGGGTGGAAAATGTCTCCCCAAATTTCATATCTTCCTAGGAACCTCTGATTCCTGACATTATTTGGCAATGGTGTTTTCGCAGACTTAATTAGTTAAGTCGGAAGTTATAGTAGAGTAGGATGGGCCCTTAGTTCACATAATTAGTATCCTTAAAAAAAGAGGAGAAGAGACACAGGGGGACCATGGAAACTGAGGTAGGGATTGGAGTTAAGCAACCACAAGTTAAGGAATATCTGGAGATACCAGAAACTGGAAGAGGCAAGAAAGGATTGTCCCCTCCAGGGATTAGAGTGAGTGTGGCCCTGCCAACAGCTTGATTTCAAACTCGTAGTCTCCAGGACTGTGAGAGAATCAATTTCTGTTGTCATAAGCCATCCTGATTTGTGGTACTTTGTTATGGTACCCCTTGGAAACTACTACATGAGCATTATCATAATATATATATTTTAAAAGTCATGGTAAATGTACAAATATTGGGAAGGGAGTTAGTTAATTATCGTATATCAATATAATACTTTATTTCCTATAAATCTGACAAACATATGGACTTTAAAGATACACAGAGAACTCTGCTATAAGTAGCAATCATGTGACATGTACACAATGATTACAAAAATATAAGAACTAGATATGTATAATCATAAAGGTTTAGAAACAGATCTTTATTCTCATATAATTGGTAGAATATGGCAAAATATTTTCTGTTTACTGTTTCTTTTAATAAAGGAACATTTAATATAAAATGTTAAAACAATGAATCACAAAAATGGTTTCATATAAAAGTCACCTTTAATTGAGTTAAACTGAGATTTAAATCAAATTTGGTTCATGCATATGGCCTAATGAATTTTTCCTTTTTGTTATGACTTTTAAGTCTGAACTAGTAGCATGTCTTGTAAAACTAGATAAGTGGCCCTTTAAGAAATTAGGATTGGTGGATAACTTCAACATCTATAGATTATATTTACTTTCTATAATTCTGAACTTCCCACTAATGGGGCTAAAACAGAGTTAAAAACAAATATTCATGGCCAAACAATTTAGGAACCAACAGACAGAGAAGTGTACAGCTCTTCTGTTTTTGTAGAATTTAAACTATAATTAATGCTTCAAGCCCACAAAATGAGCTAGATTGGAGGGCTTGGCTTCTGGAGAAATATTTGCAGTGAAAGTCTAGAAGCAAGTGAAACAGCTTATTATTAAACTAGCCCATCCCATATGAAAACCATAGTCTGGGTAGTGATGAAATCTTGCTGGAAGCCTCCAAGGAAGCTTTCAGAGCCAGGGTCAGTTTTCATTTACAACTGGAGTCGGCTCTTTTTTAGGCCAGCTGACCTCTTTCCCTGTACGGAAGCATGGTCCTTTTGGCTTCTCTAAAAAGTGTGCTGCTTTTTCTACAAGGCCATTTTTGGAAATCAGTTTGTCTTATTGGTAAGTCTCAGGGGGTATCAATGAATGGCAAGTGTGGAAGAGTTAAAATAGGATCCAATGCAATAAGGAATCCTTGCAGTATTGACCATACCCACGTGAAATACAGTTACTATTATTTGAAGAGCAAAACAGGAAGTCATTCTCTAAGTGAACCACCCATTAAGAGTCAGCTTACATGATGATTTACATCCCCTTCACAAAACCACTAGTATTTAAGGCAACAAATGCCTTCTGAGTTTTTTAATAAGATTTTTCTTCTTGACAGACAACTAAAAGAACATGGGTTTTTGGTACACCCATAGTACAAATAGTCAAATCATCTACTTAATGATTTTCCAAGAAAAATACTGTCAATGAGAGGAGTGATGCAAGCAGAGGGTATTGTTGTTTTTGTGTATTTGGTCTTCTTTACCCACTTAGGAGGCAGTCTTCCAAATAGCAGTGTTTTGTGATCATCAGGGCAATGATCTCACAGATTAATCTTGGTAAAATCTTTCTTAAAGATTGCCTTAGGAAATAAGAGACCAGAAAGAATAAATAAAGCATCACGGAAGTAGAAGGAAAAAAAGTATTCATACATATTTGAAAAAAATATTCATACATTTTCTATCTAACCTGTGGGTAAAAACAGTGGCTCCTGAACTTCCAGTAAGAAGGTCCCAACTGGATCCTAGTTGTGATTTAGACTTTGGGTGATTTAGACTCTGGACAATTCTCGATGGGCTTATACTTTCTGGGAGCCCTTGCAAAAGCTGGCCCTACAGGCATTGGAAACAGGTCCATGAATGGGAAGTTTTTGATCTAAAAATCAACAAGCCTCCCTCTGTACAAAGAGGAATCTGAGTCATCAAAGAGACATTTTCTAAGTAGAAATGCAATCTCAAAATTAGGGTTCTTGATGTGAGAATGTCCACTTGCATTTTTTCATTCGAGCAGCCCTAAAAAGAAATAGTTTCAGGACCTTTACCTAACATTAAGGTGATTGTTATATTCCTAGTATTATTTACTTTTTCTAAATAGGCTACATACTCCTAAGAATACAGAAATAAAGAAAATTGCCTACACTTGCCCAGATGCCTATTGCATGACCTTACTTCACTGCTTATTTTTTCCCATTTGAAGATGCTACTGCTAACTTGTTGCGATCTTCTGCAAATGACACTGAGACTTTAAAAATATGTCTTTTTATGGGAGATAATTTATTTGATTGCCAGTAGAGATTGCTTGGAACAGACAATTTCTAGACTTTCATATTCTCCCAGGTTGGAGAATGAAAAGTCAGCCATTTCTTATTAGTCTTTTATAACCTGAAGAATTTTATTTTCTTTTGTTAGTGATTTCTGGGAAAGATGATTCTGAAACACATTTTGTTGATTATTGAAGCACTATTAATTTAGATCTGAAAATTTCAAACAAAGTGCCTTGACAGCTAAGCCACATGTAAGTTTTAGGCTCTTTCTGAGGTTTATGGAGCTTTATTGATGACTACCTTGTCTAATAGCCTATGAGGGGATAAAAGGCAACACATATACTCCTGACAAAGAAGTAAATTTAAGTGAGATAACACCACTATTGCATTTGTACCTACCTCAGAGAACTTATTCTCCTCACCTCCGATGTTCAAATAGATAAATTTACCCAGGTAAAAGCATCTTGCCATTTAAGTCAAACTTAAGAATCTTATTCTTAGTCTACCTGTTGAACAACAAGCTCTTTTCACAGTTTTGGCTGGGTGTACACAAAATATCATAAGAAATGAATGGGGACTGACCAGATGGTTCTGGCCCCAAACTCTACCTATCTTTAGTAGTAGTGAGCACTACAGATAGTCTACAAACAGAATATATCTGAAGACAAACAACCATTAAATCCCAAGTAACAATTCTAAGTGGACTGTTTGAGGTGAGTGGATACAGAGCTATTCCAGGCTAACTTTCTCACATCCTGTCTGAGAAATTTCAAGTTTATCATTAGCTAGTCCTTCCCTAAATCATAATGATATGATGTTAGTTAACATATATTGAGGTTATATACCAAACAATGTGCTTTCCAGGCATTATTTTATTTAATTCTCTCTCTAGCTTTGAGAAGTCTGAATAATCTACAGCAGAAGTAGAGAATTACAGATTTAATTGATACTTAATTTACTCTAAAATTTAAATATTACCGAATAAGGGAAATTTTGAAACTGAAACTATGTTAAAATTTAAGAAAATATATAAGGAATGATCATCCACATAGTCACTCTTCTAGTCTGTTTAAGATTTCCTGCACAGAAGCCGTTGAGTGTACAGGGTTCTGTGGCAAATTTGAACTTGTGGCAAATATCGAGGAAATGTGAACAAGCAACTTCCAAGCTAATTTTTGTAAATGAGGACACATTTTAGAAATGAATAATCACTATATTAAATTAATTTTAATTTACATCCCTTTCTCTTGTTTCACTCTTTTCTACTGAATAATAGCATCCTTTTTTTTTTTTTTTTCCGTTGTCTCAATATCTTCTCTGATGTCTTTGATAATATCAGTAATAGTTTCCTTAGAGTTGTCATTTCGGTACACAGTTTCTGTTTCTTCCGGTTTGCTCTTTTCTGGTTGCTTTTGTCTCTAACTTTCATGTTACAGTAAAGGTTCTCAGATCTGGGTATAATCAAAATCACCTAGAAGGCATTAAAAAATACTGTGCTTAGGACCGCCACAGACCACAGACCAATCAAATCTAAACCTCTGCTGTCGGGACATATTTCTTCAAAGCTTTCTAGTTGATTCTATGTTCAGATCAGGGGCAATCCTTGGATATCTGTATGTCTGTGTTTAAGAGTTGAAGACTAAAAAGCTGATTGGAAAACTCAGGCCCAGGTGGTTTAATTGGTAAATTCTATTGAACATTTAAGGAAGAAATAGAACCGATATTACTCAAAATCATCCAGAAAATAGAAGATGATGTTCTGCTCAATTCGTTTTATGGGTCAATATTACCCTGATATCAAAGCCAGACAAAAGCATTAAAAATACATACATACATTAAATATACATACATATATACATACATATACAAAGAAAGACAAAAATTCATACATATATACATGCATACATATGTATATATCAATATGCCTCATGAACATAGACACAAAGATTCTTAACAAAATGTTGACAAATAAGCCCAAGAATGTGAAATTGATTTAACATTTGAAAATCAATTGATATAATTAACTTACTAAAGGAGAAAAATATCATTTAAATAGATGGAGAAAAATGTTTGAAAAAAATCAATATTCATTCATGGTAAAACATTTATTTAGTCATGTTAGAAATGAAGGGAACTTCTTTAACCTGATAATGGGGCAATATTAAAAACCTATCGCTAACAACATATTTAATGTTGAAAGATTAAATCCTTGCTTCCTAAGATCAGGAACAAGTAAACAAAATGGACTCAAAGGCCTGGCTCTCTGAGGACTTGACTCTACCAGTAAACTTTTGGTATTAAAATGACCATAAAGGACACCAAAAAATCTCCTTCAGCAAATTCTGTGACGTAAGGTACTTGTGTTTATATCTATGGGTATTTCTTATTGTACTGCTATCTATGTTTTTGACTTCTGGGGTGGAGATGGTTAACGAATTGGCTTCTGATTTAGCTAGGTTTTGTTGTTGTTATTATTTGTTCATTACAACATCCCCCTCTAAAGATGACTTAAAACAGACTTCAAGATATATAATGTGATAAAACAAGTTCAAGTAAGTCAGAACTGAAGCAGAAGAAGAGGGAGAATATCAGTAAAAAATAGAATAAAACTAAGAGTGCAAACAATGTACAAAATTAATGTAGAAAAGTCCTATTCCTTGTTAGGCACAGGCTGCACATTTCTGTCTATTTTTCTTTCCTGCAGGCATCTTAAATATAAAAAGTATCATCAGTTTCCATAAGTCAAAGCATAAATCAGTGATTGGGTGATATAAAAATATAGATATTTCTCTTATGAATCTTCATGAAGGGATCTTTATTGGGAAATGGAGCAAAAAACATTCTTAGAAAATATACAATGAGTTCTTCTGACTATTGATTTCATATCTTTACTATAGTCCAACTATATTAGTACAAAACATAATTTAGATATCTCTAGGAGTCTAAATTAAGAAAATTACATGAAGTTATAATAAATCTACTAACATTTGCAGTTTACAAAATACTTTCGTATGCATTCTCTACCAAGGCAACTTTCAGGCAGATATTATCATCACCTTCACTTAACACTGAGAGAATCATACATATTAAATGACTTACACAAGATCTTCTAGCCAGGAAATGAAGACCCAATATTGGAATAAATGATTTTCAACCCTGAATCTTGTCTTCTTACCAACATGCACATCTACTTTTTTGCTACATCCAGTTGACCAAGAAAGTACTAACATGTACAGTTGCTTTATATTTCTTTCAATTTTTTAAAAATAGTAAAGAGCATAAAGTACACTAAAAATAAATGTAGAGTGATAAATATTTATATGTATAGGCCTATGTAACAACCATCCAAATGAGGATATAGAACATTTCCAGAAGCCTAGAAGGTTCTCTTGTGCCCTTTCTTGGTCAACATTTATTCTCTCGGTAGTAATCAATATTCTAGCATTAATCATTATTGATTAGTTTTTATCAGTTCTTGAAGTTCATGCAATTGGATTAATATTATATACACTTTTTCGTGTCTGGTTTCTTTTGTTCACTATAATGTCTGTGAGACTCATTGTAATGTCGTGTATATCATTCTTGGTTTTTGTTCTTTTTTTTAAAAAGCAGATTTGTTGACATCTATTCCACATAAGATAAAATTCACCTGTTCAGTGGTTTTTAGTGTATATAGTTATGCAACCATCACCAAAATCTAATTTTAAAACATTTTAACACCCTGAAAAGAAATCTCATACACATTAACAGTCATTCCCCATTCCTGCCTAACATTCTTCCCCTCCAAAATCTGCATAACCCTAAGCAATCCCTAATCTACTTTCCATCCCTACAGATTTGCCTATTTTGTCCATTTCATATAAATGGATTCATATACTATGTGATCCTTTGTGACCAGCTTTTTTCCACTTAGCCTAATGCTTTCAAGTTTCATCCTTGTCGTGGCAAATATGTTGTAGTATATAGTATTTCTTTTTTATTGCTGAATAATATTCCATTTTATGAGTATACCACATTTTGTTTATCCATCTTATCAGTTCATAGACATTTAGGTTGCTTCCACTTTTGGGCTATTATGAGTAATGCTGCTTTGGAAATTCTCATATAAGTTTTTGTGTGGACGTAAGTTTTTATTCCTTAGAATCTATACCTAAGAGTGCAATTACTGGGTCATTATTTGTATTTAACATTTTGAGGAACTGCCAAACTGTTTTACACAGTGGCTGCACCATTGTACATTCTCACCAGTAATGTATGAGGGTTCTAGCTTCTCCACATTTTCATTGACACTAGCTATTGTTCATCGTTTTTATTATAATAGTCCTAGTGCCTGTGAGGTGGTATCTCATTATGGTTTTGATTTATATTTTCCTAATAACTAATGATGCTGAGCATTTTCTATATGTGCATTGGCCATTAGTATATTTTCTTTGGATAAATGTCTATTAATACCATTTACCTATTTAAAAAATTTAACTATTTGTCTTTTTATTGTGGAGTTGTAAATTTCTTTATTGCAAATAAAAGCCTCTTGTGGGTACGTTATTAATAAATACTGCTGTCCATTCTGAGGGTTGTCTTTCAATTTTCTTGATAGTGTCTTTGATGCAAAAAAAATTCTAATTTTAATGAAGTACAGTTTACTCATTTTTTCCTTTCTTTACAGTCCTTTTGGTATCATATCTAAGAAATTACTTAATTCAAGATCGTAAAGATATATTCTGATGTTTTCTTTTGGGAATTTTATAGTTTTAGCTATTACATTTAGGTATACGATCCATTTTGAGTTAATTTTGATGTATGGGATGAAGTACAGGTCCAAAATTTTTTTGCATGTACATATCAAAATTTCTGAGCAACTTTGTTGGAAAGACAATTCTTTCTCCATTTAATTGTCTTGGCAACCTTATCAAAAATCAATTAACTTAAATGTGAAGGTTTATTCTGAACTCTCAATTCTGTCTCATTGAACTTTATGTCTTTTTTGATGTCATTACCACACGGTCTTGATTACTATAGCTTTATAGTGGTTTGAAATCAGAAAGTGTGAGTCCTTTGACTTTTTTGTTCTTTTTCAAGATTGTTTTGGTTATTCTAGGTCCATATTGTCAATTTTTTTCAAAAGGTAGCTGGGATTTTGATAGTGTTGACGCTGAACCTGTAGATCAATTTTGGGGATATTTCCATCTTAAAATGTTAAGTCCTATCCATGAAAAATGGAGTATCTTACCACTTATTGGATCTTTCATGACTTTCAATAATTTTTTATAGTTTTCACTGTATACGTCATGTACTTCTTTTGTTAAATTTTATTCTTAGGTATTTCATTCTTTTTTTGGTAATTAAAAAGAAGTTGGTTCCCAAATTTGGTAATGAGTCATTTACTGTTATTGTATGGAAATACTATTGGTTTTTAAAAAATACTTATCTTATATCTTACCACTTGCTGAACTTGTTTATTATTGGTTCTTGTTTATGGCAGTATAATATTCCATTGTTATCCTTTATCCTGTTGAGATACATTTGGACTCTTCCCAGTTTTGGGGGATTCTGAATAGCACTGCTATGACAATTTTTGAACTTGCTTTTTGGTGGACATATACATTCACCTGTCTCAGATGTATATTTCTAAGTGGAATTTCTGGGTCAAACTATAGGCATATGTTTAGCTTTAGTAAACACTGCAAGTTAGTTTAGATGATTTGCTTTTGTTTCCATACTTTGGCTATAGCAACAGTCAGTTTGAATTAATTCACAATGACTTCTATTTATTCGTGATTAATTGGTACTTATCAAATTGGATAAACAGAAAAGATTCCAAAAGACTAGATTTAATGTGATGAGTGTCAAGGTGTGAGACTGATAAGAAGGTAATAGGAAGATTCAGAATAAGGGG
This sequence comes from Pteropus vampyrus, assembly GCF_000151845.1. Taxonomy (NCBI): domain Eukaryota; kingdom Metazoa; phylum Chordata; class Mammalia; order Chiroptera; family Pteropodidae; genus Pteropus; species Pteropus vampyrus. The sequence goes on from NW_011888782.1 coordinate 10,564,529, forward strand.
TGGGAATGTCTAGCTTTAAAAGGCACATTAAATAGATTTTGTTTTCTAATATAAACTATAGAAATTAAAATTAAAAATATTTTTAAGGGCAAGGACAACTGATTTAAGGGTCACTGTTTAGACATAGTTTAAATAGAAATAATAAACCAGCCTCTTTCCTATCAGCCTGGTTTTAGAAATTAGATTTTTACTCCATAGCCATCTTACCTGAAATCTAGTCTTCAATGTTATATTAAAAGTTGTTAAAAGACAGTGTAATTTAACTTAAATGTAAAGAGATAAGTTTTAAAAAGTAATTTAAAAACTATTTTTCCCACATTGCTCCTTTCTCTGATGAAAGAGATCAGAAAAATCTAAAAAAATTTTTTTTTACTGGAAAAATTAACCCAAGAATGGTGGTAAGATTAAAATTTTCATGCTTGAGCAAAATCTAGCCTATTTGAAGGAAACTTGAACAAGTTATCCAATTTTTTTTTTTGCAAGAAGAAAAAATGAAAAAAACTGTAAAACGTCTTTTAAACTTTAATGTAACTAAAAATAGGTAAAGCTATATATTTTAACATTGGCAAGATTTCAGCTCTTAATGAGAAATGAAAATGGAGCCAAACTTGAAAAATTGTTTGGTATATTTAAAGTTCAAGTAAATTATTTTGTGGGCACTTTTCTAACATTTTGATGTAGTATTTTTGGATATGGATGATGCATTAAAGTTTTTTTTTTTCTCAAGTCAATAATGTTAATGATCTAAAAGTTTAAAAGTATTGTTTTTTATTAACATCATTTATATTTCTGTTTTCTTATGGTAGTTTTCTACACTTCTCCTAATCTTTTATTTGATTACTTCAGTATCTGTGTTGATGACTTTCCCAATATATTGACTCCCAGTTTTTTCACTATCCTCATTTACCAACAAATTCTCTGGCTATTCATTTCACCTGGAACTGGTGAAGATCGTAGCTCTGAAATTCCGCTTTGGACCATGGCCATTCATGTCACTCATTGTTACTCTTATAAAGCCTGTTCTTTCTTACTGAACAACCTCCTTTTCCTTATTTTCTACCTCTCTAACACCTACCCAAGACTTACTGCTTCTCTCATGTATCATTATAATTAACGCTCTTGATAGCCATACAGAAATACTTTCTCCTTTGACTTTCTGTCTTGTGGGCTTTACTAAGTCACAATACAATTTCTGATGAAAATCAGCTCCTTCAGCTGTCACTTCTAGAAGCTGTTTTCCTAGAGAAGATCCTATGACAAATATTGGTGAGTATTCTAGAAAGAAGTCAGTTGATATTTTTTAGTGTTTTTTTTTTTTTTTTTTAATTTTCGCAATTACAGTTGCCAGGCTACGGCTTCTTAGTAAGAGATATGGGGCATATTGAGGCCAGATACTACTTGTTTGGGATTTGTGAACCTTTAAGAGATTTTATGAAAGTCTGCAACATGAGCCAAGACAGGCCATTTGTATGAAAAAGTTACTAGAAGTGGCTTGGGTATGCCCACAAGATGGGTGGGATGGGCTCTCAGAGAATCACTAGGGGAAAGTGAACGGTATTAGTTAGGTTGATGGAGAGTCGGATATGGCAGCTACCTGCACATGCAAGTTGGATGATGGGAGGGCTCAACAAAGTAACAATAGCTTCTGCTAGCACTTCTGTTTGGGAAAAAGCTGCCCCTACAGCTCTTGCCCTGAAGTCAGACAATTCAGTTCCTCCTGTATGTTTTTCACACCTTTCGAGCTACTGCCCCAGTGCTGGAGTTCAGAGTGAGTGAGTCCATTAGGGCAGTGAGTAAGTTCATGTGTGGGCCCTTAAAAAGGAACATCTGGAACTACAGCCTTCTCTTAGTCTCACTTAGTTAGCCACAATGTCCCCTGGTTCTCATAGCCAGAAGTTATGAACACTTCTTTTCCCAGGACAAGAACCCTGGGCTGGGAAGCCCGGTGTGGGGCTGAGACCCCTAGCTCCTCAGGGGGAACTTTCGCAGCTGAGATAGTCCTCCAGATTTTTAACTGCCATATGTGGGTGTGGGAGCAGCCCTTTCACATCTCCGCCCCTCCTACCATTCTCCACGTGGCTTCTTCTGTATATCCTTAGGTATAGGACTTCTGTTCAGCTAGACTTCAGGTGATTCTCAATGATGGTTGTTCTGTAGTTTAGTTGTAATTTTGATGTGGTTATGGGAGGAGGCAAGCACAGAGTTTACCTACTCTGCCATCTCGACTAGAATATAATATTTTTTTATAGTGACAGATAGTAACTAGATTTATTGTGATGATTATTTCATAAAGTATAGAAATTTCAAATCACTATGATATACACCTGAAACTAATAGGATGTTGTATGCTGATTATACTTCAATAATAAAAAAAAATTCAATAGAGTAAAATAATTTTCTATAATACATGAATGTTTTCCAGCAATAATAGAATCAATGTAAAAAAAAGTTAGTTTGCTCATACAGATGAGGCCAAATCTAAGACTCTACTGTGGGTGCGATTTCACCCAGTGAGGCCATGGTGCCCCTTGAAAATATTAGATGCCACATCTTTTATAGAGATCCGTTGTCCCAAACATCTGCTTGTTTCTTCTCAGAGTGTTCAATAGGATATTTTTAACACATGAAAAACAAAAATTTCTAGTAAAATGGAAAATAATCGTAAATTCTTCCTCTACCTGGTAACTAGCAGAAGCAATAGAAGGAATTGCTTGGGATCTCCGAAGTCAGAATTGAATTCTCATTTTCCTTCTTGCAGGAAAATTAGGAAACATCATAGGGCAAAACCGTGGATAAAGTTCTTCATTCTAATGATAAAGAGTAGCTTGCAAGTTTGAATTACTCTCACACATTTAAAAACATTTTTCAGTTCTATACAGTAGTTACTCTCATCCAAATCAAACTGCTATGAAAATAGAGCTTGTGATGAAGAGATTGGCTCTGAATTTAGAGATTTCAAAACATGCATTAAAGAATGCTGTTAGTTTTTTTCAAAAAAAATTAATCAACTTATTTTTTTTTTCACTGAAAAAGAAAGGCCTTTCTTTTAAAGGAGAGTATCACTTTAAGGAAATAAAGAGATTCACCAGAGATCCAGAGACCTTTCTGTTCATTTTATTACCCAAATGGCTCGAACTCGCACTAAGATGAGATATAGTGAAATTTCTACCAAAGCAGCCTGAACATATACCACCAAATTCTATGAAATTCATTTTATTTTTTTTCTAAATTGGTAAGAATATAACAGCATCTTATTCATTAGCCAATGATACAGGTAGGAAGACATTTTATAGACAAGGGGACTGATGAAGTCTTGAGTTAGAGGTGAAAGTATTTCAAGAAGTCAAATCCTAATCTTAAAGTCACACACCACTAGTATTGGTAGATTTAGACTTTTCCCTGCATATATAAATGCTTTAGTTCACAATATCTCCTTCAAAAAAATTGACACATGAGTCTTTTTATGTTCTTCAAGGAATTTGTTCAGAAATTGAGAATATCTCTAATAAACGAGAATGTCTTTAATCCATATCCCATATCTATCTACAGAAAGAATAATAAAATTTATAGATGACAAATTCAGCTCTTTCTAAATTATTCATTTTTAAAAAATTTAAAATCAAGAAGATAAAAAGAGGAAATAGCTAAAGAAATTAAACAATTCTCATTTGACAGTAATTGAAAACCAGTGATTGAATGCAGTTGGTGCAATATGTTCTACAAAGGGCTTTAAATTTAATGTTTTTGATTGCTTTTAAAGCTCTTCACCCTTTCAATGCTGCTTAATGAAACACAAGTGTCAAATTGGTGTTGAAGTACTTTTTTAACTGGAGGAATAAGTCTTGAAAAGAGAGTTACATTTTTCACGGACTAAATTATATCTTATTTTAAATTTTAGGAGGGAATCCTCTCCTTTTTAATTTAGGGTCTGATTTTTTCTTTCTCTGACAATGGAGGATGACTCCAAAAGAAAAAACAGCTTGTGAGCACAGTTCAAGGAATTTCTGGTTTGTTCCTGTAGGATGTGTTACTTAACATTTCCTACTTGGCATTTATTAGCCAGGAAACAAATGGTACCCTCAGAAGATTTAATTGAAAAGTTTAATAAAGGGACTATTTATAGACTTGTAGGCAGGTTTAAGGGAAACAAAAAAAGAGATGTGAAATATCAAGATACTAGCAGCAACTGGAGCCTATACTGTCTCTAGGCCCGATGGGCCCATCAGGGAGTGTGGAGGCAAAAGCTGTGGAAGTGGGCCCATGTGATAGGAGGTGTAATCCTAGATAGATACGCACTGCTTCCCA
>NW_011888782.1:10568883-10572779 GCF_000151845.1 Pteropus vampyrus
AAATAATCGTAAATTCTTCCTCTACCTGGTAACTAGCAGAAGCAATAGAAGGAATTGCTTGGGATCTCCGAAGTCAGAATTGAATTCTCATTTTCCTTCTTGCAGGAAAATTAGGAAACATCATAGGGCAAAACCGTGGATAAAGTTCTTCATTCTAATGATAAAGAGTAGCTTGCAAGTTTGAATTACTCTCACACATTTAAAAACATTTTTCAGTTCTATACAGTAGTTACTCTCATCCAAATCAAACTGCTATGAAAATAGAGCTTGTGATGAAGAGATTGGCTCTGAATTTAGAGATTTCAAAACATGCATTAAAGAATGCTGTTAGTTTTTTTCAAAAAAAATTAATCAACTTATTTTTTTTTTCACTGAAAAAGAAAGGCCTTTCTTTTAAAGGAGAGTATCACTTTAAGGAAATAAAGAGATTCACCAGAGATCCAGAGACCTTTCTGTTCATTTTATTACCCAAATGGCTCGAACTCGCACTAAGATGAGATATAGTGAAATTTCTACCAAAGCAGCCTGAACATATACCACCAAATTCTATGAAATTCATTTTATTTTTTTTCTAAATTGGTAAGAATATAACAGCATCTTATTCATTAGCCAATGATACAGGTAGGAAGACATTTTATAGACAAGGGGACTGATGAAGTCTTGAGTTAGAGGTGAAAGTATTTCAAGAAGTCAAATCCTAATCTTAAAGTCACACACCACTAGTATTGGTAGATTTAGACTTTTCCCTGCATATATAAATGCTTTAGTTCACAATATCTCCTTCAAAAAAATTGACACATGAGTCTTTTTATGTTCTTCAAGGAATTTGTTCAGAAATTGAGAATATCTCTAATAAACGAGAATGTCTTTAATCCATATCCCATATCTATCTACAGAAAGAATAATAAAATTTATAGATGACAAATTCAGCTCTTTCTAAATTATTCATTTTTAAAAAATTTAAAATCAAGAAGATAAAAAGAGGAAATAGCTAAAGAAATTAAACAATTCTCATTTGACAGTAATTGAAAACCAGTGATTGAATGCAGTTGGTGCAATATGTTCTACAAAGGGCTTTAAATTTAATGTTTTTGATTGCTTTTAAAGCTCTTCACCCTTTCAATGCTGCTTAATGAAACACAAGTGTCAAATTGGTGTTGAAGTACTTTTTTAACTGGAGGAATAAGTCTTGAAAAGAGAGTTACATTTTTCACGGACTAAATTATATCTTATTTTAAATTTTAGGAGGGAATCCTCTCCTTTTTAATTTAGGGTCTGATTTTTTCTTTCTCTGACAATGGAGGATGACTCCAAAAGAAAAAACAGCTTGTGAGCACAGTTCAAGGAATTTCTGGTTTGTTCCTGTAGGATGTGTTACTTAACATTTCCTACTTGGCATTTATTAGCCAGGAAACAAATGGTACCCTCAGAAGATTTAATTGAAAAGTTTAATAAAGGGACTATTTATAGACTTGTAGGCAGGTTTAAGGGAAACAAAAAAAGAGATGTGAAATATCAAGATACTAGCAGCAACTGGAGCCTATACTGTCTCTAGGCCCGATGGGCCCATCAGGGAGTGTGGAGGCAAAAGCTGTGGAAGTGGGCCCATGTGATAGGAGGTGTAATCCTAGATAGATACGCACTGCTTCCCAGCTCTTGTGTCAGCTGGACTTCCACTTGGTTGGTGTGATTGGAAGCAGTGGTAGGAGATTGGAAGGCAAGAGGGAGGAAGAAGCCACAGCGATTTCCTTTCTCTGTCTCCTTCACAGTTCCAGTTCCTGTTGGACAGTCCCACTGTGGTTCCAGCTACTGCCTGGTAAGCCTGGCTCCCTGGGCTCTAGCCATATCACCTTTTCTCACTTAGCAGTGACTTGGATTCATTCTGTTGTCGATTTCTGGATTGGACCTCTATCCTATCTGGCTTTTTAGCTCTTATCATTTTTGAATCAAACTCACAACATTAATTCACATTTAAAAACTAAAAATAGTTTATATTTCCTTGTTTAATACTGATAGATATTTTATATTTTTAATTGCTACTTCGAGTGGCATTTTATTTTTCTTATATTATCTATAGTCTATATCTTATTGTCTGTTTGGTTGTTGCTGGTATAGAGGAATGACTTTATATCTACCAACCTGGCTGTGCTTTGTTACTAATTTAAATGTTTATTGATTCTTTCGTGTTTTCAATGGAGATAATTATACTGGGGAGAAAATATTCACATCTTTTGTTTCTTTTGCTTTGAATGTATAATTAGACAAGACTTTAAGTCCTATGTTTGTAGTGATAGCAGCATTCTTTCTTTGATTGTAATACTAATTGGAATGTGTCTATAGTTTTTCCATTTTTGTGAAATGTTTGTTACAGTTTTTTAGATATGTGGATATTTATAAATTTAGGAAGTTTCTATTTCTAGTTTTGAATGTTTTAGTAAAAATTGATTATGAACTATTGCCATTACTTTTTTCAGTATCTATTTAAATAACCATAAAATTTTCCTTCTTTGATTCCTAAATATGGTGTATTGCATGAATAGATTTACTGATGTCAAAACTTTCTTGCATTACTGGGATAAATCTGGCTTAGTCATGACTTTTTGTTTTTGTTTTTGTTTTTGTTTTTTTTTAACAGCATTGCTGATGCCGTTAACTAGAAGATTTTGCTCTATCTATACACATCTGTCATTTATTTAACTAACTTTGGTTTCGTGTTCACAAGTGAATGTGGTATTTATCTTTTGTCAGCATTCTATCTTAAGATTTTTTAAAATTCCAGCTTTTTATTATATTTATCTTCCATATTGTTTCTCTGTGTTTTATCTCTTTAATTACTTCACTTACCTTATTATTGCCTTTTTTCTAGTTTCACTGGATTTGCTTTATTGCTATTTTCCCAACCTCCTTTATTGTTTTTTTATTCAAGATTTTTTTTCCATTGTATGAATTTAAAACTATAAATTTCTTACTGAATATTGTTTTAGCTGTGGCCTAAAGTTTTTGATAAAATGTTTACACACTTTTCCACTTCTTACTGATTTTAAATTTCTCTTAAGATTTTTTTCTTTGGTAGAGGGGTTTTCTGGTAATGTTATTTAGTTTCTATTCATATGCAGATTTGTATTTATTATTTTGTGATTGATTTCCAATTTTTTTCCCTAATAAGCAAATAATATAGTAGGCATGATAACTATTTTTTTCATTTATTGAGGATTTCATTGTGGAACTCAATGTAATTAATTTTTGTGAGTGCTATCTATTCCAAGAAATATGTGTTCTCTATTAGATGTCAACTTCCATATAGATCCACTTCAGTTGCTTCCATGTCCTGGCCACTGTGAGTAATGCTGCTGTGAACATCGGTGGGCAAATATCTTTTCGGATATGGGTTTTCAAGTCTTTGGGGTAATTACCCAGTCGACGGATTGCTGGATCATATGGTAGATCAATTCTTAGTTTTTGAGGAACCTCCATACTGTTTTCCATAGTGGCTGCACCAATTTGCAGTCCCACCAGCAGTGTATGAGGGTTCCTTTTTCTCCATATCCTCTCCAACATTTGTTACTACTTGTCCTGTTGATTACAGCTATTCTAACAGGTGTGAGATGATATCTCATTGATTTGCATTTCCCTAACAGCTAGCGATGTTGAGCATCTTTTCAAATATTTGTTGGCCATTTGTATGTCCTCTAGGGAGAAGTGTCTGTTCAGGTCCTCTGCTCATTTTTTGATTGGATCATTTGTTTTTTGTTGTTATTGAGTTGTATGAGTTCTTTGTATATTTTGGATATTAGGCCCTTATCTGAGGTGTTGCTTGCGAATATATTTTCCCATTTGGATGGTTGTCTCTTTACCTTGTTGATGGTTTCTTTTGCTGAGCAGAAGCTTTTTAGTTT
>NW_011888782.1:10573129-10575524 GCF_000151845.1 Pteropus vampyrus
AGGTCTTTTGTGCTTCCATATAAATCTGATGACTTTTTGTTCTGTTTCTTTAAAAAGCGCCGATGAGATTTTGATGGGAATTGCATTAAATCTGTATAATGCTTTAGGTAATATGGTCATTTTAACTATGTTGATTCTTCCAATTCAAGAACACAGAATATCTTCCCAATTCTTTATATCTTCTTCAACTTTTTTTTTAAATAGAGTCTTATAGTTTTCATTATATAGGTCCTTCTTTTGTTTTGTTATATTTATTCCTAAGTATTTTATTCTTTTTGTTGCAATTGCAAAAGGAATTATTTTTTCCACTTCTTTTTCTGATGCTTCACTATTAGAGTATAGGAACACTATCGATTTTTGAAAGTTGATTTTGTATCCAGAAACTTTACTGTATTTGCTTATTGTTTCTAGTAGTGTTCTTGTGAAGTCTTTAGGATTTTCTCTATAGAGAATCATGTCATCTGCAAATAGTGACGGTTTGACTTCTTTGTTTCCTATTTGGATGCCTTTTATATCTTTCTCTTGTCTGATTGCACTCGCTAGGACCTCCAATGTTATATTGAATAACTGTGACAATAGTGGACAGCCTTGCCTTGCCTTGTTCCTGATCTTAGAGGGAAAGTTTTTAGTTTTTCACCATTAAGTATAATGTTGGCTGAGGATTTGTCACATATGGCCTTTGTTATGTTAAGATACTTTCCTTCTATACTGATTTTGTTAAGTGTTTTGATCATAAATAGATGCTGTATTTTGTCGAAGGCTTTTTCTGCATCTATTGATATGATCATATGATTCTTACTTTTTAATTTGTTTATGTGGTGTATCACATTAAATGATTTGCATGTGTTGAACCATCTCTGTGCCTTTGGGATGAGGTTCACTTGATTGTGGTGTATAATCCTTTTACTATGTTGTTGTATTCAGTTCGCTAGTATCTTATTTAGGATTTTTGCATCCGTGTTCATGAGAGATATTGGTCTGCAGTTTTCTTTTTTTGCGTGTTATCCTTACCAGGTTTTGGTATCAGAGTAATATTGGCCTCATAAAATGAGTTGGGAAATATTGCCTCCTCTTCAATTTTTTGGAAGAGTTTGAGAACAGGTATTAAATCTTTGAATGTTTGGTAGAATTCACTGGTGAAGCCATCTGGTCCTGGACTTTTACTTTTTGGTACGTTTTTGATGATTGTTTCAATTTTCATACTGCTGATCAGTCTATTTAGATTTTCCAGTTGTTCTTGAGTCTGTCTAGGAAGGTTGTATTTTTCTAAGTACTGGTCCATTTCTTCTAGGTTATTAAATTTGTTACTATATACTTTTTCATAGTATTCTTGTATGATCATTTGTATTTCTGCGATGTCAGTTGTAATTTTCCCTCTTTCATCCCTGATTTTGTTTATTTGTGTTCTTTCTCTTTTTTCTTTAGTGAGGATAGCCAGGGGGTTGTCAATTTTATTAACCTTCTTAAAGAACCAGCTCTTTGTTGTGTTTTTTTCTATTGTTTATTTTTGTTTTCAATTTCATTTATTTCTGCTCTAATTTTGATGATTTTTTTTCCTTCTGTTGACTTCAGGCTTCATTTGTTCTTCTTTTTCTAGTTTTTTAAGATGAAGCGTTAGGTTGTTTATTTGGTCTTATTCTTGTTTATGAAGATAGGCCTGTAATGATATGAACTTTCCTCTTATGACCGCTTTTGCCGTGTCCCAAAAGATTTGATATGTTGTACCATCATTATCATTTGTTTCTATGTATCTCTTGATCTCTCTTTTTATTTCTTCTTTGACCCAGTTATTCTTCAGTAGCATGTTGTTTGATCTCCATGTATTTGTGGTTCTTCCTGCTTTCTTTTTGCAGTTGATCTCTAGTTTCAAAGCATTATGATCAGAGAATATGGTTGGTATGATTTCAATCCTCTTATATTTGTTGAGGCTATTTCTGTGTCCCAGAATGTAGTTGATTCTTGAGAATGTTCTCTGTGTACTAGAGAAGAATGTATAAGCAGCTGTTTTGGGATGGAAGGCTCTGTAAATGTCAATAATGTCCAGTTGGTCTAATGTGTCATTTAAAGACGTTATTTCCTTATTGATTTTCTGTATGGATGATTTGTCCATATCTGACAGTGGAGTATTTGGGTCCTCTACTATGATATTGTTTTGGTCTGTTTCTCCCTTTAGTTCTGTTAGTAATTGCTTTACATAATTCGGGGCTCCCTGATTGGGAGCATAGATATTAATAAATATTATGTCTTCTTAGTGCATGATTCTCTTCATCATTATGAAGTGTCTCTCAGTATCTTTCTTTACTTTTTTTTATTTTGAAGTCTATTTTGTCTAATATTAGTACCACTACTCCTGCTTTTCTCTGAATGCCATTTGCTTGAAATATCATTTTCCACC
>NW_011888782.1:10575864-10578960 GCF_000151845.1 Pteropus vampyrus
TATATATATACAGTCATCCATTTTCTTCTGTACGTGCCTTATCTCCTTTCCCCTTTGCGAATTTGGATCTTTGAATCTTCCCCTTTTCAATCGTTGTTGTCTCAATCTGTCCCTATGTATGCTGAACATTCATTACTATCTTGCTATAGCAATTCTCTTATTATTTAAGCATATAATATGCTGTTCTTAGTAAGGGTTGCACTCCTCTGCTTCTATTTGCCTGATAGTCACTTTATTCCTAATTATGTATTTTTTTTGTCATTTTGTTTTAGGTGATCTGACCCTTTTCAGTATTTCCTGTAGTGTAGGCCTCATAGCGGAGAATTCTCTCAAGTTTTGTATGTCTGGAAAGGCCTTCATTTTTCCTTCATATCTAAAGGATTACTTAGCTGGATACATTATTCTAGGCTAGTAGTTCCTTTCACTTAATAGTTTAAATATTTGGTTCCATTCCTTTCTGCCTTGTAAGGTTTGTGCTGAGAAGTCCGAGGATAATGTAATGGGTTTTCCTTAATCAGTTACCATTTTTTTCTCTCTAGCTGCCCTGAGAATTCTGTCTTTGTTGTTGATTTTTGATAATTTTAATACAATGTGTCTTGGTGAAGACCTTTTTGGGTCGAGATAATTGGGTGTTCTGTTGACTTCTGAATTCCAAGCTCCAATTCGTTCCTTAGATTTGGGAAATTCTCATCCACTATTTGTCTGAAAATGCTTTCTAATCCCTGTTCCTTTTCCTTGCCTTCAATAATGCCCATTATTCTTAGGTTTCCTCTCCTGATGGTATCAGCTAGTTCTTGAATTTCTCTTTCATTATTTTTCATTCTTTGGTTTCTCTCTTCTTCTTTCTGATTTATTCCTAGATTTTTCTTTGATATCACTGATCCTTTCCTCCATTTGGTTGACTCTATTTCCCAAGCTTGATATTTCATTTTTCAACTCTTGCAGTGTGTTTTTTATCTCCAGAAGATCTATTCTATTTTGTTTTTGAGGGTTTCGATCTCTTTGCTCTGCTCATCTAGTTGTTTTTTCAATTCCTGAAATTGTTGATATGATTCATTTCAGAACTCATTTAGTTTTTTCAGAAGTACCATCCTGAATTCTGTCATTTAAGTAGCATATTTCTATGTCTGTAAGCTTATTTTCTGAAGATTTTTCTCTTTCTTTTCTGAGATGCCTCGGAACCTTGGTTGTTCATGGTGTTTAATGGATTATTTATCCGCCTGGAAGTATATTCTGCTGTTTTTCCAGAAAGAAGATTTATTATATAAAGGTCTCTCTTTAGCCTGCTGTGAAGAATGGAAGTATATTCTGCTGTTTTTCCAGAAAGAAGATTTATTATATAAAGATCTCTCTTTAGCCTGCTGCGAAGAAAGTTCTTTTCTTTTGGTTTCCAGTAGGTGGCATCTAAGCCTCCTGGATTCCTCCTTTATATAAAGCCTTAAAAATGCCCTTTTATTTTCTTATAAATATTTAATCATGCTTACTACCCTCAGTTTTAGTCCCTGTCAGTGTTAGCGACAGTTTTGGTAGCGTTTGCTCAGATTCCCCTGGGGCTCCACGGTGTTGGGTCTTGGAGAGTATGGGGGAAGGTGCCCTCTGGGAGTTGGAGGCTGTGGCTCGGCCTCGGTTCTGCAGTGTGGCTGGTAAAAATCAACTGTCGTTCTTCTGCTGTCCCGCTTCTCTTGCCTTCTGCCCTACTGACGAGGCCCTGCCACCTGCTGGCTGCAGGGAGCTTACAGCTTTCCCAGGCAGGGTTGTTCAGGGAACTCACCACTCTTTTCCCCTCCCCCTCCTCCTACAGGGAGCTTTGGTGGCTCTGAGAGGCAGCTTCTTTATTTCTTCCAGTCCACCACTCGACACCTGGGGTCCTGACTTGTGGTAGCTCTTATGCGCAGATCCCACGCTCAGACCTGCTGGTGTTCAGTTTGGGTGTCTTTTGTTGAGTTTTAGATGTTCGGCTTATTGTTGTTTCAAGGGGAGTGATCTAGGGATGTCTCTCACTCCACCATGTTTCTCCACTAGTATATCTTTTTGATATAAAATTTTCCTTTTTCCAGCATATATTGATGCTTTTTGTCTTTTATGCTTTGATTTTTATTTTGTCTGATACTAACATTGCTCCTGAGACTTACATTTGATTTTTCTGGTTTATTAATCTTGATATCATAAAAATACTCTCTCATATTGATTCTAAAGTTTTTGAAATTTTGTCTTTTATATACAGTAAATTGTTAATTCATCTGGAATGTGTATGGAGTAAGATAGGGACCTAATTTCATTTTTTCTCCACAAAGTCAACACCTATTCTTTTCCCACTGATCTGAAATGTCAGCTCTGTTATAAAACAAGTTTCCACATACATTTTGTGCTGGTTTTGAGTTCTCTATTCAGATCTACTTGTCTACCTTTGTACCAAATACCTTAGTCCTACTTACAAGTTTCATACCAAGTCTTATATCATGTAGAACAAGTCCTTCTATGTTCTTTTTGTTCCTCCAAAGTGTTCTTTGTGAGTACCTTGGTCCTTCGCTCTGACATAGAAGTTTTAGAAAAAGCATGTTGAATTACAGAAAAAATTTTGCCTCATTTTTTTGAATACCTTAAACTAACATCTTGACAATATTGTATTTTGTATTCATGAACATGGCTGTTCTATTTATTTTAGTACTATTTAATGTTATTCATTAAATTTATGTAATTCTTAACATGATGGGGATTCACTTAGAGCACTTAGCTGGAGTCTGCTTCAGCCATAAATTGCCTAGTTCTTTATGAGAATAAAGTGATAAACACATGACAAAAGTCAATACCCTGTATTTAGTGTGTCAGTCTACTTGTGCTGCCATAGCAATATACCATAGACTGGGTGGCTTAAGCAACAAAAACTTATTAAGTTCTTCCAAATATAAGATCAAGGTGCCAGCTGACTTTTGGTGAAAGCTCTCTTCCTGGCTTATAACAGACACTTTCTCCCATCACATAGAGGTGGGGTGAGGGGAGGGTGGGAAGAGAGAGAAATCAGGGGTTGGAGGGAGGGAAGGAGAGAGAGAGAGAGAGAGAGAGAGAGAGAGAGAGAGAGAGAGAGAGAGAGAGAGA
>NW_011888782.1:10579187-10581143 GCF_000151845.1 Pteropus vampyrus
GAGGGAGAGACAAGCACAAATAGACACCAGCATACACATGAGCTCTCTGATGTTTCTTCTTATAAGGACACTAATTCTATGGGATCATGGCTTAACTCTTACACCCTCATTTAACCTTAATTACCTGCATAAAGGCCCTGTCTCCAAATATAGTCACATTGGAGATTAAGACTTTAACATATGAATTTTGGGGATGCAATTTAGCCCATAACATAGTGCTACCAGACACTTTCTCTTGTTCCTGAGGACTAGAGGTAAAAGGCAACATTGCCAGCTGAGCCACAACCTTCAACCACAATGAACAACTTCTTACTCCCCATTCTACTATGTTCTGGCAATTATAGTTTCAATATAATTGTAAAGATGCTTTAGAGATGTTCTTTTGGAGAATTGTGCAGGAGAATGTTGCTTATTTTTCTTATTGCTCCAGGTCCAGTTGGGGAAAGTGGAAAAGGGATGAAGTATTTACTCCATTCTTTCCATTCTTTAAAGCAGGAAGAGATGTTCTACCTCATGAGCAAGCATCAATACAAAACAATACACTCTGGTTTTTCTATAACCAGTTCCAACAGCCTGATAGTTAAAAATGCCTTCCAGATGCTGGCTCTAAACCAATTGTATTAATTTTCAGCATTGTTGTAAGCTTTTCTAACTTCAAAGATATTTTAGTTGGAAGGCAAAGAGACTAGCTCGACAATCTTTTAAATAGAAACACCCAGATTTACCAGTTTTAACATTAAATAAATTTATGTTTTTCGGCCACTAAAAAATAAAAACAAAACACCCAGAATACTGGGTGTTGAAACTGGAATTTTTATAAGTGTTCCAATAAGATCCATACTTTCAATCATGACTATTTCCTCCCTTTTACAGACATATTATCAATACTGTGAAAATCCTAGAGGCCAAATAAATGAAGAGAAGCCTGCCAGGATGACACATGATATGGAAATGGGTTTGGATGTTTTTTCAAGATTTTACTATTTTTCTTTCTCACATTTATCCCAAGAGTATAATAGTTCAGTTAAATGTTTTCCTGAGGGTCAATTCTTTTGTAGTTTTGATCAATGGCAATCATTTTTCAATTATTTATAATATCATATGATGGTAATCTAATGCCACATTAATATTTCCATAGTTTCCCAGTTTTGATAATAAACAATTCATACAAATATGTTTTATCTTTAATATTTTGAAGACTGAGGTGGAGTTCTAAACTGAAAGAAAGTTATCTGTTTAGGGGCCACAGTTTACAAACTCTTATAGTCAGGCCTTGCCTTGTTATAATAACATACAATATTAGTGTTTTAAGAACACAGAATTAGGAGTCAGGCACTTCTACTTAACCTTGAGTAAGCTGTTAAACTTTAGCTTTCTAATACATAAAGTGTATATTATAATAATACCTACTTTATAGCACTTATGTGCCATTCACGACTTATTTAGTATAGTGCTTGCTATAATCTAACATTCCTTAAAAGTTAGCTATTGTTAAGTATTATCGTCCTGATAAGGAGATTATGCCAAAGACTAAATGAAATTTTCTTCTAGTTTTATGTCTTCTAAAACAGTATGTTCTAAACCAAATAATACTCTATACTAATAAGCTATTTACACACTGAATCCCATAAATGAGGAAAAAAACTAAGCTAAAATAGTTTTGCTGAAGGGATGGGTCTTGGAGGGGACTTGGAAAATCATAAAATATGCTTGCTTCTTGAAATCTAGAAGATAATGGCCAAATCTCATTGTGATAGTATTATCTATCTGATATTAAGAATGAAAGTACATACAGCTTGTGGAAACATGGCAATCGGTAGTCATGGCTTAGTATTTTTCATCCTAAACCAATTACAAAAACATATAAGTTCTTGTTAAAAAGAATTTGTAATTTTATTCTTCCAGGAATTTTTTCTTATTTATTTTCTTTTTTAATTTATTATTTTTTATTTTTTT
>NW_011888782.1:10583828-10626230 GCF_000151845.1 Pteropus vampyrus
CACTAGTCTGTGTGACTGTTTTGCTGCCAGTACCATGCCATTTTGATTACTGTTGCTTTGTAGTATAATTTGAAGTCAGGCAGAATAATGCCTCCAGCCTCGTTCTTTTTTCTCAGGATGGCTTTGGCACCTTCTAGGTATTTTAAACATTTAATTTTCATCTCAAGCATCTTGTTTGTTTCTTGAATGACAAAATGGAAGACTTAATCCAAAAAAGATATAGACTCTCTGTGTGCTAATCCATTGACAAGGAGCAACAGTCTGATGTGTGGTTTTTTCCCTTCTGGATGGCTTTCCTCACCAGAGAAGCAGTGGCCAAAGCCCCAGGTTAGACCCATGCATGTGGTCACCTTGTACTGTGGAGGAAAGATGAATTAAGGCCACTGGTGGCAATGTCTCCTCTCTTCTACCTCCTAAGCCTTTAAAATGCCTTGGTCTAAATAAGCACAGCCCACCTGTATGTAACTGAACTCAGCCCTTTTTATTAGAAGTTGGTTTAACGATCTTCAGTGGCCCTTTGTGAACATGCGTCATAGAGATGTTGCCTCTATGCAAGTGGCTTATTAGATTATCCCTACCAATCACTGACACTATTGTTCTGGTTGGCTACGTATTGCTGCATAACAGACTACCTTAACACTTGGCTTAAAACAGCAACTTTTTTTTTTTTTCACTACTGTCGTGGGTCCAGAATTTAGGCAGGGTTAGTGGGGTGATTCCTGACCTTGGTGGTATTCATCTAGTAGCTAGTCTAGGGTAAAGGGTCCAAAACACGTCTGCTGCCTTGACAGAGTAGCTGTAAAGCCCCCCATGTGGTCTCTACGGAAAGGTAGATGGACTTTGCATAGCTAATGGCTTCTCCAGAATGAATGTTCCAGGAGAAGAAGATAGAAAGTGGAAGACTTAGGATTGGCCTCTGAAGTTATACAGGCTTAACCCAGATAAAAGGAGAAGGTGGATTCATGCGCTAGACCATGAATCCTGAGGACATGTTTCATTGGGTGGCTATCTTTACAGACTAGTCTCTCTTAAGAGTCTGGATAAAAATAATTCCTTCAATCTTAATATAGTTCCACTGATACTTTTGTAGTCCTTATAATTTGGCGCCTTGGAAGACACCCAGTTGTCCTGTGCCTTAATCAGGCTCTGTCGATCCTAGTAACCTATATTGGTTGTTCTGTGGGGTATGCTTGCAGTCTTCCCTGTGGGAATTTGGTTGACTGAGTTCATTTCAAGAGCTTGATTACCATGTGTGAAGTGATAAAAGAATCTGAGTTTGCAACACTGGAGCTCAGATCATCAACTGCACCCCCACTGCAATTGAAATTGAGCTGGAATACTCAACGAGGCCCAATTCATTGCCAGTTAGTTTAATTTGACCCCATGCTTAATATATAACTTCCTTCCAGTTTTACAAATCATTGTATTTCATATCTTAAATAATCATTGCACAGGATCTGCTGATTCTACTGTTGGATGCTAATTATTATTGAAATAGCCTTTTCCTGTTCTCCCTGCTTCAGTCTTTCCTCCCAGCAGTCTGATCTATTGTTAGTCTAGTTCTCCTTTAAAAATGCAAGACAGACCATGATACTTCTAGGTTTGGAGCCTTTCTCCTACTTAGTAAACTTCAAAGTTCTTATAGTGACTTATGAGGTCATATGTGATCTATACCTCCTTTTTTCTCTGTGTTCTTATATATTTGTTCATTCATACATTCATTCAGCAAGTACTTATTTAGTACCTATTATGTGCTAGACACTCATGTGCAGAGAATACAGCAGTAAACTAAGGAGAGAAAAATCCCTGTTTTTATGGAGTTCCCTTCTCACTCATTCTTCTCCATCCACGTTGGTCTCCCTGCTGTTCCTGAAGCATCTCAAGCATGGTCCCATCTCTGAGCCCTTGTGTTTGCTATTCTCTCTGCCTGGAAATGATCTTCTCCCAGAGATATCCACATGGCTCGGTCCTTCACTTCATTTAATTCTTTATGTTCAAATATCACCTCCACAGAGGCTATTTCTTGACCACTTTATAGAAAATAGTAGCAATCCCCATATCAAAATCCCTTCCCCTTGTTATCTTATTAATATTTATCACCGTAATGCAAACTATATATTTAATTGATAGCTTATTATCTGTCTCTTTCCACTAGAATGGAAAGTCTGTGAGGTCAGGGCATATATATATTATTTTATGTTGTAGCCCAGTTTGAACAGGTGGCTTTCAATAGGTGGCTATTCAATAAAATTTTGGATTTGGTAATGTGAATTTTGTTAATAGAAAATCTAATATCTCTTCAATGATTATAAGTCCCCTACTTATCTGTATTTTTAATTTAACTAGACCATTCAACTACAGATTAGATTGTATTTAGTGATTTAACCCCTTGTCCCAAGATTAAATACATTAGAACATATTTACCCACAGTAGCATAAAGAGAGAGGCAGGAGAAACCCTCCTTTGTGGTTCTACAGAATAAAGGCCTCATTTGTACTTCATTAAGAGCAAATATATGGGAGAAGGATCTTAAGTCATCATTTTAGATTATCCATATTTTCATATTTATGCATTATGCTTGCTCTCAATTTATTCTGTTAAGCAATGAAGCAGCAAATATTGGTTTACTTTAATTAAAATCTACTCAAATTAAACTAACACCAATTAAAGTTATATTACATTAAGTGGACCATCACACATCATGTAGTAACTATAACTATATAAATGGAGAACTGGCAGAATATATTTTTTTCTATTTTGTCACTGATGATTCTCAAATTGATAAACTTAGGCACAAAACACCACTTATTTGTCACTCGGAGAATTTAGATAATGCCTTGATATGCCATGCTGCTTATGTAGACAGATTCATTCAATCTTTTTTAACCTCAACTTTCAAGTACATAGAATTTTGAGTGATTTAAACAATATTAACTCAAAAGTGGAAAATGTAATAAGCTATGTTGGATTTTTTCAGTAGATCTGAAGCAAATAGAATAAACTGTAATCATTGTTTATGAAGGAAATATTAATATGATTGATAATTTCATACAGAATTCAAAAAAATCAAGCATGCAGGACAAATTCCACCTACTGTTTATTTTTTTTTGTTTAGCCTGAGAACTAAGAATGGTTTTTATGTTTTTAAATGACTGAAAAAAATCAAATGAAAAATATTTCATGACATGTGATAGGTACATCAATTCAAATTTCAGTGTCCATAAATAAAGTTTCACTGGAACGCAGCCACAGCTTTTTCTTTACATATTGTCTATGGCTGCTTTCTCATGAAAGTAGAGCTATAATTGTTTCATAAGATTATTTGGCTCCTGAAGAC
The DNA here is from genome assembly GCF_000151845.1 of Pteropus vampyrus. Taxonomy (NCBI): domain Eukaryota; kingdom Metazoa; phylum Chordata; class Mammalia; order Chiroptera; family Pteropodidae; genus Pteropus; species Pteropus vampyrus. The sequence continues at coordinate 10,587,166 of NW_011888782.1, forward strand.
TAAGATATAAACTATCTGGATCTTTTCAGAAAAAGTTTGCTGACTACGATTAAGTACATCAATTTCCCCAAATTTAGTCAGTAGACCATGTGCATCAGAATTAACTGAAGGGGAAAAAAAAGTAAGTGCAGATTCTCCATCTCTGCCTGGACATTCTTGTTCAGTGGCTCTAGAGCAGTTTCAGGGCTCCAGCTTCTGGGTCTACAAGGGTCTGGGGTGGAGGAGTACACAGAATCAGAAGGATTAGTACTCACTCACTCCACATTGGGTACTGTAATTTGTCCTTTGAGTAAGTCAACTGTGGCATTGTTTCCTTGTTCATCATTTCTCATTCATTCTGTGTATTATTGTAAATAATATTTTCAGAAGGCAATTACTTTCGTTAGTAATGACAGTACACATTTTTCTGAGTTTATTTTGTTTACATCCCTAGAGTATCTTTAGTTATGTGATTATGTTAATATGGTAATTTAAATGGGATAATATAATTTATAAAATCTATAACATGAAAATTACAGATTAAACTACTTGTCACGTAGAACAGATTAAGTACCAATATTCATGAGCAAAACTATCACCAGTTTCTCATTAATTTAGATTTGAAGTGAGGATGGTGCTCAATCACGAATTATGTCTGGAGCAAAAGGAGATTGGGCTCACTTATTGAACAAAACATAGAAATCTATATTCCAGTGCATTAAAGCAAATATATTAACCACATACGCTGCATTTATCACTTTAAATTGAATCTAGGTAAGGACTTTTGACCTGAATTCTTTAAAACAGAATTTGAGATGCTACTAGGTACCTGAGGAACACTCATAGGCTAAGCACTTTTTAAATTCCTATTTTTGGATCTGTTTAATATTGCTATGACTCATTTATCATATGAAAATATTTAGACTTTATAATGTCATTGTTACTTTCTTCAGGGGTTAATTAGCAAAAGGCTTAATTTTAAAATAAAAATCTTTGCTTAGTGATGGGTTATATAGACAATAAGTAAGTGTTAAATAACTCAATATGATTTGTATGACTTTCTAAATAAAGGGGGAGAAAGTGAATACTAACTCTGTTCTTGCTATCTTGTTCTAAAATTGAGCTAGAAGAATACACACTATAATTCTGTAGATTTGTTTGTTTTTTAGGTGAAAAATTTCCGTTGTGATAAATGTAGATTCACATGCAGCAGTATGAAATAATAGAATGATCCCAAACACTCTTTACCTAGTTTCCCCTAGTGGAACTATATTGCAAAACTATAGTGCTATATCACAACCAGGATATTGACATTGATACATTCCACCTGTCTTATTCCTATTTCCTCAGTTGTACTTGTGATCCTTTGTGTGTCTATGTTTAGTTCTATACAATTTTATCACATATATAAGTCACTCCTGCTCTTTTATTATTTTTTAAATTGTTTGCTTGATATATCTTTTTCCATTTTTAAAATTTTAACTTATCTATGTTGAATTTGAAGTAAGTTTATTACAAACGACATAAAGTTGGGTCGTTTTTAAATCCATTCTTCAATCTTTGGTTTTTGATCGATATATTTAAATCATTTGCATTTCAGGTAGTTATTGATGTGATAGAACTGTTTGCCATTTGATTTATTTACTCTTTTTGTTTCCTCTGTTTCCCATTTCCGTGGTTTTCTTTCTTACCTTCCTATGGGTTACTTGAATATTTTTAGAGTTTCATTTTGATTTATTTATAATGTTTTTGAATGTATCACTTTGTGTAGTTTTCAGAGTGGCTTCCTGGGTATTACAATATGACATACACATGTGACTGATCACAGATTACTGGTATCAAACTTTTACCGCTCTGTGTAAAGTATGAAAACCTCACTTCCACTTAGTTCCTTTCTCTTCCTCACTTTTAAATATCATTATATTGAATATCAGATGGTTTTAATATTTTGTTTTAGTCATCAAATATGATTCATAAAACTCATGAGTAAAATGATAATTTAATTGTATGTATCTATATTTCTGGTTTTTCTGTGGTTCTTCCTGATAACTTCAAGTTTATTTCCTTATTTTATTTTTGTTTGAAGAACTTCCTTTGGACAATCTTTAAGGCTAAGCCTGCTAGTAACAAAAATCTTCTTATTTCCCTTCATCTGAGAATGTCTTTATTTCCCCTTTTGTCCTGAAAAAATTTTTTTCCAGTGTAGTGGGTTGAATGATGGTCCCCAAAACATATGTCCACATCCTAATCCCCAGAACCTATGAATGTGATCTAATTTGGAGAAAGGGTTTTACAAATGTAATTACATTAAGCATCTTGAAATGAAATTATTCTGGATTATTTAGGTAGGCCCAAAATTCAATCTTTATAAGAGACAGGATAAGGCAGAAAAGAAAGAAGAGGGGAAGAGAGAGAGAGAGGGAAAGAAAGAGGGAGGAGAAGACCATGTGAATATGGAGGAAGAGATTGGAGTTATGCAGCCCCAAGCCAAGGAATGCCAGGAGCACCAGAAACTGGAGAAGCAAAGAATGAATTCTCCCCTAAAGCCCAGAGGGAGCGCAAACCTGCTGACCTCTTGATTTTGGTCTTCTCCCCTCCAGAGCAGTGAGAGAAAAAAATTTCTGTTGTAAGCCATTCAGTTGGTAGTAATTTTTTGCAGCTGCCCTAGGAAACTAATATAGCTAAATATAAAATTTGTGGTTAACAGTTCTTTTTTTGTCAATATTTGAAAACTATTATGGCCCTTTCTTCTGGCCTCCATGGATTCAGATGAGAAATACGTTGTCAGTTCAATTTGGCATTTCCCTGTAGATACATGTTGTTTCCCTCTGACTACTTCTAAGACTTTTTTTCTTTGTCTTTAGTTTTCAGAAGTTCGATTATGATGTTTCATGGCATGGATATCTTTAGGTTTATCTTGTTTGGAATTCACTCAGCTTCTGGAATCTATAGGATTGTGTCTTTTGCCAAATTAGGAAAGATTTCAGCCATTATTTCTTCCATATGCTTTTAGCTTCACTCTCTTTCTCTTTTCCTCTGGAAGTCTGATGATGCAAATGCTGAATCTTTAGTTATTGCCCCACAGATTCCTAGGTTTTCATCTTTTTTTTCTGTTTTCTTTCTGTTATCAGATTGCAAAAATTCCATTTTGATGTCCTCAAATACACTGACTCCATCTTATTTTATCTCCACTTTACTATTAAGCCCATGCAGAATTTTATTAATTTTTGCTATTGTATTTTTCAGTTCTCTAATTTACACTTTTTTTTTTAAATAACCTCCCTTTCTTTGCTGAAATTTTCTATTTTTTTATTTATTCCAAGAAAATTCGTACTTGATTGTGGAGGCTTTTTATGACAGCTGCTTTAAAATCCTTGTCAGATAATTCTCACATCTAATTTATTTCAGTATTAGCATCAGTTGATTGTCTTTTCTTATTCAAGTTGTAATTTTCTTAGTTCTTGGTATGACAGCTGATTGTGTGTGTGTGTGTGTGTGTGTGTGTGTGTGTGTATGTGTGTGTGTATCCTAGACATTTTGTCTATTATGTTAAGAGGCTCTGAGTCCTATTTAAATATTTCATTTCAGTATACAGTCACTCTGTGTAGGTTTATTATGTAAGTCCTGGCTTATATTTGTGGCTTGTGGTCCCAATGACAGCTTAATTTTTGAAGTGTTTGTGGTGTTACTTTGGTCTGTTTGGTTTACCTAGTGTCACGGGGACCCCACTGGTCACTAACGATGCTGCCTAAAGAACTGGTGGGGAGGGTTTCTCCACACTGGGCCACCATGTTTCTTTCCCAAAGTAAAGGGAGTCTCAGGCTCACGAGGTCAAAGAGGCTTCCTAGGTCAGGGTCCTGTAGCGATGGTATTATTCCTGCTGGGGAGATGGAGAGCATTTCTTAGGCCAGGAGCTTATTGTGGCAAGATCGCCCCCAGTGATGCCCACTGGCTATCCCTCTGTCTCTGGGTGGGGTAACGGAGTCTCCGGCCTGGGGGACTATGAGATTCCTGGCCAGGCTTGGTGTGGTGAGATCCCTTTCGGTGCTGCTGGGCCCCCTTGGAATCTTTTGGAGAGAAGGGGATTATCAGGCCCAGCAAAGAAGGACCATTTGCTGTTAGTGGAGCTCTCAGCCATTCCCCTTTCCAGTGATGCTGGAGGCTTGTTGTCGGGGGGATATATTTGATCTGTGGGAGCAATAAACCTTCCTAGACTGTCTTCCTTTGCTAGTTTGGGGTCAGAAAATATTAGATCTGAGTCATCTTTTTTGTTGAGTAGAGGAATGTAAGACATCTTGCTGCTGACCTCTTGATTTTGGTCTTCTCCCCTAGTTCTGGGGTCTCAAACAAGTTTTTCCTCTAGTTCTGGGGTCCCAAACAAGTTTGACTTCTTCTTATAACTTTTTCGATATTTTATTATTTCCAGGGTTTTGCTAGGCAGTGAGGAGCGGAGAGAAATGGGTTTATGGCATCTTGTTTGGACTCAAAGTCTTACATAAACATTTTATTCAAATATAATGCATTTACAGAGAAGGAACACCCTTCATTATGATCTATATCCCCCCACCATGCACACAAAAAGATATGTTAAAGTCCTAATCCCCAGTATTTCAGAATATGGCCTTATTTGGAATCAGGGTTGTTGCAGTACTTATTTAAGATGAAGCCCTAATGGAATATGGTGAGCCCTTAATCCAATATGACTAGTGTCGTTATGGGAAGAGGAGAAGAGGCACAGAGACACAGACACACGAAGGGAGAACATCATGTGACAACAGAGGCAGAGGTTGAAGTGCTGCAGCCGAAAGTCAAAGCATGCCACGGATTGCCAGTAAACTGTGCAAAGCTAGGATGAGGCAAGGAAAGTTTTCCCCTACATGTTTCAGAGGGAACACAGTATTGCCGATACCTTGATTTTAGACTTCTAGCCTCCAGAACTATGAGACCATAAATTTCTGTTGTTTTAAGTGGCCCAGTTTGTGGGACTTTGTTACAGCAGCCCTAGGAAACTAGTGCAGCCTACATTTTGAAAGTCCCTTCCAGCCATAGAAAGTAGGGTGACTTTGAACAACTGAGGGACCACATTTTCCTAGTCTATAACCAAATTAAGTACTACTAGCCATTATCAATTATTTCTAAAGGAGGGAACACAGGACAGTAAGTCTCCTACATGCTTCTTTTTATAACATTTTCTATTTGAACACCTACTTTCTATGATGCATGGTTAGAGGACAAAGCCTTCACTGCTGCTTAGAAAACTTTTATTCATCTCTTGCTGATTCCCTATTTTCCCCACATCCTCCCACCCCCAACCCCCCCAAAGAAAATTTCTCCCACACTCTGCAAATTATTAGTTTCTCCTCTTCTAAGCAAACTCTCTCTAGATGACCTGCCCTCCTACTCATTTTATGAAATAAAAGCTATATAAAATGATTCACCTCAACTCCTCTCCCATCATCTCCAAAGAAGTGCTCAAATCAACATTGTATCTCCTCCCATATCTTTGTGCAAACATTTGTCTTTGAAAATAAAACTCTGCTTTGGGTCAACTGGGCCCATCTGGAGGGAAAGTGTTAGGTTGTGAAAAAAACATAATTTAGGCATACTTACTGGCATTTCTGAATTTCTAGATTTTTCATCTATAAATGAAAAGTATAGGGTTAGATTATTACTTATGGTGACAGACAAATCAAGGGACAGCTGGTACTGGAAGACAGAATGTCTGTCCAAGAGAATTCGGGAAGTCATAGACCATCTCCTTGCATTACTTCAGTGAGTTTCTGGTGGTAAGCAGTGAGACAAGAAGGGAATCAAGATGGAACCAGAAATCTTTGGAGAGCTAGTCCAGGTGACAGGAAAAATGTGTGCAAAATGAGATGCAAGAATGAAGAAACTCAGTAATAGTCAATTTCATAGTTATGCTCTATTCCAGCACTGTTGTATAGAAATATAATGTAAGGCACAAATGCAAGCTGCATACATGAAAAGCCACAGGTGAAATCAACGTTATTATTGCATCAACAATACTATATCACGTTCTTTTTTTATATTAAGTCTTGGACTCCTGTGTGTATTTTTCGCTTTCATCACATCTGAGTTTTATGAGTGACATTTGAAGTGCTCAATAGCCACAGGTGGCTAGTTTCTACCATACTGAAGAGGTAGGTCTCTATAATATACTATCGGTGACTTCTGGTTGTGTACACATGACCTCTTTCAGTCAGCACTTAACCATTTATTATTCCCCCTATTCTAGGTTTCTTACTTCCTGCCTTTATTACTGAATTTTCAGCTTCACGTCTGCTCTTAGATTCCAAATTAAGTTTTTATAAGGACAAAAATGATGCCTGTTAATCATTTCTTACCTTAATAAAATCAGAATATAAAAGAAAATACAGGAACAAAGCCTACAAATTGTTTAAAATACAGATATATTTGTATAGCATTTTATGAATTACCATGTATTTTTGCTACCATGTCTTATTAGTATTTCCATTTGCTTCCTAGAACGCCTGAGGTGTTGACATTTCCAAAGCTAAAATGATAATTCTTCCTTTCTGTACTTGTATTTTTATGTATTCCTGAGCTAAAGAGCACTGTAGCACCATTTGCTACAGCAGCCTGCCTGGGAGACAACCTAGATAACCTATGTACCTCAACTTCTCCCTTCTCTTGTCTCTAAACCCCATACCTAATTAATCAACAAGTCCAGCTGATACAACATTTTAAATATGTCTTAATTGTGGATGTTTCTTTTTTTTTTTTTCATCCCATTTGTTGGTTGAGCCCACATAATTTCATACCTAAATTATTACAATGTTTTTGTAATTGGTCACTGCCACTACACTAGTCCCTTAATCCATCCTCTATAATCTTCTTTCTAAAACACAGATGTGTTTATGATGCCTCCCTGTATGAAATTTTGATGACTTCATATTTTTTAGACTAATGCTTCTCTAAGTTTAATATAAATTCAAATAATTGGAGTATCTTGTTAAAGTGCAGATTCTGATTTAATAGGTCTTGGGCCCCGAATTCTGTATTTTGAAAGGTTTGATAATGCTGATGCTTGTCCATGGACCATATTTTGAGTAGTAGTGGACTAGAGTAGTAGTCCCCAACCTTTTTTGACACCAAGGACTGATGCTCCTATGAGAACCTGATGCGTGATGATCTAGGTGGAGCTGAGGTGGTGATGCTAGTGCTGGAGAGTGGCTGCAAATACAGATGAAGCTTCACTTGCTTGCCCACCACTCACCTCCTGCTGTGCAGCCTGGTTCCTAACAGGTTACCTACCAGTACCAGTCCGTGGCCTGGGGGTTGTGGTCCCCTGGTCTAGAGGATAAAGTACGCACTCTCTAGAATGACATTCACTGAGCTCTTAGGATCTGGGCTCTATATCTACTCTCAGTCTTAAAAAATATTTTCCTTCATCTCCAATCAGCCTAAGCTGTTTATCTACTCTCTAGACTCTCCAAACTAAGTCATTCATTTTTGGCATGTGAAAAAAATTCACTTAAGCTTGAACCCCAAATTTAAAATGTTAGCAACTTTTTCTGTCTAACCTCACAAGCCCATCACTAAGCAACTGAGACAGGATAGGCAACAGATTCCGACCTCAGCATCCATTCTGCCCTCTTGTGGCTTTTGCTTTCAAATGAATCTAAGGAAAATTTTTGGTGAAGTCTTCACAATTCTGTTTATTGCCTGGTCCAGTTTCGCATATGGTGGGTTGGAGTTGGAAATTGAGGGAAGAACTACTCCAGCTCGCTAAGTCTAGCACTGTAGAAGCAGTGTGATGGCCTGGTTCCCTTTGGGGCTGTTCCAGACAGCACTGTGAAGTAGGTGACATCTCTCTGGACAATGCTCTCATCTCTCTTTTTAAGACCTTTGTCCTTTGGTCCTAGGCAGCCAATATGGTCATGTCGACTAAGATTTTCCTCAGTTTTGCTTAGTGGACAGGCCTTCCTCCTTTTCCTTTCCAATCAAGGTACTTGGGTCAAGTTCCTTATTCAATTCCCACTCCTTCCCTATCCACATACCATATTCCTCATACTTTTGTTTATTCATGTATTTGCTAGTTTTCATTCTAGAAATATTTACTTAGTAACTGTTATGTGCCCAAATTTGTGTGCAGTATTAGGGATGAAGGAGATAGAACTCCTATACCGAACATTGCTAAAAGGCTATGAGTGAGACAGACAGTTAAACAATTAGGGTAATATGTTACAGAAAAAAAGAAAGCCAGGGTGCTTTGGGAGCCTGTAGCTTACCCTACTCACCTGGAGTTCTGATAATGTAGTTTACCCCAATATGTTAATATTTGAGGTTACTGTGTCACAGCTCCCACTGGCATTGCCATTTTCAAAATCACTATTATTCTGGTTGTTAGTTATTATTTTTTATTTTCAGAAAGCAAATATTTCAAGTACATTATAGTTAAATAAGTTTACTGCACATTAATTTGGTTGTAAAAAAATGGAACCTGGCCTGAACTACTTAAGCAAAGAGGAGAAAGCCATGCATAGCTGTGGGCAGGGTTGAATAGTCAACCCAAGGGAAAGCCAGGTATAGGTGAATTCATGAACTGTAAAAAACTAGAGGCTTGAATATCATCCTCCTTTCCTTTTATCACCATGTTTCTTATCTATGTTTCTCTGTACTGTTGCTATCTCATAGCTTTTGCCATCAGGCAGTGATGGATAATTTTTCCCAGTTACAATATCAAGAACTCAATGATCATTTCTGGACTAATTATGTGTGGCAATGGGAAGGAGCAGGCATCTTCTACTGTGGCCATGTACTGGGTCAGGTGAGAAGGGCACAGTTCCCAGGAGAAGGCAGGGTGATGGGCGCATAATACAATAAATTTCTATTTGCTATGCCTGGCAAGCAAACCACTAGTGTTTTCAAGTCCTAGACATATATTAATATTTAGGATTCAGGAATACGAAATCAGAATTCTTAGAAATTTCCAAAATTATAAGTTTTTCTTAAAGTACATGCAATGTTCTTCATATGCTTAAAACTCATTATTATGGCTATCTAGAAATACTTGATTAATAAATAAGAAATATTAAGCTTGGAAGTTATTTACTAAGGATCGTAGTTTACAGTAAATAATCGTAGTTTACGGTAAATATTTGAACACTGAAAAATACTAGAGAGCAAAGATAGAATTCAAGTAATGTAATATTTAAATCTTCTAGCAAGGCTAGCAATGCTACACCAAAACATATGCCTAATGCAAATTTAAGGTTTTATTTTGTTTCTTGAATTTTTTGTTCATTGCAACATCTTCCATAGGATTTCCATAAAGGATATGGCGTGTCTAGGCTAGGAACACAGAGTATGGCAACAGTTACAAGCCAAAGTGACTGATTAGACTGATTATTTCTCTTATGTGGTCTTGTCCAAGTTCCTGGAAAAGTTGACCTTAACCTTCAACTTCAAGTGTCAGCTATTACTTCTCTTGCTTTCAGCTTGACAACTATGAGTTTCTTAGAAACAGTAAGGTCTCTGTGTTGATTGTTAAGGTTTAATTCCTGCAAGAGAATTATAATTAAGTCCTCTAATTTTCAACTGATTTTTCTTGCAATTTAGAATTTGGAAAACCATTTTTTTTTTTTGTGAAATTCTGGGAAGGAATCTCTACCTAAACACTCTGCTATTTAAACATAATTTCTATAGGGAAATGTATTTCAAATTCTAAATGACTGATTTGCCATTGTGAAAGCTCTTAAAAACGCCCTTTATGGGCAAAGGGATTTAATAATATGAACCATGCAGTTATTCTTCCTTTCCCTGCAGCAGAGATGCAGTTATTATATTATTACCAAGAAGATTGCTGACAGGCTCTGAATGCCTGATCTAAAAAGAATTTTATACATCATTCAGCAAAGTAAGGGAGACTACTATCCTTTGCGAGATTCCTAGGTAAGCTTTGTCATATGTTATGCTTTCTTATAGTTTTAACACTGGTATTAGAGTATTAGGATAAAAGAAGCCTTTTTCAAATAAGAAAGTTTGATTCAATGTAGTACATCCCACCTATTCACCAGGGAAAGTTGCAAAAGGGGTCAAACCATTACCTTCTTTTGAAGCATTCACCCCCTTTCTCACCAGGGCTTGACTGTGGACAGTGGATAGAGTCTTCTGGGGTTGACCATTAATCCTGGGCATCCAAAAGTGCTGTGATAGTTGAATGAAGAAAACAAAAATCTCTCTAGCAGAGGGCTGAAATATTTGGACTTGGGGAGATGTTCATGAGAACTGCAAAGAAAAGAGAAAGTGACTAGTTACTGACACCACAAGATGGTTCTAGTAGTTCACTTGTGTGTCTGCCAAACACATGTACTGAGTGATCCCTAAGGGATTAAACACTGCAAGATGGGAAGGCAGAAAAAGAACCCAAGTCAAATACCTGGCATGCACACATTCAGACATTTGCCACATTGAATTAAAGTCAGGGCCTTGCCTTTGAAGTGCCTTACAATATAACCTGTTCAATAAACTAAAGCAAAATTGAAAAACTCTTAAAATCACATCTAAAGAAATTCATAAGCAAGCATAAATGAACATAGAGTAAATTTACCATAGCAAAACCCCAATTCATTGCAAACTTAGAAATTACAACCTTAATACCTAGAGGTTTAAAGAAAGGACAAAACACCAAAAAATGAACTGACAGCAGTGTCTACTAATAATCTAACATTCTACTGCCTTCTTGATTACATCAAAAATAGTATATGGTGAAAAGTGTGTTCGGAATGATCGGTTTTAAATACTGATATGACTCATATAATGAATAAAGTGTGTCTGTTTCATAGATTTTTTTATTAAGGTAAGCAAATGAAAAAAATTTAAAAAGCATTGAAATAAAATAAAGGGTTTGTAACCAGAAAAATTAAATGAAGTGGAATAACCAAATCTCTATATATTCTGGTTAATTGAGGTTGTTTTATACCTGGGCACACCGGGGAAACTTGGAGCCATAACATCATAGCAGTTTTTAAGCCTTCTGGATTTGTAGGTACTTATGGGGATTACTAAGATCTGACTTTTGTGACATGACCATCCATCTAAAATCCAACCCTCCAAATGATATGGCTCTCTACCAAGCCCCTCAGCATCTTGGGGAATTTCCATTTGAACCAAGCAGTTAGTGATAAATGGAGCCCTTTGGGAAATTTCCACTTAGGGGTATCTTATATCCGATTTCTTTGCTCCAGTGCATCCTCTGGGGTACTCTCAAGTGTGGCTTAGAGTTATTTGAGCCTCTCTTCGATTTATCTTCCTATTCTATCTGTCTCAGCCCCAAGCTGCCTTGGCAGGTAGTGTGGTAACCAAGATCGACTGCAGAGTAGCCAATCTTCCTCCCCGCAGCACCTTGCCTACACCTGCTGGAAATGAGTACTGTTACAGCAGTGAGGCAGCTCAACTGCAATCAGTAAGAAGCCTTTAGGAAAGGCGGAAGCCTGGAATAATCTCCATTCCAACCCTCGAGTGAAACCAGAAACCCAGGGAAGCTCAAGGATGATTTTCAATTTCCCAACTCCTTCAATCTAAATGGAAAGAAAAAAAATTGAAATAAATAAAAGAAAGAAGAAAGAAGCTAAAATAATTTATTTCCAAAGCTACAATTACAAAGCTAATTATGGAAGTAACAAGATCTAAAAATGATAACTGGGCAGCTCTTATGGAAAGAAGTAATGTTCTTCTACTGAGAAACTACCTAGGAGCTATCCTTAGCTACTTTTAAAATGTGTTATTAAATAACATTTTAATTTGTTATTAAATATTACTGTATCAACATAATTTTTTAAATGATGGTGGTAGTGCAGGAGCTATATTAGTCAATCAATAAAATAATGTTGCTTCTTTTTTATACCATGGTAGCTATTAAGATTATTATATCATAATGTAATGTTATATTATCTTATACTATACTATATTAAAATTATACAGCTGACTACAGAGTTTTTCCACAGGGAAAGCCATGGGGGCAGAATGACCACAGAGAGCATATTCATAAAATAGAAAATATTAAAGGTGCGACACCATTTATTGGAGACACCTCGCCCTAAACATTTGCTTCCGTTTCTTCTCAGAATATGTGATAGGGCATTAAATCAATTCAAACATCTATTCTCAACAGAAGACATTCTTTGATCCTTTACATGCAAATGGAATATCCTGTCTGGATATCCCAGTCTTTGAGTCACATATAATCCATTCTGTGTCTTCCACTGAACCAGTTACTGTCAGTGCCTCACACGTATCACCTCAGCTCCCACATTTCTGGACACCCCAACCTCTAAGCTCTTGTGACCCTTTCTCTGAGGGTTTTCTTGGGTGATGGGAGTCTACTTAATCTATGAATGGGCAGTCCAGAAATGCCTAGGAGGACTTCCTGGGAGCCACCTTTAACTAGCCATGGAGGAAAGTTGTGGGAGAATAACTGAGCTACCTCATCCCACAGTTGGGACAATGCTGGAGTGTATGCTACACAGCTAGTCAGAGTTCCCCAAAGGGACTGGTTCTTAGTTCTCTGCAGTAATAACCTGCTAAATTGGCTCTGTGCCACGTTCCTTGGCTCAGCATGTTTTGGGGGAGCATCAAAGGCCCAATTTCACCCATTCTATCACTTTTCTCCTTAAAACTCCCACCTCCAATGACCTAGGGAGCAACAAGTCTCAGAAATACTTCAGTCTAAGGTAAAAATGGGAGCATTTCACTGCCTTCTTGCTTCTGGCTTGTACTCACTATCATCCCACCTATAAAATCCCTTTCTGCCTCCACTTTCTCCCTCACCCTGTCCCAACTCCTAACCTCCCACCTGTAAGACGCCACTTCTCCTGGAAATGACAATCATTACTAATTCTTGTTCTGAAAAATGAAGCTGCATTGATAAAATAGCAGATGGAAAAGATAGGTACATATCAACTTCCTGCATACACCCTTTCTCAATTCACCAAGACCAGAATTTCCGAGGAACATCCGGAAATTCATTCATTTCCTTTGATTGTCACAGCTGTGATAAAAGTAAGCAGGGCAAATCTCTGATTCTACACCCACCACTCCTCTTCCCCACTCCAAGATAATAAATTGTTTAAAATACTTTGCTTTAACTTTTATGATGTATTGCTTCTGTTATTGCTTTCTAATTATACCTCTAGTTCAACAGTTCCTGGAACTGTTGATGCATTAAGCTTAAACCAACTGCTGCAATTCTGAACAAAACTGACATCTCTCTCTGTGTTCTCTAATTAGGAAAGTCTTTAAGGCAAAGAACTGGGTGAAAAAAAGTGTACTATTCATTTCTAAGCAGGTAATTTTTTATTAAATCGGTTAGTGCTCTCTTCCTCCTGTATGTCCTATATGTTGTTTATATTCCAAGATGATCATTCTTTAAACTTTTTATTCAGTGGGGCCTATAGCTTTGCCAAGAGCTGCATTTACTCTCTTCCTTAGTCATTTTTGTCCCCAACACATGTAATTTTGGACAGACCAATGACTTTGTAGAGCTTTCCAAAGCAAAGTCCTCGACCAACTGCATCAGTGCCATATGGGGTGGTGGTTGAAAAAGGGCCACCCTCGACTGCCTCAATGCAGTTTTGGAGAGAAGCCCAGTGATTCTTATGCACAGTTAAGTGTGAGAACAACAGGTTTGGGTGTTCAAATTTGACAAGAGGATTTAGACTGTGACACTTGAATCTAAGATTTCTTGTCTCTTCCAAGCCTGAATTCGTAGCACTGACCTCACTAGTTGGCTGTAGCTAAGTAAGCTAATAAGCTTTTACACTAGCACCTATTCCTAGGAGTAACAAAGACCCTTCTTCTGTAAAGTGGCAAAAAGAAAAAAGGAAAAGAAAACAATGAAAAAAAATTGTTTCCAAAGAATAAAATGCACCCATGTTTCCTAATGGGAAAAATATGACATGTGTAAGCATAACACTTCAGGGGGTAAGGGCAGGGTTCATATTCTTACGTTTTCAATAGACTGTTTCTCTGGGAACAGATCTTTGAGGAAAAGAGTTCTAGTTTCCTGACTTAGCTGATGGAGAAAAATCAAGGAGATTTATTTGCATTTGTATTAAGAAAGAAATGTTCTTATTTTCCTTTTTCTATAAAATCAGTGTTGTTGGTGATATCAACAATTCAAATCTCGTGTGGTCTTACGTAAATGCTCTTGATTTTAACATCTGTCAGGACGCTATTAAATAAATTCGGTCTCTTCAGAAACAATCATTGTTTCCTGGACCTGGTTTTGGAAGGATTTCCAAAGAAGATGACAACAGTTTGGAACAGAATCTCACTTGGCATTGTCTGACAGGATTCATTATGGGCATATAGAATATAGCTCGGCTCAGGAAGGAGGGAGATTTAACTTAGGAATCCAATAATGAATGTGTCTGTGGTTGTCAACAAACCATTGTAAGAAAATGTACATGACTCTGGTAAGTAAACCAATACCTTCTTCCTGGAGTAGAGAACTGGTTGTGAGATCAGTGGATCCGTGGAAGAACAGAACAATAGCAATGTCTTTTAAAAGCTCTCAGCTTTCAGAGCAATGTGCAAAGTACACATCTTCTGATGAAGAGGCTCACATTTGCTACTGATGAGAGATGGTGGTATGTGATGTTTTCCCATAAAATGTTTGTACTGTTCTTTGGATATTGCAGTCTGTTCTTACACCCATGTAAGGACATCACAAAACGATAATGTCTGTGGCTCAGTCTTACTGACTCAAGTCTTTATGTCAGCTCTGGTTCTCTTTCAGAGATGTTTATTACAGGAGTTTATTAATAAAAATGTGGCTGATAAAAGGAGTATGAGCTCTTGCACCCTAAATGGTTTTATTAACTACACTATCTTTCCAACCCAAGTTATATACTCCTTTTGCTCCAGCTCTCTAATTCTTTATACCTAGCCAAGAATTTCCCAAGACAGAAGATCTGGAAATGCTTCTTTATCACTTGACTACATGAATGAATAATATTTTGCACAGCTTTTCTGTTTATGAATCATTGACTGGAGGAACATAAACCAATTTTTCAGTTTTTAAATTATTTGAACCTTTTGTTAGTCTCTTTCTAATTAGTGTCCATTGTGTTTCAAACCTATTTTATATATTTGTTAATAGCAAAAGTATTAAATGAAACCATAGAAACCTCTAGAGAAGAAGTGGCCCTATTTCTTTTTTAAAAAATTTAAAAAGCAAGCAATTCACTCAACTTTTTTTCTAGTCAAATCAAAAGCTTTAACAATTGGAAATTATCATTTGGTAACTTTGTTTTTTTTTTCATCTTTTTAGTAGCTTTGCATTTCCACCACTGCACATAGTCTGCCAGCACCTTGAAAATAATTATTTCAATCAACCAACCAAAAGTGCTTTTTAATATGTTTATAGATCATATGCTTTAAATTATCTGCCTTATTCAATATTTGGGTTTCTTACCATTTTTGGAAAGCAGTTTCCACTTCTCCATCATGAATATCAAAATTGAACTGATTTCATTTGTTTGTTTTGGCTTTGATTTTTAAAACATTGACTTTTAGGTTTTCTCCTTCAATTTCATCCTAAACTCAATCTTCAACCCAGAGCCAAATTTGATGACCTATAAATCCTTGCCACTCAAGATGAATCAGCCTCTCCTGGCTGATTCAGAATTTAAGTGTGCCACCCTAGATCTCCTAAATCAGAATTCACGTTTTAGATTTCCTTGGCAATTCTTGTGCACATTAAATTTGAGCTCTGTTCTGACCTAATCCTTCCACTACATGATAGCATTTCCAAATTAAAGGAACTTAGTAGCTCAGTTTTATAAATTATGGTATCTACCATAGTAACCTGATGATAGTGATATCTCACCTTAGAAGACATGTTGAAGGTTGCATTTACTGCTGAGTATCCTGCTGGTAGCTCAATCTGTGCTTAAGGTTCTAAGTGCTCGGTGTTGACATGGCGACCCCCTGGCACTTTACTGGAACTGGAGAAAGTGTCAGAGTGTGTGTGGTGAGGATGCTCACAGTCAGGAGGAGAGACACAGAAGTAAAAGTATAAATATGACACACTATTGACAGTAAAGATATAGAAGTAGGATAGAGGAGTGATTAATTCTGTGGGTGGAAGGTGGGGCAGAGAACAGAACAAGAAGTCTTCTCAGAGAAGATGACTTGATTTTAAGCATTTCACCCCATGGGCAAGTTGGAGGCTATTCCAGGCAGACAGGTATAAAGACAATGAGACAGATAAGCATCTCTAAGGAAATTCACAAGGTTTGGTTTTGGTAAATACAAGATCTGTGTAAATAGAAGTGCGGAGGGGGCTGTAAGTGGGAGGGGACCAATGGCAGGATGGGAAGTGAGGCCGAGTAACAGATATGAATGCCCTCCAGTGCTAAGGAGGTTGGCTTTTGTCAAAGGGAGCCTGAAAGTTTTAAACAGAGACAGGGCGTGACCAGCTTGATGCTTTTAAAATGTCATTCCGGATACAGTGTGGAGAATGGGCTGGAGGAAGACAGGACAAGAATAGAGTCAGAAAGACCAGTATGGAGGTGGCTGCAGTGGCCCAGGTGAAAGATGATGATTACCTGGCATGAGGTGGTAGCAGTGGGAATGGACAGCTCAGGAGAGAATCCAAAAATAAAGAGGAAAAATTGCTTTTCTCTCTGCCATCAATCTTCTTCAAACATCTGAAGACAACAGTTCTTTGCAAGGTCTTTGTTTATTCAGAGCAAACACCTTCAGGTCTTTGAGTTGCTAAGCCTATGTCATGATTTTGCTTCCCTTTACAAATATTTAAGTTTATTTATATCCCGCATGTATTGTAGTGCCAAGAGTTAAAGAAAAAGTGAAATTGAGTGGAGAAAGGGGACTAAAAATTATTAGGTACTTAGGTATCATAAACATTAGCTCACTTAATTTCCACGACTCTGCAAAGTAAGTATCATTACCTGTATTTTAGAGCTGTAAAGAAAAAGGCCTTGGAGGCCAAGGATCTCTCCTGGGATTATCAGCTACTACCAGTAGAATCGGAATTTGCACCCAGAGACCTGAGATTCACATATTAAATTACCTGCACAGCAAGGATGCTTAGAACAGTTTAAACTATCACTTCTCCCATGGTTTGCAAGGTTATAGTCAATTACCTTCTCTTGCTACATACCTTACCTATTGAACAAATTCACTAGAGCCACAGCAAAGCAGAGAAGACCCCTGCGTGACCAGGCAGATGACACAAAGTCCACATTCTCTATTTATAAGAAAGGACTTCACAGGCAGAGTTTGTTTACTTTGTTTGCAGATAGTTCTCTCAAGCTGAGCCATATGATTTTTGCAGCCCACAGATGATTAGAAATAGCAAACTAAGAATAAGTGGGAAGCAAGTGATAGCTAATAACTGACAAGCTGACATCAAAGGAAGAGATGAAAAAATGTAAAGAGCCATAGATGTAAAAAGTCAAGAAGCCTAAGCAATAGTTTGGTCGCTAATATACAGGCAGACAGTCCTACAGACTTTCCTAATCTCTGAGGTCATGACTGTATTGCAGCACACATAATTGACCCTAAGAGTCAGTGTAACTTTATCTCCAACTCAAAGGAGAAAGTCTCAATGTGACATCCAGGGTTAGAGGGTCTTTTTGGCCTGAGCCATTTCAGGAGTATGACAATGTGCATCTCTCTTCTGGTTAGAAATGGTTAGCAATTATAGAAGAGTTTTATAGCCTGCTAAACAAAATTACTCTCTTAGGAACGTCCACCAATCGGCTCATGTGCAGTGCTTCTTTACATGACAGTCATCCAAGTAAGTATTAGAAGACAAGTGTTCCCAGTGTGAAATGATAACCAGAAACTCCAGCACTCAAAGTCTACAAAGAGCTGCTGCTTCTTTGTCTCCTACTTCCTTTCAAGCCTGCTCTGTGGTTTTCTCTCCTGCCAGGGCAGCCCATGACATTTCTGGTCAATCTGAGGGAATAAAACATTCTGTAGTCACTTTCCATTGTAAACCCAGACACAACCCTGTGATTTAAAGTGGTTCAAATATATTGATTGATCCTTCAGTTTGCATTGGAAGTACATCTTCTTCCTGTCCTCCACCCTCCTGCCTCCTGCCTTTGAGTGGCAGGCATTACCAATTTCTTCATTGCTCATCTACGTAATTCTGTAACTGCTGTTTCCAAACATGGAGATCTAAGTAGAAAAGGGAAGGAAAGTTAAGGGGGAACAGGAAAGTTCTTATTTGACTGGTGCTAACCTACACTGGCTCCTAAGTCTCAAAGTCTATAGTGCATATGAATTACATGGCGATCTCCTTAAAATGAAGATTCAGATTCAGTAGGCCTGACTGAGATCTGAGATTCTGCATTTCTAATAAGCTCCCAGGTGATACAGATAGTGCTAGGCCATGGATCATGCTTTGAGTAACAAGGATTTAGAGATTCCCCTTTGGGCCCACTCTCTGTAATTTCTTTAATGCAACTAATTAATGCAATTCCTTTAATTCAGCTAACTTCTTTCAAGTATAGCCCCTGGTGGTACACATCATTACCTTTTACTTATGGGGACCTTCACCCTGATGGGCCACCCGCTTGGTCAGAATACCTTTCAATATAACTTCAGGTTCAGTTTCCATAGGTAATTCATGCGGTCCCTGGGTTTCACATACCATTGATCTTTATTTCGACACACATATACTTACTTCCTAGACAGCCATTTGCTGGGCAGCCATAAAGCACTGTAACTTTTCAAATGACAGGTTAGGCACCAGCCTCTCTGTTCTTCATAGGTAGAGCATGCATATAGAACTCTCCCCACAGGGCCATGAAGCCCACACACTAGGCTTGAGATTAGAAGGAGGGAATTGCAACTGGCAGTCGACTCTCTCCAAAGAAATAGCTTCACAGTTCCTTTCTCCTTATCCAACAAGCTAGCTCTTTTAATTCTCAGTCTGGGAGAAGGGCCACATAACCTATTACCAGTTCTCCATATTTCTTTTGAAAATTTGCATCTTGCTGATTGTTCTCACAGCTAAATTTGGTATCATAAACTACAGTATACTCCTTATATTTTCTCTTCTTTGTGCCAACCATCTTGTTTCCATCTAATATAATTTCTGAATATTCACCATTTACTGGATGCCTTTTCATGTGTCGATATTCCATATAAAATAAGGTAACTAGAATCAGATATAGTACATAGTACTAGAGTATGTACTGCATAGTACACTGACAAGTACCTAGGATTAGACTCCACAGAGGGTCTGACCAGCCCAGAGTTCATTAGGGTGGTATGTTTCTTTCCTCTATGTGTTTGACTTCATTAATGCAGTCAAATGTGTATGGAAGAAAAAAGGAAAAAAGGGAGGAATCAATAAGTGTATAATCTTGAGCTTAACTGCCTAGAAATTTGAGATACCATTAATAGGAAACAAAGAAATTAAGATAAGGAGATGTGGGGGGAGTTCCATTTCAGACATACTGAGCTTTAGTTGCCAGCAGGACACCTAGGTCGAATTTTTCAGTAGGTAGCAAGAATATGGTGCCTACTGAAAAACTGGACACTGGAATATGCTGAAGCTGAAATTTGTAGAGATTTGAGGATCATCCTTATAAAGACAATATCTGAAGTCTAGAGAAGAGAGGATATCTGCAGGCTGAGCTTAGGGGAAGGAGGTAGCCAGTTCAGGCTTAAAAATGAAAGCTCGTACAGGTTCCAAGAGAAGACAGCATAGTCTCCAGAACTGGGTAGTTATTTATGTGACCCAAAATATTGCTCCCACTGGCCTGCCACATTGTCTAAAAGTTACATAAGCTTCATTTCTTAGAATTCTCTCAACCAAGAAGTACATATGATGCCACCTAGGAGGGGGTAGTCACATATTGGTTGGCTGATACATCATAAGGAATACCTTTGCCTACTTAATAACCATTGTCACCCACCGCCTCCCAGGACAGAGTCATATGAGAATGGGACTTGGGAGTTCCGATGCTTATGAGCAATTAGAGGTGAGGTCTGGATCACCTGGGGAAAAAGGCTTGGGCACCCAGGGGTTGGGTGGGCAGGTATAGAAGGGTATCTGTAAGCATGACATGAAGACTCCAGAATTTATTGCTTCATGGACATAGCATGTATTCAAACTGAGTTTATTATTTTGTTGAGTAATTTTATAAAAAATGTATGTACTCCAGTTAAAAATCAACTTAGGTTTACTTTTGTTTTCACTTTAAAAAATTGAATTAAGTTCTATTCCTAATTATATTACATTTGTTATCTACAGTCAAAGGAGTAGGAATGGTGGTTTTACAGTAAAGCATGAATAAATGATAAAATCAAAACTTGTTTTAAAAGATATTCACAAATCTTTGTGCATTTTCCTATTTCAAAATACATGTTTTTACTTGAATCTGGCATCAAACATCTAAACTTCAAAATATAAATGCCAAATATAAGTTTTGATTATTTTAATTTCTATAAATAAAATACATGAGGCAATTATAATTTAATAATTGCATGATATAATCAGTTTACTAATTGCATAGCTAAAGAAATACACTGTTAAGTATATATGTAAAGGGTATACTATTTCCCATTTGGTTTAAACTCTTATAAGCTGTCATCTTAACTATCTAAGAAGACTAATAATATATGAATTATATACATATATGATCTGTACATTAGATATAGTGATACATTCTGAAAAATCTTTGTTCAGACCTGTTATATCTTCTTAGAAGAACTTGTTCAGTAGCATAATTTCTGGTGGAAACATTTTTAGCATTACACAAGATCCATAAATTGGTAATGTTTGGTAGCTTCTGATATTGACTGAAAATGCAAAGAGGAAAATCAGAATTATAAGGATTCTTTAAGGGGGTGTGAGGATGTACCAAAAATCTCAATAATGTACCACAAATGGATTTAAACAGCCAAATTTCTAATTTCCTAAAGTTAGTTATCCCTAAATACCATAGTCAGGGTTAAAAACATATGGGTAAAGGCTGGGTGATCCAGTATTTGGTCAACTGGAACGAACGCTCAGCCAGCTTGCACAATCATAACATAATAATTAATATTCATAATGATGACTCTCAGGTTAAAAGTCTCAGCCACTATTTCTTTTATACACACTATATGACAGAAGCTTCAATGTAGTTTCTAATGTAGTATATTAAGTAGCAGAAAGATTCTATAAAATAAATTGTATTATCCCCATGTTACAGATGAAACGAATGAAGTTCAGAGAGTTTAAAAGTAATATTTCCAAGGTCACATGGTAAGAAATAGCTATCTTTATGTTCTCCTACATCCCAGGAGCACTTAAGTTCCAAAATTTTGTCACGTAGTAATTTTTGGAAAGCTGGCCATCCATATTTGATATGTCTTTGAGTACTTCATAAAATAGAGTACTTCATTTTCCATCATGTTTACATATACTGGTTGCTCTTTCTGTATGAATATAATGTCATTATGGTCAATAGAATACGTGCTGTAAGTTATTTTTTTCCCAGTGTTAATGATGGGATTGGTTGTAGTTATCCATCCAGTGTCCAGCCATCTCCCTATCAGACACCTCTAGTGACCAAGAGGCTTCTAATAATGGCAGTCTAGAGATGCGATTGGAGATGGTGGCCATGGCTTACATCAAAGTTAAATAATTACCTCATTGACTCCATGTTTTCTCTCTCTCCTTTTCTCTCCCTCCTTTCCTCCTTCCCTCACACACACATACACATACACACACACACGCACACACGCATGCACACACCCACACTAATGAGATGATTTAGGATTTATATATAATATAGATTTGGGATATATTTAGGAAGTGGAATCAGTAGAATCAAACATTTGACATTTGCTTCTAGTGATTTCATTTCCTAAATATATCCTAAATCCTACTTCCCTCTGTTTCCACAGTTACCACCCTAGTCCAGTTCATCATCATCTCCTTCTTGGACTTCAGTAGCATCTTAACTGGTCTCATTGTTTCTACTCATGCCTCTGCCCACCCCTTCCTACCTAAAACCATACTCTTCAGTGCAATCAGAGTGCTCCTAAAGAGCAGATCTTACCAACGGGCTTCTCTGCGTTGGCTGCCCTCTTAGCAGCCGGCAGATCTGACCCCTGCCTGTCTCCACAGTTTGCCTCATCTTGAGCTTTCTTTACTCAAGATACTCTGGCTTTCTTGTTATCTCTCTTATTAATCTCTACCCAGCTTTGAGATCTTGGGGCTTGCTATTATCTTCATTTGGAACACTTCTTTTCTCCCTTTTTTACTTGACCAACCATCCTTCAGGACTTAGCCTAAATGTCAATTTCTCAGAGCAACTTTCCGTGACACCCTGAGTAAGCTAAGCCCTTCAATTATACATTCTCACAGCACTCTGCCGCTTTCATAGCATTCGCTGTAACTGTACATTGTTTAATTAAACAATAATATGTTCTTTCTTATTAAAGTCTGTCTCCTACACTTAGTTGTTAACATCATAAGAGTCAGGCCTAGGTCCTTCTTTTCTTTCTTTTATTTTTTTATTTAATTAATTTTTTTGTGGTGACATTGGTTAATGAAATCCAATAAGTTTTAGCCGTACACTTTAACAGTAAGGCACATATATATTTATACTGTGTGTTTACCTCTCATAGTTAGATTTCTTTCTGTCACCACATATTTGACCCCCTTTACCCTGTCTACCTCCCCCTCCCTCTAATCCCTACGCTCTGGTAACCACTAGTCTATAGTCCATGTCCATGAGTCTCTGTTTGTCCCGTTCATTTGCTGCTTTTAGGTTTATATCTCACAAATAAGTGAGATCATGTGGGTTTCAACTTTTTCTGTCTGGCTTATTTCACTTAGTATGATTATCTCGAGGTCCATCCATGTTGTTGCAAATGGCAGTATTTCATCTCTTCTTATGGCTGACTAATAGTCCATTGTATATATGTACCACAACTGCCTTAGCCAATCATTTATTGTAGGACATTTCGGTTGCTTCCATGTACTGGCCACTGTGAATAATGCTGCTATGAATATCGGTGTTCAAATATCTTTTTGGATATGGATTTTCAAGTCTTTGGGGTAAATACCCAATAGAGAGATTGCTGATCATATGGTAGATCAATTCTTAGTTTTTTGAGGAACCTCTATACTGTTTTTCATAGTGGCTGCTAGGTCCTTCTTATTCAACACTGTTGCCCCATTCTCTAGCACAGTGCCTGGTCTTTGTAAGCTCTTAAAAATTTTTGCTTATGCTTACAGATAGTAAGTTTTTCACCCTTTAATCATACAAGATGACTGTTGACCTATGTCTTAGAAATGACAGCAATGTATTATGGGATTGAATATTTTAATATCAAGAATTTGACCAAAGGGGCTCAGGAATTCATCTCTAGGGCTGATACACCATTGTCAGCTGGATCTCCTTGACTAGGGAAAAGGTAGCAAAAGGTCATGAATATAAAATGGAGATAATATAAAATACTGAGAGATAATATCAGGCAGGGGCTAAAGAGAAAGAAGATACATAGGTAGAGAGATAAAAATAAAAGACGTTTTCTGAAAATAAGAACACTGAATAGACTGAAAGGTTAGAGGCAAACTGACAAATTTAGACCAGAAGAGGTTAATGAGAAAGTTCAGGAGTTCTCCCTTCCCATCTTCCTTTCTCTCCCTCCTTCCTTTAGAAATGAATACACTGCTTGTGAGAATGGAATCACTTTATTAGCACTGGGGTAAAGGTTAAGGCAAAAGTAATGTTTATAGAGAAACAGGGGTTTCGATGAGGTAATTTGCTGATAATACTTTTGGTAAATAAATGTAAGAATAATACAGAGTTTTTATCAAGACAGTGAGTTTTTAATCAAATCTATTCACTAAAAAAGCTGTGAAATAATCTGCAAAGTACTTTCTGATGAACAACTATATAAATACAGTCTTATCCTAGCAACTGAAATTATAAAACTATTTGTTTTAAAGAATTTCAACTCTGGCTTTTATTTCCCTTGAGTGGTGACAGTAGATTGATTTATAAAACTCAATGTTTCTTCAGTTGAATTAAGTTATTCTAGATGTATTTATACTGATTAGTAGGGGATGATTACTGCTTGCAATAACTTCATATTTGCTTTTGAATGTCATTTAAAAAGTTTCAAGATTTAAAAAGTAGCTTTTTTTGCGAATCACATCTGGTGTCTGGGACATGGGTGAGATTTAAGCTTGCGCTGTTGGACTCGTGTCTATGTCAAAGCATACAAGGCACACGCAGAAACACGACATTGCTGAAGACTGTGACTGCTCCCCCGTCCCCCAAGAGTGTTAAAAAGAAAGAGCTATTGGCTTGGTAAAAATGAGAGAGAGAAAATACAAACGAAAGCCTTGGGAACATCTAAAATGTGATCATCTCACTGCATGGTATATTACTGGAGATGAGCAGAGATTTCTAACAGGCTGGATGTAATTTTTATTTCTTTCTGTAATCAGAGGAAGAGCTTCTTCATCCAGACTCACAGTTCAGTTCTCTTTTGTATAATTTATTTACTAAGGGCACGTTGCTGAACTGGAGATCCCCAAGGTTCAGAGAAACCATAAACCCAGACTGCAGTTCTGGCTATGAGTTACTACGATAAAAGTTCATAGATAACCTACCTTAGGTCCATGACTAATTTATCTGCTTGTTTACAATATGCTTCATAGGAAAGATAGCATCAAACCTTCATTTCATGTTTAACTTGATGGCTCCAACTATTTCAACATAGTCCACAGAATTAGAAATCCACTGTATGAGGTTTTAAACTGATCATCATGATGTGTTGGGAGTATCCTACCTTTAGAAAAAAAATATGCCCCATAACCTCAGTAAAAATGAAGTATCCATAGAAGTTTAATCCCATCTATTGTCCTCTAATGAGGAATGTGTCATAATATCCCAGTTTCCTGATATAATTTTAGGGGAATTAAACTGGAATAATTAGAAATTCCATCCTTAATATATTCAGTGTCAATTGAAATTACTAATTGACACAATCCTGCTAACAGCACATGAGAATGGGATATGCCATCCGTACTTTCATTGGTTGATGGGCCCTCCTAGCCTGCTCTCTCACTACATGTTAGCTAATGAGGAAACACAACACACACACACACATGCACACATTTTTTTCCTCCTAAATGTCTCGGGTTAACAGTGATTTAGAGACTGGGCCCTTGCTCTTACATATTCTAAAACTTGAAGCGTTTAAGAAAATATTGATGCCGAGGCCACACTCTCACAGAGCCTGGGCTAAAACAGAACAATTGGGCTAGAATAGGGCCTAGGCATTCCTATATTTTAAAAGGCTGCCAGGTGATTGTAGTGAGAGCCCAAGGTTGAGAATCACAGAAAAATACTTTTTCATTCTATTTTCTTGATTCCAAACCCAGTAGGTTGGCTTTACAATTATAATTTTGCATATCAAGAAATTCACATTTCTTAAGACTTTCGGTGAGATCAAAGAATTTTCATAGAAAGATGCTCATAATTATTGAGAGAGAAAGGGAAAAGAAATTCAATTATAGTGGTTAGGCTAAAAATAGAAGGTTTATTCAAGGCTTAGCAGAGTCTCTGAAGTTCTACAGGTTTGCTGTTATGGAGAGCTGAATGCATCTTACTCAGTTACATAATGTCACATTGAAAAAGCTGGCACTGATGTATCAAGTCTCTCTCATCTTCCCCGTCTGCCCAACATGTGAACTTTGAAAGCAGGGCAGAAAAAGATGACATTTCAAAGTTTTCTCCACATGCATTTTAACTTTATAGAAAACAAAATTTTCAAGCCTTTTTTCTCTGACACTCAATCTCTTCCATAGAAAATGGACAATAAAAATAGTTATATATCTATCATTGCTATGTTTGAGTATTTCCTTTTGATCTCTCTGCTCCTCATTTCTATTTGGTGGGGGTGATAAGAGGAGGATGTTGAACAGGCAAAATATTATCATGAGCATCTTATCCCTACCACATCCTCCAAACACAAATAATGACCTAGACATAAAACTGTAAATCTGAGCCTTAGGCAGGTCGGTTTTGTCTAAGATCAAGTACTAGTCTAACATTCACTTCTCCTTATTTTCATTTGCTCTCTTTGGCAGAGCCTTCTGTAAAAGATGAAGTAAGAATGTGTAGAGGTGCCAATATGATTAATCAAGTCCTTGTGATTGTTGTGGTGGACACCTCAAATTTCAGATTCAGTAACACAACTTTATCAACTCATCCACAAAAGGTTCTTGAAGAATAATTCGTATTAACAAAACTCATGAGCAATTAATTTATTAACCATGATGCCAAAATATTAAACTGTAATGGCCCAAGTAGAGGTGGCTCACTGAGTCTTATTCTTTTTGGTTTATTTTTTTCAATAACAGCTAATGGAATACCTCTTTATTATAAGGTACTTTTCCCATTAGGCTGACCTTCCCAGGGTAACAGAATAGTTTATAATGGTTGTTTATCGGTTAAAAAGAACAGAAACCCACTCAGCCTTGTTTGAGTTAAAAAGAGGTTTATGAAAAAATAATGGACACATTCAAAAATAAAGCGTAGGAAATGAGGAAAGTGGGAATTTATTAGACATCTCTTGTGTTCTCAGACCAAAGGGTCTCTTGTGTCTACAGCTCTCTACACATCTGCTCTCCTCTATTCAGGCTTCCTTTACTTGCACTCAGCCCCTCATGGCTTCCACACCAACAGGATCACCAGTGTACAAGACCTCATAGCCAGTGGCAGTAGCCACCCTGCACAATCTGCTCAGTCTCTAGGCTTCTTAGTGTTTATCTTCCTGAAAAGACTCTGATTAGCTTAATATAGACTGTGGCTAGTTCCCCAGGCCAGGCGTCTAAGTTTGGTTCCATCACAATCTGTGTACATGACCTAGGCCTACTAGGGCTGGGGATTCAATTTCAATGGAGGAAATGTGGATAGGAGACAATGGAAGAACACCTAATATATTGGTAAATAGGAGGCATTCTCCAGGCATTCTCCTGGTGGATATAGGAGCATGTTGAATGAAGACTATAGGAATGGGACCAAGCTGACAGGGCAATGAGATGGGTTATTCTTTCTTCATGCCATTGTGTCATGGAAGGATGATGAGGCAGGTAGGTAGGGCCAGGAGAAGAGGACCAGCACTACAGCTGTTTCCACGCCTCTGGGGTACACAGCTGAAGTGAAATACCATATTCAAAGGGATCTTTCACCTGGGTCCTCCTTCCCTGCCCCAAAAAGCCAGCTTTATAGAATCATTACAATGTATTCGGAAGACAGGCAAAGAAACCCACAGAAGGGAAGGCACAAGGGATTTCTGGAAAGGATCCTAGACACTGGGTGTAGTGGGTCGAATAGCAGTCCTCGAAAGAAATGTCCAAAGCCTAAACTCTAGTACCTGTGAATGAGATCTTGTTTGGACTTTGGATCTTTGCAGATGTTAATAAGGTAAAGAACTCAAGATGAGACCATCTTAGATTAGGGTGTGTCCTCAGTCGAATGATGATAGATGTCCTAACAGATAGAAAAGGAGAAGACACAAAAAGACATTGGGAAAATAGTCGGATGAAGATGGAAGCAGAGATTGGAGTTATGTTTACACAAGCCAAGGAACACTAGGAGCCACCTGTAGCTGAGATGGGCAAAGGAGGCTTCTCCTGTAGAGACTTCAGAGGAAGCAAGGCCCTTGATTTTGGACTTAGGCCTCTAGAACTGCGAGAGAATAAATTTCTGTTGTTTTAAGCAGAGAAGTTTGTAGCAATTTGTTATGACAGCCCTAGGAAACTAATTTACAACAGGTAGAGCTCTTCTGGGAAATCCAGTTTGAGCCAAAGGAAATAAGAATCAGGCACCTCAGAGCATGCCTTGGCTATTTTCAGTGGCAGCTCCCAGACCATGAACATAAGGGTGTGAGGTACTGGGGATATAGTGGTGGGGACTCCAATCTCAGTGACAATATAGACTCTGAGCCCGAGGGATTGAGAGGTCTTTGCTCTATGTTGAGGTAGCAATCCCGTATCATGAGATTGTGAAAAGATGACCCAAGTTCACCCCTCCCTTTGCCACTGACTCTGCACTGCATACCCTTGCACAAGTGTCTCACATTCTAAGACCTTAGTGACAGCAACCATGTATAAAAAGCTTTCATAGGATGGCCTCTAAAGGTCCTTGTGGTGGAGCCTTCTGGTCCATAGGCCTGTATGGCTAGGGTATACAGAGTCAGGCCTGAATTTGTAAGATGTTGCCTGTGGACTGCTTCTCTTAGTTGGATACACCAGCTTGATGGAGGTTTTCCTTTTTCCTACCAACCTCCTGGGATAGGTCCTTACACATGATCCTCCCCAGGTCTCAACTGCTACCTGGGAGGATTTATTCCTTGAGTTCTTACTCATAGTCAATGTCTTGGGCTTTTAGGGACAATTTGAGCACTCTAGCCATAGAGCCCCATAGAGGCATTGCTAGATGTCCCTTAAGGTATATCCTCTTCTGGGTTTAGGGAAATGCTGGACTGCTCTAGGTGACTTTGAAAGCTTATGGAAGTGAGCTACAAAGGTTCCACCAGTGATCCTTTTCCAAGGGCAGAGACTATCACTGTGTTCTTTAATATGGTAGCCACCAGTCACATGTGGCTTTATAAACTTAATTTACATGAAATAAAATTAAAAATCGAGTCTCTGAATTGCACAAGTCACAGTTTAATTGCTCAGTAGTCACAGTGGCTAGTTTCTACCATATTGGACATTACAGAGAGAGAACTTTTCCATTATTGCAGAAAGCTGTGTTAGATAGCAGTGTTCTAGATCAGTGTGGCAAATCATGTGAAGATCTTGTCAAAATACAGATTCTGATTTAATTGGTTTAGATTAGGGTCTGAGATTTTGCAGTTCTAGCAACTGCCTCAAGGATGTTGATGCTGCTGGTTCATGGACCACACTTTGAGAGGCCAGGATCTAGGGAATATCACTGTGGATTATTTAGGGCCATTGTGCTTGTTGTATGCTGAGGGGCGGGGAGTGGTGGGAAGAATGTTTTATCTGCAAGAAGTAGAAAAGGGACTGGGCTAGCTTGGTTAGAGTAGAGGCTTCATGGAAAAGAAGAATGGAAAGTCACTTGGTAAAGTAAGTCGGACACTATATTTCAGCTCACTGTAGGGCGAGGCCTTCCAACTAAGATGAGAAATCCAGTCATACAGGGATTGGCAAACTTTTTTTTCTAAATGGCCAGATAGTAAATATTTTAGGCTTTGTGAGTCATTACAGTTTCTGTCTCAATTACTCAAATTTGCTGATATTGCATGAATGCAGCTATAGATGCTATGTAAAGAAATGAGTGTGGCTGTTTCCAATAAAACTTTTTTTTTTTTACAAAAACAAGCCACATGTTGGATTTGGCCTATGGAGCATAGTTTACTGACCCTTGTACTAGTGGGAGGAAGTTTAGAATGAAGTTGCAACTCATCAATTAGATTTTTACAGATATAGAGTCTGTTTTAACTATCCTTATTATTAGTCATTACTGATAAAATAGAAGTGAATGTCAATTATTAGTATAGTTGGTTTAATTTCAGTTTCAAAGCAACAAACCCCTGACACATACAATAAATAATGACATTTTGGTGGTACTGAAGTCAAACTATATGTTTTGTGCTGGTCTCAGCCTTTCGATAACCAATGTTGTGGCTGGGCCAGCCCTTGTGGTTCTTATTACAATCGCATGATGCACTTCAGCAAATAACCATCTGGAAACTTTAAAAAAAAAAATAAAGGTTTATTACTTACAGCACACCTGGAGCTACACAGCTGGGTTGTGAGTAGAGAGGGAGTATGCAGAGGCCTGGGGGAGGGGAGTCTGCTTTTATTGGGGTAGAGGGTGTGGGCCTAAGATTTCTGGGGCTCGTTCTTTATTGGTGAATTTAAAATATAAGAATGTAAAGCTTGGAAAGAGAAAAAAAACAAGTTGCCCAAATGGTCAGTTATTGAAATTAACCAAGATCTTTGAAACAAAGGTGCCCCAGTCAGGGGAGGTGGCCCGGCTCTATCCAGTCCTGTGGCTGGCAAGGTGTTTGTTGGAGTTGGCAGTCTTTGAAGTCGATATCTCTTTGAAATAGATGCTTCAGCAATCAAAACTTATATCAGTCACTTGCATTACAAACAAACAAACAAACAATCATCAGAGCTTACACTATACTATGATATGTAGAAATTACCAGGCTGCCCAGAAACACCAAATAAAACAACATCTAGACGATCAATAAAAAAGCAAAAATCCACTACCTGGCCCCTTCTATTATTATGTTATAGCAGAAAATAACAATCTAAATCCCAGGTGGTAGAATTGCCTTATATATCGTTGAGGGTAAACAAAGACCTAGGGTGAGTCACTAGTCTAATCTCCACAGCTAAGCTAATGGTTGACCAATTCAAGATAAAGCCAGGGCTCTTATTTCCTAAACAGCATTTAAACCTTCCCTGACATTAATTCTGCAGAGTGGACAAAGCACTGTTTAAATACTGTAAGTACAGAGCAACTTTAGTCTAGATAATGCTCCTTGAGCTCAGGCTAATGGTACTGAATTGTGGCTGTAAACACAACCATTGATATTGCAGACATTCATTGAATATTTCATAATCATCTCCTTGTTCTTTTAGAATGTTGGGAGAAAGATTTGGATGATGATTGTTTCTCTAAAGAGCCATCCAAGAAATTTTAAATGAAGTCTTTAGTCATTCTGCAAGAATTTCTGTGTTACAAGCAAAAAATAAATAAATAAATAAATAAAAAATCAAGATAATTTCATTTATAATTTTTTCTTTTTAAAAAATAACGATTCCATGAAATAGTTTTGTTGAAGGAAACACTGATCTAGATATTAAGAGATCTTAGGTCCAAGGAAAGTCTGTTGAGGCTTCTACTGATTTAACTTTCTGAGACCTGAATTCTAGATCACCTTTATTGATCCCTACTTTACCTCTGCCCAATTCCCTAAGATCTCTTAACTGTAAACACATTATCCTCTCAAAGACTTAGCTTTCTTCATATAATGCACTTGGCTGTCATTCAGCCAAGTCCTAGCTCACTATGGACTTCGGAACGGGTCATTTTAACAGGATCATGAAGGCACTGGGGTTTGAATTAAAGACATGATTCCATGACACCTCTATGAGCTATGCAAGACAAATGATATCAATCTTATTTTATAGATGAGGAAATCAAGGTGCAGATTGTTGCATCAACATGCCAAGATCATTTGGAAGGAAAAGACCAGCCTCCACCCAGATCTGTCTCCATGTCCAGGCCTCCTTTCCCACACTTAGTTATGGCACTTGTAGCCTTGTTATTTCCAGATGTCTGGTGGGAACTTGGACAGGGTACAATCATGATAGAAATTGAATGTCCTAACAGCCTCATGTGATGAAAGAACTCAGGAGCATAATACTTTGATTTGAAAGAAATAAAATAATATTTCTTGAACCTTACCCATAGACTGATATTTATCCTCTGTATAAACAAGAATTTGTCATGCGAAAATATTTTATTGTCAGTGAAAATGTCTTTCATCTCTATGAATGGCACAACATAGTCAATCAATTGACTTGATTCTTTATTTGTCTTAATTATCACAATAGTCAATCACCTATTTAATTTTAAGGCAGGGCTTTATTGTTTGATTTTTTTTAAAAAAATTCACAAAAGTAATAAGTTCTCATCAGGATAAGTAAAATGCTATGACTATGTATGAAGTAAGAAATTAAATTTCTCTCTCTCTTTTTTTTCAGGAGGTGGGGGTTCAGTATCTTCTCCTAACCCTGAGGTATTTAATTTAACATTTTGGTGAGTATCCTACAAAACACATATGTGCATATGCGCGCGCACACCACACACACACACACACACACACACACACACACACACACACACACACGTGGAGTCGGGGGTGGGGGCACCTTCCTTTCTTAAAAAAAAAAGCCCTAACTTGCTTTTTTTGTGTGGTGAAAAATTGCACCTCATTGTTTAATTTTCCAAACTAGAGTGTTATTGAGAATTTTTTTGGAGTTTCAGTCACTGTACTGCATATTTTTTGCTTGCTTTTATATTTTACTTATCAATATGTTGTAGTTTTTAATATATCAGGAATATTAACCATTTGGGTAGCAAATAATTCCTCTCAGTCTACAATTAAAAAATGTTTATGGAAACTTTGCTACACAGTTTCACATTTTGATCTACATTGTTCAACTCTTTTATGATGTCTAGTTTTTGGTGTTACGTAATAAGACATTTTTCACCACTCTTAAATTATGCACGGTCTCCTATACTTTCTTCTTATAGTTTTATAAAAAATATTAGATCTTTAATCTATATGTTATTTTTATTTCCATATGGTATGAGGAAGGAGTCTACTTTTATTTCTTCCAGGTGAATAGGCAGTTGGGCCAACTGAATTAACTAAACATCCATCTTTTCCCAGTGCATTGGAATGATGGCTTTATCATTTATTAAATTCCCATATAGCATAACATACATTTTTGAACTCTTCATGTTCCACTAATCAAGTTATTGGTTCATTTGGTGGCTGCTTTCTCGTAAAAGTCTCCAGAACAGAAGTTCCTACCAACTCCCAACTCCTATTCTATGCATGATCTCTTTAGGTAACACATTTTCTCATTCCTCGTGGGAGCCTGAAGGACTGAATATATTTTTTTAGAAATGTAAGGGTAGAGTTCCAATGTTTTAAACTAAGCCCTCTACTTTCTCATGACTTCCAATAAACACTGACATTCCATCTCAATGTTCTGAAAAGAGGGAAAGGGGAAATTTTCTCTTAGGAAAATGAGCATCAAGATACCATGTTCTCTCAAAATGCTAATCCCATCATCAACCTTTCTCCCTTATTGCTTCCAGGCCTTCCTTAATCTCATCAGTTCCAGGGGTTATGGCCTAAATCTGCAGTCTTCTCCATTCTCTAAGTACTCTCAACCACCCATTTAAGCTCACCCTGATCCAACTGTCCCTATAAATCAAATATTACAGAATGTAAGAAGCCCACAAAACTCAAAGCTTTTGCCTTAAGTGCTTTGAAAGTTAAAACAGGAAGTACAGCAAAACTTCTCCCCTGTATCTGAAGACCTATTATAAAAGCATTTTAAAAACTTGGATTGATGATAACCTCTGAGCTACAGTTTCTAAGGTAAAAAAGTAATAATTGTAATAATGATAAAAATAATATACCCCCAAAATGAGAAAATTGCTTTAAATTGTTCTAAGTAGAGAAAAAAATGTCTCTGAAGCTTTCTCTCTCTTCTCCCTGCCTCTTCTCCCCTTACTCTCACCAGGTATCTTCAGTTCCTATGTAAAAATAGATTTTAAATGTGCAGAGATGATATCCTCTGGGGCTGAAAGTCCTGGTATAGAAAGCAAATGTCTCAAATTTACTAACTAGAATAGAAAAAAAGGAGCCTGCCTTTCATACTCTTAAATCTCTCTAGAAATTCTTTCAAGATAGCTTAAAAACTCAATAGCTTGTGAGGGAGTGACATGGCTTCTAGCCATAAAAGCTGGCATCCAATCCAGCCTGTGACCATTCTCCACCAGCCCTCACCTGAGACTCCAAGATTTTAGGGTCACCTAAATGTACATTTTCACCACTGCAAGGGTCTTGTATGCAACCACTTCCCTCAAAAAGGTTGAATTGGACATTTCTGGTTTCTAAACCTCTTCTAAGTGATATGAAAATGGATATAAAATATGATGCAGACTTATAAAAAGACCCCACCTCTGACTTCTCTAAATCTTGGGGACATTGTGAAATTTATTGCCCACAAGGGACAAAAGAGCAAAACAGATGGTAAAATTTCATGTGGTTTTTTTTTTTTTTTTTTCTGGAGAGTTAAAAATATCATCAATTATGTACTTAGAAATTGGCAGTAACTGACTTTTTGTTATTCCATAAGTTAGAGCAGACAGAAAATATTTTAAGCAAAAGAGCATGGATGCCTATCCTGAGGTAGACATCATTCTTGATTTCTGGCTGCTGAGTACATTAGTAGAACCCAGAAAATTCATTCTCATCTGCCCTTGTAGCTAGTGTACTGTGTGACCTGAATTCTACCAGTTAGATACATTGAATATGAGACCCAGTTTGGGAGTGAGCAACCTGAGAAGGAAGTGCCAGATGGACTCCCCTATGTTGATGGCATAGGCCTGCAGCTTTTGGGGTGACCATGATTACAAGTCTGAATTTCTGTCCTAGGAGTGACATTGATAGGTGGCAGTGGTCCTTGACTCCTCACCAGGCCAGCTCTACTGCAGGGTTTTGGACCTTTTTCCTGGAAGATTAGCTCGGGTAGGTCTTTCCATTCCTCCCAGTGATTCTACGAGACGTCCAATATTGTTTTCATAAAATCCTTTTCTGTTTTATAAACCAGAGGCAGCTTCTGTTGTTTGCAGTTAAGAATCTCAAGTAAGTTAGCACTTATGGCTTGTATTCATGTATATCGGATGTGAAAAATATTTTGGTTCATCCTATCTGGTGAAAGTCATGAATTAATTTAATCTGTCAGACATCGTTTAAGATGACAAAATTGCTTCTGGGGGAGGCAGGTTTTTGAACTCCTGGTGATCTTCCCTGGGTCCCTGAAGAAATCCATAGAAGCTGTACAATGGAGTGACTGATTTCCCTGAGTCCAAGCCCTCACAACATTTTCACTGAAAGGGAGCAATCCTGCTCAAAATATCTTACGTGCCCCAAATCTGAAAAATTTATGGGCTGAGGAGATAATTGCTTTGGGGATTTGAGCCCCCTTCCTATTGCCTTTCTTTAAACCATGCATGCACTACTCAAAGAATTATGCATTAATTATTTTTGGTGTTGTTTCTTCTATATTGGATTGAAAAATCTGATTCCATGTGTGAAGAAGAAGGTGGATAGAACAGATGCCTTGCATCTGATGAGATGCTTGAGGAAAACTGTGGTGGGCTGGATGCTCTTATTTTCTCAGTATAAATTGTAAGATATAACACACATATAAGAAAGTATATAAAGTGTTTATGATTTTTAAAGAATAATAAAATGAACACATATATTGCCATTTCTTAAAATGAGAATGAAGAATATTGTCAATAATCAACAAGCCCCAGTGTTTGTCCTTGAGGACATTTCCAATTATTTCCCTTTAAGAATAACCAATATCCTACCTTTTATGATAATCATTCTTTTGCTTTTCTTCATAGTTTATCATCTATATATGTACTCCTCAAAATACTATTTTTTTTAAACTTTATACAAATTTATCACCTGTATTCCTTTGTGTCTTTTATACAATACTATGATAGTAAAATTAATCTATATTGTTGGATATGGTTGTAGTTCATTCATTTTCACTGCTAAGTAGTGTTCTATTATGTGAATGCACTACTATTTAAGTATCCTTTCTAGTGTTGATGAAAATATGGATGGTTTTCAATATATGGCTATTGCAAATAATGCTACGGAAGACATTTTGAGTGTATCTCTTGACATACATATGTCAGTGTTTTGTATATATATGCCAGACAATGGGATTGCAAGCTTATGGACATCTTCCACTTTTCTGAGTAATGCTTAACTGTTTTCTCAAGTGTATCAGTTGTATCAATTGACAGTGTTAATGGCAATGTAAGAGAAAGTTTCCACCTTATTACCCACACTTGTTGGAGTTTATCATCTAGAAATTTATTATGACATCTCAGGATGGTTTTAGGTTGCATTTCCTTGATAATACCAGTGAAGCGTGTGGTACATATTTTTGTTTGTCGAGTTATTGGTAACTAATTAATTTGTTGGTGAGATTTCTCTTCTGTGAAGTGCCCTTCCAAGTCGTTTACTTTGTCACCACAGTTTATTTTCTCTGCTTAAACAAGAGATACATTATATAGTTATGATGATTTTAATAACCAGTCATAATATTTAAATAAAAACATTGCTTAAGAAAACTCAATATTGTGAAGATATAAATTTATCACAAAAATTTATCAAAATTCAAACTTACTTTTAAAAGAAATCTATGGAGTTTTTTGTTTGTTTATTCAGTTTTTGTTTTTGTTTTGCATGAGGGCACTTGGAGAAAACTAAAGTTAAGAAATAATTTAAAAGAAAAGTAATGAAGTTGGAAGACTTGCCTATCATATCAATAACATATTAGCTGGCACAGTATTTAGGCACATCAATAGTAGAAAAAGGACCATTTAGAATCAATGAGAAAAAACAATCACCTCTACGTGTGATTCCTGTAGAGCTGCCTTTCACAGTCCTCCACCCCAGTAGTGATCCTGTGATTCCAGTTAGGCCAATCTCATTTCCTCTGCCTGGAATTTGAATTGCAATATTTGTGTGGAGACACACCAGGACAGCAGGTAGTCAAGGTTACATCATCTACCTGGTACAGGAGATCCCTGGAGGTGCCATGGTTTTTGAGGGGTAATCAGCCATCCATACCTGACTATTTACCCCTTCTTAACCCTGTCCAGCCCCAAGTTTACCATATTCAGTGAGAAAACCTCACATTAAGCCTGGGCTTAGTTCCACAGCAAGTTCCACAGCTTAGTTCCACAGCAAGAGAATAGTAGACTGTACTTGTTTTCAGTCTTAGTGCTTAGAAAAGTCTCTTTTGTACCAGGTGGAAACAGGGTTGGCTGTGCCTTTAAGTGGAAACTTTAACCTGAAACAAAGAGATATTAACTTACTGAAAGCCAAAAACATGTCAGTAGTGAAAATGAGACATTAGCAAACCCAATAGGATTTTCATTGAGTAAAATGCCCCCACATATACCATGGTCTCTATGAAATTAAAGGTGCAAAGTTTGAAACACTGTGGGCCAAATTACAGCCACTGCCTTGGACGAATAAACCAGAAAAAAATGGGCATGGAGTGGATGGGCATCAGCAATGGTATTTTTCTTTTCTAGCTAGAAGAGATCCCCAAACAGAAATTTTTTGTTCAAATTGACAGTATAATTTCATTACTGTAAGAACAATTTTGAAGTATAGTCAATTAACTAGATTTTGAAAAACCCATCAAATCTTACCAGATTACTTTGCTTTATTTCTAAGGGATTAGGACTTCTATATTTCTAAAATAATCTTAAGTTTTATTGCTTTGAATCATTCTAAGGTATGATAATTTCCTGATGTTTATACTGTTGCTGTCATATATACTGATTTCTGCTTAAAACATCCAAGCGTAAAAGCAAAGATTAATTCTACCAGGTGGAAACCCATGGAGATGAAATTACTTACTTGCCAATGTCAACTGGCCAAACGACCCACAAAATTAGAATAAAAACTCATCTTCTGAATTGTTTTATTTCCACCATGGCAGTTATCAGTTATGCCAAGTTTAAATCAGATGACTCATTAAATTAGCATAATTGAAGCCATACTTCACTAAAAATACTTAGTACTTGGTATAATGCTGGGAGGAAATGTAGTTTGTGAAGAAATTACAGAATCTCCTCCAGCTATTCACAAAACGATATAATGATTCTACTGCTGATTTAAAAGGACTGGTGGTGAGAGTGGAAGTCTGAAGATTGTGAATAATTGGAAATTGAATACAGGATGTTATTTATATGGTCAGAGTACATGGGGAAGTAATATATACATAATCACTTTTAGAAACTACCCAAAGTAGAAATAAATAGCTGTCACCTGCCCAGATAAAACCTGTGAGTGGACACTTGACTATAATTATATGGGAACTGAGAGTTTTCTCGTTGAGGTCAATGTTTGGGGCATCTGGCCATTAGTGCCTCCATTAAGAAATAAAAGCTTTAAGCGGGCCACCCAGAATGGGCCAGCTCCAAGTATCATCTCCCCTTCTGAGAGCTGTAGTCTCCTCCCCCTTCTCACCTGATAGTAAACATACCTGACAAATGGGACCAGGCTGCTGGAATATTTCAAAGCAGGTCAAAGTGTTGGTGTCTGTTTCTTCCTTTCTCCTTTGGAATCACTTTTTGATTTTTAACTGAAATCAAAGATTATGAGGAAGGTAAATAATTATAAAACCACTCTTTAGAAGTCACAGTGTTTGAAATTTTGATTCCATCTTGTCTAGTCTAAAGTCTACTAAACCAAAGGACAAATGAATCTGATTGGCCAATTGGACTTTTAAAAAGAAGAGAACTTCTAAATGTAAAACTTAAGATCAAACATGCTGATAGGATGACCAATTATCCTGAGACCCAGGACTCTCAGAACTAAAATGGAAAAGTCATCCTATCTGCTTGTCATGATAAAAGAGGACTAACTTTCTTGAATGGCTGGTGAAAGTAGTCAGTATAAAGTCACTTTGCCACTACCAAATCTAAATGTGATTTTGTTATACTTAGATTTATATATTGATCCTAAAAGAATCAATGCTAGACTGTCCTTAATTTTAATTCCATCTAGAACCTTGAAAAAAATCTCCCTTAAAAATTGAACTCTCTTAGAAAATTGATAGAAATTTGGTATAAACTCAGAATCAAATTAAATTTCTTCAGCCACTAGGTGCCATTTGACTAACTGGTGCACATTAGGTGACCAACCATCCCAGTTTGCTTAGGTCTCAGGGGTTCTCCAGATCGGAGATTTTCAGTGCTGAAATCAGAAAATCCTAGGAGACAAGGCTGTTTTGCCACCCTACTCATAGTATATTTCTGAAAGAATATTTAAATTAAATGCAAGAGAAAAAAATTTTAAAGGTATAACTTGTGGAAAACTGAAGATCACACAGTGGTCGAACCTTCATTTTACATTTGAGGAAATCGAAGCCTTTAAAGGTTAAGCCACATAGGTTCATCCCATTTTATAGAGTCAGACTCACACTGTAGGTGTCCAGAGCTCCTGGCTGCCAGTTCAGATGATTCTTTTTTTTTTTTTTTTTTTGCTCCATCTGGTTTCTTTTCCAAGGCTAAAAATATCAATTAAATCACAGTGTGCTAGAAAGGTATCTTTCCCAAATTTAATGCTAAATTTGTGGAAGGCTGGGGAGATCTGTAAATAATTCCTTGCTATCAACACAACTCTGCCCTTGATTTACATACATCCTT
>NW_011888782.1:10627455-10629634 GCF_000151845.1 Pteropus vampyrus
TGCTCCATCTGGTTTCTTTTCCAAGGCTAAAAATATCGATTAAATCACAGTGTGCTAGAAAGGTATCTTCCCCAAATTTAATGCTAAATTTGTGGAAGGCTGGGGAGATCTGTAAATAATTCCTTGCTATCAACACAACTCTGCCCTTGATTTACATACATCCTTTGCCACTTTGAGGGGTGGATGAGTACAGCCTCTGAAGCTTGTTGTGTTAGAGTTGGTTGAATTGCTGAATCCCAATGGCAAAACAGAAACCTGCCAGCCCTGATCACTCAACAGAAGTGATAACAAAGACTTGACAATAATGAATGACACTGTATCCTACTAGTTCTCAAACTTCAGTGCATTAGAATCACCTTGCTTGTTCAAAACCAGGCTGCTGGGCAACCTCTCAAGTTTCTGATTCTGTGGCCTTGGGGTGAGCCTGAGAATTTGCATTTCTAAGAAATTTCCAGGTGATACAGCTGCTGGTTGTCTGGGGCCAGACTTTGAAAACTATTGCTCTCTCCCAGTGAGACACACACACACACAGAGCAATATATTCATGTTAGTGAAGAGTCAGGTTAGGTACCCATTTTAACAAATACAGTAATACCTAAGATTTGTAAATTAGAGAAGGATTTTTTCATATCTTTTTTTTTTCCCCCTCAGCATCAAGTCTCAGTTTTATGGAAGTAAAGTTTTTACAAATCACATTATTAAAAATATTTTACTACAGGAAGAAGAGAACTGTAGGATAGCTCTTACAATGACATATTTGCAGATTGTGTTTTTATAGCTTTTTAGTAAAATATACCTTTAGAAAGGCTTACAATAGTTACAATTTTTAACTCATTATTAATTCTCACAATAGCTGTTGTTCTATGACTCAAGTAATTGAATAATGTTTCATAAGCAGTTTAAATAACT
Organism: Pteropus vampyrus; assembly: GCF_000151845.1. Lineage (NCBI taxonomy): Eukaryota > Metazoa > Chordata > Mammalia > Chiroptera > Pteropodidae > Pteropus > Pteropus vampyrus. The sequence continues at coordinate 10,628,365 of NW_011888782.1, forward strand.
AGTTGTATCAAAGGCTCTGATGTATGTAACAAGAAAGTAAATTAACAGATTTATTGTCACTGGAAAAATGCTTACCTTGTCTTTGGGTGTCAAGAACTTAAGAATAGCAAGGTTAGTCAAATTAGAGATGTAGCTGAGACATTCTCTCAGCTTTCAAAATCTAGCTATTAAGATATTTCAGAAACTGACTTCCATTCTTAGTGGAAAAACATGTTTTCGATCTTCAATTTTTCTAAAGAGGAACACATGTGCTTTTCTTCTACTTTCAATTTCAACACCATCTTTCTAAAGCTTGTTTCAATACCATCTTTCCTCAAAACTAAATCCCCCATATTGCCTTTAAAGTTGCTCTACCCAGCTACCTGTATTTATCCTACAAGGCTAGGTTGAAGTGACACTTCCTCAGTGAAGCTTTCAGTGTTTCCCTCGGTATACTTTCCTAGAACATGAACTCATTCTTTTCGACAAGTTTCATAATAGTGGAAACATAACTCTTTGTTTAAGGCCAGTTTTACTTTTAAAATGGAAGCCTCATGAAAGAAGGATTCATGTCTGCTTTTCTTCTAGTGCCTCATACATCTCTTAGCCAATGGAAGGTGCTTGTGCCAACCTGCAAGATGGCCCACACTGATCTTGCCTTCTGACGTCCACAACCTTATTAGCGCTCTTCTACATGTAGCCGAGTTGATTTGTGTGACCAATAGAATACAGCAGAAGTGATGGTATATTGCTTCTGAGACTAAGTTATAAAGTACTGCAACTGCTAGGGGATGCTCTCTTATTGTTACTTTCTTCTCTGTGCAAAGCCAGCTGCCGTGTCGTGAGAGGCCCTGTGGAGAGGCCCATGTGGCAAGGACCAAGGCTTGCCCATGGCTATGTGAGTCAGTTGAGAAGTGGGTTCTCTAGCCTAAGTTGAGCTTTGAGAAGACCTCAGACCAGGTGGACAGCTTGACTGCAACCTCCTAAGAGACCCTGAGTCAGAATCACCAGCTAAGGTGCTTCTTGTATTCCAGTCCTTAGAAACTGTGTGATAATAAATGCTTGTTGATTTAAGCAGCTATGTTTTGAGGTAATTTGTTAGATACCTAACACAGTACTGAAAAAATATGAATGGAAGATCTGAAACTACTATGATTCATATCAGAACAATCCATTACAAATAATTTGTCTCAACCTCTGTGACATTATCTTGCTTATATCAGAACAAGGTCTGATACAGATCTAAAACTGATGACTTGGAGTTGTAATGATTTGTGGGGATTACTTTTTT
>NW_011888782.1:10629684-10652388 GCF_000151845.1 Pteropus vampyrus
ACACTGATCTTGCCTTCTGACGTCCACAACCTTATTAGCGCTCTTCTACATGTAGCCGAGTTGATTTGTGTGACCAATAGAATACAGCAGAAGTGATGGTATATTGCTTCTGAGACTAAGTTATAAAGTACTGCAACTGCTAGGGGATGCTCTCTTATTGTTACTTTCTTCTCTGTGCAAAGCCAGCTGCCGTGTCGTGAGAGGCCCTGTGGAGAGGCCCATGTGGCAAGGACCAAGGCTTGCCCATGGCTATGTGAGTGAGTTGAGAAGTGGGTTCTCTAGCCTAAGTTGAGCTTTGAGAAGACCTCAGACCAGGTGGACAGCTTGACTGCAACCTCCTAAGAGACCCTGAGTCAGAATCACCAGCTAACGTGCTTCTTGTATTCCAGTCCTTAGAAACTGTGTGATAATAAATGCTTGTTGATTTAAGCAGCTATGTTTTGAGGTAATTTGTTAGATACCTAACACAGTACTGAAAAAATATGAATGGAAGATCTGAAACTACTATGATTCATATCAGAACAATCCATTACAAATAATTTGTCTCAACCTCTGTGACATTATCTTGCTTATATCAGAACAAGGTCTGATACAGATCTAAAACTGATGACTTGGAGTTGTAATGATTTGTGGGGATTACTTTTTTAAAAAAAAAAATCTTTTATAGATTTAACCAGTTTAAATAGTTCATTCAGTATAGAATTTCTGGTTAGCCCTTTAACAATTCTCAAATACAGTAACTAGCAAAACTACCACTAGCCCAAAAGTAGCAGAAAAGGTGGATATATTATTTATTAGTAATAGCTGGGTCTCTTAAGCAATGTTACTATATATGGATTATACAGATCGAATGATTAAACATGAGTTTATTTTAAAATGCAAAATTTTAGTCACAAAGATTAGGCATTTAAAGTCATAGGATTTAACAATTTGTTATAAAAGTTACAAATCTTGCTTTAGTGGCAATAAAATTCCTTATGATAGTTTCAAACTTTACTTTCTCTAATAGCTAAAGTCACAGTCACTAGATATAACAGTTACTTTAACTTTCTTGTGAAGTTATAGTAGAACTTGCATAATTCCTAATACATTTTAATTTTGAGAAGCTACATCTTCCACTGATGAAGTTAAATATAACCCGAGAGCTTTAAAGTATTTATAAATATGTCATGTAACTTCTTGCTCTAAATATACTATAGTACTTCAAATGGCATCATATTAGATTTTGGAAAAACAACTTAAAGGTTGTTTATTTCTTATGCATTCAATGTCTCATAAATATGCATTCCTTAGTATGCTAATCAATTTAAATTGTATGTTTTTACATAGTTAAAATATCTCACACTCCCTTTAATTCTTCAAATTTCACAGGTCATCTAGAAAATGAAAAAGGTCATAACATTCTTTTAGTTTCTTAAACTTTTCCTTTAAAGATGATATTGTAACATATGTGGGTTAATAATCAGATCTGCAGGTGAATTGAGTTGTTTGTCTTTTTTTTTTTTTTACAATGAAGAAATGGTTATTAACGTCAGGGGGTGACAATTTGTTTATCATATGTGGTATATTTGGTTCCCTAGAAAGCACGCTCTGAGATACAGATTAGAATGCAAACATTTATTGGTGAGCACACTTGAGATTAATACCTTTGGAAGAGAGGGAAGGGAAGGAAAAGGCAGGGCAGGAAAGGAGAGGGAAAGAAGCAGGTTTGGGAAAGAGGAAAGGTAGGCTATGATGTGGTCTCAACAAAGCCTAAACTGACAGCAAGATTTGGAGCTGGGATGGTTCTACATAGTTGTTTGAAGCTGGGGTGAGAGATACTGGCCATTATACCTCCATATTGGTCAGATTTTGGAGTGTTGGCTGCCCCAGGAGGGAGGTATGTCCTAGGACAAGGTACGTCTCTTAAGCAAAGGCAATTCAGGAAGAGGGCTGACAGCTGAGAGTCATCTGACAGCTACCTCCTCTACCAACCCCAGCAGATGGGATACTCTTGGGCCCACTACAATGTTAATAATTTATTTATTTTGATAAAGATAGTTTTATTTTTGTTTGAATATCTTTACTCTTTATTTAAGATGATTAGGTACACTGAATTCTTCTTCTCGCATCATTTGTGTATAATATTTTGCCATTACACCAAATTAATCTTGAGCAAATAAATTTAAAGAAAGAATATAGAGACATTTTCTCAAGTACATATTCTATAGTGTATACTTTTAAGATAACATCAGTAATTTGTAAAAGAGTGCTGCTTGCTGTCTCTAGTTAAAGTTATAGTGATAGGACAGCATTATTTTCACTTTGCAATTGTGTAATTGGTAACAATTTTAAATTTATGTTTGGCAAATGTGTTTTAAATAAATATTTTCATTCATTATATCCAATAATTTACTGAAGCCCCAAACTTCATTGTGTAGTTGTTGGAAACTATAAAAAAGTGTGAGTGGAATTGAGATATTTTGTTTAATTGTTCATTTATTAAGTTTTAAAATGTGCAGAAAAGAAATAGAGAATTCCCTATAAGTTCTACATATATATTTTTTAAGAATTTTTGTAATAAGTCTTTGATTTTCCACAAACATTTGTAGCATTGTTGTATCCCTGGACCCACAAATTATTTTTGTCTAGATCTGGTTATGGAAATTATTTACTAGTATATATTTATGTGTCATGTTATGCTACTGTAAAAAATCACAAAATGTTCACATAATGATTTTTAATTCTATCAGTAATTTTATTTATTTTACATTAAGACAGGTGTTGAAAATGATAGAAACATTTATAATTTTTTACCTTATTCTAAAAGATTTTACTCACTGCATATTCTATAATTTTATTTACTTGTTTTTTTTTTGTTATACACTCAACTATTATTATATTTTGGTTTCATTGTTGGTATTCTGAATTAATATTCTAACATAAAATAATCAAGTTTTTTTACCTATTGCATCAGGCTTAACAGTGACATACACATATGATTTTTTACCATTCTTGTTCTGTAGCATTAGAGCTAGATATTTTTAATTTAATTTTGAATATTAGCAATATTTTTGATGGATATTTGGATTTCTTTATTTTACAAGAATATGTGATAAATTCTGCTGCTAATACTTGAGTCTATTTTCTCTTTCTTAATCCTCAAAGAGTTTAACATGTAGAATTCTTAGAAGTAAGAATATGTGTTTAATATGTTTCTGAAACTTACCTATCCTATATTTTAGAAAATTAAAATTTCATGCTTGAAGTGAGTAGTAGTCAGTGAGGGGCTGCTGTTGTAATTGAACTATGCTGCCATGTAGCTCTAGGAACAAATAAATATTGATTTTGATGGAGAATTTTTTTTCTTATCTACTTTTTTTGAAATTCATCTATTATGATCAAGATAGAGTTAAAAATAAATTCATATTCTGCTCCATTAGTGATGTTACTATAAGTTATTAGCTCTAAAAATAGAAATATTAGAAATTACCTCATAGAAATTAACTCTAAAATATCTTTCTTGCCTTCCAGCTATTCTCTCCTAAACTTATTTAAAAATACAAATATTATTTTTTTATTTTCCTTTTTAATGACATGTCATTTTTTGTTTTCTGAGTCTGATTTTCTATCTGAATATTTCTCTTTTATATCATGAAAGAATATTTTATCTTAGAATCCTTATCACACTTTAACACACTTAATCTTAACAGTGATTAATTTTTATACTAGTGGAATTTCCATTAAAAACAATTTCTAGAATAAATTCACATAATTATGTTTATATAATGTTTATTTATAGATTATTAAAGGTAAACATATTCAGTTGTTGCATAATATTTAACAACATAATTAAAGTACTTGTAAATTTTATTTCGGTACCCAACAGCTCCATTCAGGTGTATATATAAATGGCAGAATATATAAATAGCAATCTGAAATGGCAAATTTAGTCCAGGCACTAAGAGCAACATTGAAGAATAGCAGCTCCTTATTTAGAGGCACAGGTTACTTGAAATATTAGAACGACAAGGTTTTTTTCTTTTTCCTTTTTTTATGGTGATAAATATACATAACATAAAATTTACTATCTAAGTCATTGTTAAGTACAGTTCAGTAGTATTAAATGAATTCATAATGTTGTGCAGCCATCACCACCATCGTCTCCGGAATTCTTTTCATCTTGCAAAACTGAACCTTTATACCTATTAAACAATAACTCCCCAAGCCCCCTCACCCAGTGCCTGGCAACCATCATTCTACTTCCTGTCTCTATGATTTCAACAATGTATTTTAATTGTTAAACTTGTTCCTACTTTGTGAATTTTCAATATGAAATTAAAAAAAATTTTTTAACCCTTTTAGAGTTAAGCACTTTATTTCCATCAACCAGAAAACTGGCAAACATATTTATTTATCTAGAAAATGAGAGTTTATTGCCATCTGTCAGTTTTCAAATTATTATATAAAATTAATTATAACAAAAAACTTCTCAAAATAATAAAGATAGTAATGATATAAATGGTGTTCAGTTAGATGTGGCATCTGTGTGCAGGGTATGACCTGAATAACCAAAGGTGTCACCTTTGCAAAGAAGTTGGAGGCACAAATAGTACAAACACATTCTTGAGAAGATGTGCATGAAGACATTATTTTGGATATAAAACATATATTTATAATATAAAATTAAAAATCCTTTCTTCTTTGTGTAGACAAGGTGAAAATATTTGAGCTTCAGGATTCACAGTGATGTCTGCCTTTATATTAAACACTTAAATGCTAATAAATGTTTCCTATGCTTTTAAATGAATAATTTATCTTTAAACTTTTCAAAATATAATATATATACAAGTATATATATATATTTGTCTATCTATATAGTATACACATAGTTTAAATATCAATGTTCAAGTTAATATTAATAATTTAAAAATTCAGCTTAAATATTTAAAATTTCTTATAAAGCTTTTATTTACTATTCAGAAGTTATGTGCAAATACATGTACATATACAGAGAAATCAGTGAGTTGACTTGAAAGGGAAAGAAAAGTGAAAGCAAATAGTAAAAAAATAAATTTAAAAAACATTAACTTTTAAAGTTAAAACTAACAGGTTAATGCAGAAAATACTAAGAACCCTTTATTTTTTTTCTTATTTCATAAAACCTTGACAGACGCCAATCTAATAGTCAACAGATAATTTTATCCATAGTACTTGGCACATATATATTTATTAAATATGATCAAATAGAAGATACTATAATATGTCTTATATTTCTTCTCTTCACAATTTTCACTCTAATAATTTTGATAGAAAACTATAATTTACTTCTCTCCATGTCTTCTGGTCTTTTCTGCCATCAGTTGCCTTCAGAACTTCTGAAATATTTTGGAATATTAAAATTCCATACTATGTATACATATTTTTTATCCATCCCTTGATGATTGCCTTCAAGTTCTTGCCACCATAAGCAACAGTGAGATAATTATCCTTTTAGGTTTCTTTGATTAGTTTCTATTGCCCATGTTCTAGCTGTCTCTTTCTTTTTGATTTATAGGAGTTCTTTGTGTATTCCAGATATTGGTCACTTGATAGTGTTTTCAATCTGTCCATTGGCTGTTAACTTTGTCCATAGTCATTGAATAGAGGCTCTGAATTCTGATATAATCCAATCTGTCTCTTTTTTGCTCTTGTAAGTCATATTTTTAGGGTTTTAATCATGAAGTTCTTTTCCTTAATTCCACTTCAAGTTACAAAATTGTTCACCTACATCATCTTCTATTAACTTTAAAGTTTTAACTTTCATGCTTAGGTTTTTAATATATTGTGAGTCTATCTTTATAAGGTGGTAGCCAACTACCCATTTTATTTTTCTCCATGGATGAGTCAGTTTTTTTCTTCACTATACTGGGTTTTGTTCACATTTGTTTGTGATTTCATCTTAATAATAAAGTTTTGTTGTACATGTAAGTTTATTTTTCTGAAATCCTTATTTTGTTTTATTGGCTAACTTCTCTCTGTTCTTGAATAAATATTATACTGTTTTTATAATTTTGACCTTATATGTGATAGGACAAGTTTACTATGTGGTAGGACAAGTGTACTTTCTCATTCAAAGCTAACTTAGCTACTTATGTGCCTTTATTCTTTCACTTACATTTTAGTTTATTGACTTCTTTAAAAACATTTAATAAATTTTTATATGGATTACATCAGATACTTATTATTTTAAATTGACATTATAAGATGAAGTTATTCAACTCCATAGAAATTTTTAAAAAAATTTCTGTCATATCAGTTAAAAAATTTTTCTCTTTAGAGTATTCATATATTTTTATTTCCAGATATTTTAGAATTTTTATTTTTGTTGGAATTGGTTTCTTATTTTTATTTGTAATTTTCATTTGGTTATGTATAGGGTAGAGAAATTTTTCTGAGGGGATCTAATGATTTTACTAAATTCTATCTTTATTTTGGTAGTTTTAAAAATTCTATTGGATTTCTAGGTGTATCATTACTATCATTTGCAAACAATGACAGCTCAATTGTTTTTATTCACAGCATTAGTTGGGACCTAAGCAATAGTGATGAAAATGGGCATCCTTGTCTAGTTCTCCATCATAAAAAGAATGTATCTGAAAATTTTCCATTAACTGTTTCCATTAACTGTATTTTACAAACCTTAACAAGTAGGTGAGAGTTTTGCTTTTACCAAGCATAAATTGATGTTAAACTTTATCAAATGTTTTTTCTAAATCTTCTGAGATAATCATAGTTTTTTATTACTGTGGAGAATCACACTGATCGCTATTCTGAAGGTGAAATATTCTCTTATTCCCAAGATAAATCCTACTTTATCACAATTAAGTATTTTTAATATACTTTTTGATTTATTTAGCTTGCATTTTGTTCAGAACTTTTTAAGTCTCACATTTATTGAATAAATGAAAAAGCTTATATTTTTCCTGTTCCAATTTTGTTTTTTTATGCTTTTTCAATAATTTATCTGTCTAGATTTTATATTTATTAGCACATATTTTTCACAAATTTCCTTTTACCATTTAAAACACTTCTATTTCATTTGTGATTATTTCTCATTTTTTCATTTCTATTTTTTATATTTTCATTAGCTCTCATATTGTTAACCACTTTTGCTATAGTTTTATTAATCTTTTAAAGCAACCACCTTTTAATTTTGTTAATACCATCTATTGATTTTTAAAAATTATTCTTATTTCATTGTTTTTTTATCTTTATCTTTATTATTTCTTTCAGTCATGTGTCTTTGGATTTCCTTTGCTGCTATTTTTTAACTTCTTGAGTAGAATTTTTAGCTTGCGGGCTTTAACTTCTCTTATTTCCTAGGTCAATATATTTAAAGCTATAAATATCTCTCTATGTGTTGCTTTAGCTGTGTCAAATAAATTTGGATATGAGTGTTTTACAGACATTTATTTGTAAGTGTTTCATTATTCCCTTTTTAGTTCAAGGGTTATTTAGCAATATATAATTTAGTTTCTATATTACAAGAATTCAAAAAATCTGGCCTTTTATTATTAATTCTAATTTTATTACATTATGACCACAGAATATAGTCAATATGATAGTGAGTCTGTGGAATTTATTGAAGTTACCTTGGTGACCTAATCTGCAATGAATTTTTGTAAATATTTCTCTTGAGCTCAAAAAGAATTTGTTTTCCTCTTCTTCTTTTTTTGATTGAGGGTTTCATATATATCTAATACCTAGAACTTTCTAATTGAATCTGATTTTTCATATATCTGCTTACTTTTTTGCCTGTTAGAGCTCCAAGTTCCAAGAATCCTCAACTAAAATTATTGATAACCATATTTCTTGCTAAATTTCTGCAAATATTCTGAAGCTATATTGTTTTGAGAGTATAAATTTTATGGTGGATAAAATTATAGTTCTATTATGTCTCTTACCAGTGCATAATGTTTTTGCTTTATCCCTTATTCTATTGTTTTTGATGTGAATTAAATTTTGCCTACTACTAAGATTTCTATTCTAGCTTTTCTATGGTTAATATTTTTATACCTTTTTCATGCTTTTACTTGTAGTCTTTTGGACCTTTTATTTTAAATGTGTCTCTTGTAAACATCATGTTGTTAATTTTACATTTTAAAAAATCTCTTGTCTGAGAGTTGCCTTTTCTCTAGTGCCTTCAAATAACTGCATTGTTTTGCTTTGTTTTTTGCATGTTGCACAAGTTTTTACAGATGTTCTCAGCAGGAGGGTTAGTCTGATACTAGCTATTCTGTCATATCTGAAAACAAAAAAATGCATTTTTAAATGTAAAAAAATTAATTTTTATTCAACTAAATGAGATTAAGACAATTTTTGAAGGAAACAATACACTTTTCAAATAAAGATCTTGGTAGCAGTTAGACATAGGGAGGATAACACATAAGTTAGTTCAGAATTCTTTGAATATGAATGAATACAATTCATCAATTATTCTTATGTTCCATGGGGGTTTTAGCCTCAGAATCTTCTTTACCTAATATAAATATCAGATACTAATTTTGAAAATTTATATTATAAAGACAACATTAAAATCCGTATCATTGTGCACAAGGGCATTACATATGACAGAAATAACCTTGGATACAAATGTAAACTAGAGGCTTCAAAATACACAAATATCAAATCTATCATATTACCCATTATTCAAAGAAAGGGCCAAGGATTTCAAAACTAATGTTTACAAATCTTCCATGTCTCTATCATTATGAGCAAAGCTAATAGATCAATTTCCATGCAAGATATTTTGGCAGATCTCTGGTGAAAATGGCTTTGCAAATTTTATGTCCTATAAACTAATACTGATTGGCCTAGGGCATCAGTGTATATTAAATGTGTAAACTGACTTTCAAAATCTTCTCATAAAAGCTTTTTTTCTTTAAAAATGCACTTAATCCATTTAAAAATACTTTTTTGAATACACAGAATTGCTAAAAATAAATACTGAGAGAACAAGGTAAATATAGACAGTTCATCCTCTCATCTACGCCCACACTCTCTTGAGCTCAACGCCCCATAAAGATGGTGAAGGGGCAGGGAGAGACCAATAGAAGACATTTCTAAAATCCCCATCCAGTTTTTGCAGAAACCCAAGAATCAGCCTTGAGTTTCTCAATCCAATTTCTTTCAGGGATAACATGAGATAGAATAGGCGGGACAAACCTATATTTGAGGATACATAATTTACTTACACTGGCTGCAACAAAGATGTGGGGGAAACAACAAATATGGCTGGTATTCAGAGCTTCTCTGCGCAGGGGTCCAGTTTAATCACTTCTATGCCCAAAACCAACCCCACTATGTAATTATGCCCTGTGTCTACTGGACAAACCTCCCAATCTCTTCTTTAGTCTTTGCCTCAGGATGGAATTGACAAGACTACTTGTCTGTGTTTAGTTATGTTTTCATGTGATTTACATAAATCTTTTCTTATTTTAATTTCATGACATATGGGTATTTCTTCTACCCATCTAATTGTGATCGAGGTAATTTACTGAGGTGATATATGTGTGCAAGTGCAGTCTTTACTGGGACCTCAGCAGTATTTCATTGAATCCCTACTGTGATCTTGACTCATCACATACTTAAAGACATGAATGTTGAAAAATTACAAAATCAATCTCTTTCTTATGTAACTCATTGACTGGAAAAACATTCTTCAACATTTTAACTAGCACATTTTATTTTTCATTGATTAAAAATATAGCCATTATAATCTTTTTAAACATCTATGTTAAATCACGTATACACAAAACTCTAGTACTAACAATGCATAATACTTTAATAATATATTTTCTAAAATAATATTATTTCTTTCTAGAAAAATAAAATCTGATATAATAAAATTTTCTTCTTCTTTGTCCCATCTCTCATTATAGATAATTCCTTTGTTCTTTTTGATTAAAATGGATAAAGTACAGATTAAACATTAGTCGCTGAGGTTAAATAATAAGTTTAAAAATATCTATTATTATTTCACTCAGGCATTACAAAGCATAAAGTCATCTTATGTGTGTGGTTTGCACACAAGAATAAGTTTTTTTCTTTATACTTCTGGCAGAAATTGAACATTGTCCTAAACGCTTTTTATAAAAGTCTGAGTTGTTAGACTCTCATTTAGTACAGTGCTAATTTGACCAAGTTACATATATTATTTTACCAGAAAGGTGTAGCCACAGAGAGGTTATCATGTTTAAATTTAAAGACAATGCAGAATGTTTTATTCCCCAAATTCAGAAAATATGATTACTAAAATTGTTAGTGTCTACAAATGATAAATACAATTTATCAAGTTCATTCACATATGTTATACCATTTAGAAAAACAAAGATTAAAAGAGAAGTTATAGGAATTAAGGCTCTTTATAAACCTAGAAGTGGGAGTATATATGTAGCCCGGTGCCAGTTTTCAAATTGAGGAGAATTTCCACAGAAGATGCTCACCAGAAAATAACAAGAAGAAAAAACATATGAAAATTTATGTAATTTGGTTTACTTTAAGAAATTATTTTTCAAGAATATGGCTTCCTTAAATACGTGTCTGAGATGAGGTAAAAAAAAGATCCATTATTAAAAGCTTCATTTCTAAGATATAATTTTTTGATATATGCTGAAATTCTAATGTTTCCCATCTTTGAATTAATCTTTTGCATCTTGATCCTACAATAAATGTCTACTCACAACCACAAATAAACAAAAAACAAAAACAAAAAACCCCTCATTTCTCAGTTCTGTTTTAATGAAGGATTAGATCAAGAACCCTTAACCTGAAGTCTTTATTCTGAGGACTTTATTTATATTTGGGATTCAGGGTCCTTGACTCTCTTGAAATTATATGCATAGCATATGCAAAGAGGAAACGTTTTTGTGGAGTGGGCTCATAGTTCACAACAGATTCTCAAAAGGGTCCATATAAGACCCCTTCTCTCCCTGTAAAGTTACAGCACTAAGATGAAGATATGTGTACATCTCGTCCTTTAATGCTTTATGACTAAAAATAATCCTATAAATTGATGTGAAAGGCAAAAAGGAAAAAATTGCAGACAAAGAAGTTCCCCCCTTTAAAAAATATACCTAAATTAATTGCCACTTTTTATGATTGTTAACTGACAAATTTCCCAGATAAGATTGTGATATACAGCCAGGAAAGTATCTTTTTACTCAAAGGTTATACATTCTCATCTTCTTGGGGATGATTCCAACTTTAAATCACTAAGCAAGAAGAAAACCAATTTTGATAGTGTAAACCTAAAGATTTGGACTAGCAAACAAAGTTGAACTTAATGACATTTAAACTAAATTTCCTTTATCTTGCCAAAGTGCTGTCACAAACACTTCTGATATTGTTGTACTTCAGCAGCATTGCTGAAAGATTAAGACTCATACTTAGATTATTAGAAAAACTAAAGCATTGTTATCACTGCTCAGTTTTACGTTACATATTTTTCTTACAGATAAGTAAGCCATTAACAAAATAGATGAGTCACTTATCAAGTCTGTCTATGACCTTTTCAAATTTAGAAATGCTGCTGTCAATTTATTTTTTGTCAAACTTCTAAGTCAACATGTCTTTATGCCTCTTGAGTAATCCTTGGCAGGGTTCAGAGCAGTAAATCATGTTTTATTACTTCTGGACAGCAGAAGCTACAGGGTTTTCTGAAACTGTTTATCATTTCTCTTGGTTATTTGCAAATCTGTGATTTAATAATTCTGATAAAATTTTAGTTAGGCATTTGCCAGTAATTATTTAAAAAATGGCTGATCCTTCCCTACACCACACACTTATCCCTCCCACACACCTTCCCCTGCCCACTCTAATTTTCATGTTCAAAAGTCTTCACTTCCAGTCTTTAAAGGACAATTTGGCTTAATGTGAAAATGCTTGGCCTGCACATTCTTTTTATTGGTGTATTTTAGTTGTTGGACCACTGTGCTCAGGTATTAAATGTTGCAGTGGGAAGGTCTGATGCTTAGCTTTCTCCCCTTTTTAGAATTGATCTCATCTTGCTATCCAAAGGATTCTTTCTTTATTTTTAAATTTTAATAATTTTAATAGTATATGTCTTAATGTTGACTGTCCTGGGTTAATTTTACTTGTATTATGGTATTCCTTTTAATATATAAAATTTAAGTCTTGCTTTAAATATCAGGGGAGTTTTATTGAATTATATTTTTTCATATTTGTTCTATTCTATTGTTTTAATATTCGTTTTCAGAAATTCCACCTATGTTTTGTGTCTTCTATAGCTATCTTTTTCTTTTTAAAAGTCTCCTTCATTACTTTTGTGTCAATTTATTTGCTTGTTTCATTTCTATCCTCTGTGTTCTGTGTTTTCAATGGTATCTATTTTCTTTTATGATCCTTACATTTATTCAGAAATGATTTAACCTCTTCCTTCTATATTTTTCCTGAGTTTTACCAGTTAACCGTTTCACCTTTTCCTGTCGTCTGACCCCATTTTCCCTGACTCCTCTATCTGCTTCATGGTTTATATAGCTAAACTTATGTTATCAATTTTTTTAAAAAATTTCATGTTGAAATAATGGTATCATTTTCATTTGTAGGGAAATTTACTGCTTTTTTCACTTTGGTTTATATTAGCTCATTGATAAGGATATGTTTATCTTTTTACTATTCTGATTCTTGCCTTTTCTTAAAAAAATAAACTTTACTTTTTCAGAACAGTTTTAGATTTGCAGAAAAGTAGTGAAATTAATGGATAGAGTTTCTGTATATTCACACCCCAATTTCCCCTATTATTAACATCGTACATTGGTTTGGTACATTTGTCACAATTAATGAACCAATATTGATACACTATTCTACCTAAAGTCCATACATTATTCAGATTTCCTTATTTTTATCTAATGTCCTTTTTCTGTTCCAGGATCTCATCCAGAATAGCATATTCCATTTAGTTGTCATTCTCCTTGGGCTCCTCTAGACTGTGAAAACTTCTCAGACTTTTTTGTTTTGTTTTGTTTTTGTTGACCTTAATGGTTTTGAGGAGTATGTAGTCAGATATTTCGTGGAATGCTCCTCAGTTAGGATTTGTCTGGTATTTTTCTCACAATTAGACTGGTTTATGAGTTTTAGAGAGGAAGGTCAAAAGGGTAAAATTTCATTTCCATCAGATTACATCAAGAGTACATCCTTTCACTTGTCATTGTTGGTGCTGACCATGATCACCTGACTAAGATAGTGTTTGTCAGGTTTCTCTACTGCAAAGTTATGCTTTTCCCTCCTTTTCCATACTGTACTCTTTAGAAAGAAGTTATGTGCAGATCACCTTAAGGAATGAAGAGTTATGTTTACCTCCTTGAGGGCAAAGTAGCTACATAAATTATTTAGAATTTTTCTGCATGGGAAATCTGTCTCTCCTCTCCTTTTTACTTATATCAGTATTGACTCATGATTATTTATTTTATACTTCAAGTTTTAATCCAATACTACTTAATTTATTTAGTTGCTCAAATTGCTCCACTTTTGGCCATTGGAAGTTCTTTCAGTAACTCCTGTGTCCCTTTGGCATATCTCTATTGTTATGTTATTTATGTATTTACACCTCATTACTTTCTGGCATTACAAGATACTCCGGGCTCGTTATTTTCATTTTCTGTCCCACATTGTCCCACATTTAAGAGCCCACCATTTCTCCAAGGAGTTATGGTTCTTTTTATTGGAGACCAATATTGGAAATCAAGATCTTGGCACTACGTGTGCTTGTTATTACTGGAGTGTTGATGCTTCTAGTCCCAGTCAGATGACAAAACAAAGAAATATATGTATGATCCTAACCTGGATATGGACACATATCTATAAATGTTTCTATATGTAACTGTTGTGTCTATATTGAACTAAACATGAATTTATTCTGATGATTCCAACCTCAGTCTATTATATCATAGACCAGTCTAGACGTAGCCTCTTGCTTATCTGAAGTCTCCCACTTGAACAGTGGTAAACAGATCCAACAGTGGATCCACCATCATTTATTTAATTGTTTAATTCCAGTGTTTAATTCCAGATAAAAGATTTTATTAACTAGAGTAAAATGGTTATGTATCATTTCATTGCCTTTAATTTTACAGACTCCTTCATTTCCAAAGTTACTCAGGTCAGGGACTCCCCCCACCCCACTCCCTTTAATAAAATTGCCTTATATATTTTTAATACAGTTAGGTTATTCTCACCTTATGCATTCTATCCGAAATAAAATTTTTCAAATTGACATACATTAAAGTTCATTCTTCGTGATGTGGACTTCTATAGATTTTGACAAATGCATAGTGTTATGTAGCCACCATTATAGTATCACACAGAATCTTTTCACTTCCTTGAAAAATTCCATATGCTTCACTTATTTAATCCTTACCCCTTCTTCCTGAACTGCTGGCAACCACTGATATTTCTACTATTGCTATAGTTTTGCCCTTTGCAAAATGTCATATAATTGGAAGTGAGTTGTTCACTTTCTTATTATTGAGTTTTAGAGTTCAATTTTTTTTTCTTTCTTGGATCATGCTTTTGGTATTTTGTCTAAAAAATTCAGCAAACCCAAGGTTACCTGAATTTTCTCCTACATTTTCCTGTAGGTGTTTTAAAGTTTTGCATTTCACATTAGGTGTACAATTCATTTTGAATTAATCGTTATGAAAGTTTTAAGATCTGAATCTTAAGTTCTTTCTTTTTTTGCATATAGACATCCTTGTTTGTTGAAAAGTCTATTTTTTTCCTCCATTTAATTGCTTTTCCTCCTTTATAAAATATCAATTGACTATATTTTTGTGGGTCTATTTCTGGACTTTAGATTTTGTTCCTTTGATGTATGTGTCCACTCTTACACTAACATATTACTGACTTGATTACTTCATAGTAAGTATTTAAAGTAAGTATTTAAATTAGGTAGTGAGAATTTTCAAATTTTGTTCTTCAGAACTATCTTGGCTATTCTAGGTCTTTTGCATCTTCATATAAACTTTATATTAGTTTGTCAATATCTATAAAATATCTTGTTGGGATTTTGGTTAGATTGCATTAAATCTATAGATCATTAGGAATAATTGACATTTTAACAATATCGAGTCTCCTAACCATGATCGTGAGCTATCTGTCTATTTAGATCTTTTACTTTTTTCATCAGAGTTTTATAGTTTTCAACATATAGATACTACACATATTTTGTTAGATTTACACCTAAATATTTCTTATTTCGGTACTATTTAAGTAGTATTTTCTTAATATCAAATTCCAATTGTTCACTGCTGGTATATAAGAAAACAATTATTTTCTATATATTGTCCTATGACTTTGCTATACTCACTCAGTTGCATGAGGTTTTTGTTGTTGTTGTTGTTGTTGTTAATGTTTTCTGGGAGAATTTTCTACATATAAAATCATGTCATCTGCAAGCAAGAACAAATTGATTACATCCTTCCTAATCTGTATATCTTTATTTTCTTTTAGTTTCTTATTGTGCTAGCTAGGAGTTTTAGTATGATGTGAGTAGAAGTTATGAGACAGGATGACATTTTCTATTATCCAGTTAAAAGAGGAAACCATCTAGTTTCTCACCATTAAGTGTGATATTTTATAGATGTTCTTTATCATCTACAGGAAAGTTTCCCTAGTCTAAGTTTGAT
Source organism: Pteropus vampyrus (assembly GCF_000151845.1). NCBI lineage: Eukaryota > Metazoa > Chordata > Mammalia > Chiroptera > Pteropodidae > Pteropus > Pteropus vampyrus. The sequence goes on from NW_011888782.1 coordinate 10,645,350, forward strand.
GGGAATTTTTATCATAAATGAGTGTTGGATTTTGGTAAATGTCTTTCAGCATCAGTTGATATAATCATATTATTTTTCTTCTTTAGACTTTTTATTATGTCTTCTTGGTGAATTAACCCTTTTAACATTATATAATGCTCCTCTTCATTTGTAATAACTTTTCTCATTCTAAAGTCTGCATTGTCTGAAAATAATATAGCTTTTCTTTTGATTAGTGTTAGCATGTTACATCTTTCTCTATCCCATTACTTTAAACCTATATGAGTCTTTATATTAAAAGTGAGTTTCTTGTAGACGACATATAATTAGGTCTCATTTTCTTATCCATTCTCACAACCTCTGACTTTTAATTGATGTATTTAGACCATTCACATTTAAAGTAATTATTGATATAATTGGATTAATGTCTACTATGTTTGTAACTATTTTCTATTTTTTGCACTTGTTCTTTATTCTATACCACTTTTCTGCTTTGAACTGATTATTTTGTATGACTTAATATTATACTCTCCTAGCATATCAATTATACTTTTAAAAAAAATTTAATGATTTTCCAAGAAATTACAATATATATTTACAACTAATCTAAGTCTACTTTCAAATAACACTATACCATTTCTTAGATGGGGGAGGTACCTTATAACAAAGTATTCCCAATTCCTCCCTCTCATTCCTCTTAAATTATTATTATTTGTTTCATTTATTCATATTTTATCATCAATATGTTACAATTATCACTTTGAACAACCATTTATCTTATGAATAAGAAAAATAAAGATTGCATTTTACCTTTATTTATTCCTTTGCTAATGATTTTCCTTCTTCTATGGAGATCTGAATGTCTGACCAATATTATTTTTCTTCTCTCTGAAGAACTGATTTAAAATTTCTTTTAGAGCAAGTCTTCTGGCAATAAATTGTATTGGTTTTTGTTTCTCTGAGAAAGTTTTTCTCCTCTTTTGAAGGATAATTTTGCTGGTTATAGAACTCTAGGTTGGTGGGGTTTTTTTTCTTTCATCACTAAATATTTCACTTCACTCTCTTCTTGCTTGCATGGTTTCTGATAAGCAGTTTGCTTTACTTGTGCTTTTCCTTTACAGGTCAATTATTTTATTTACTTGTTTACTTGGCTTCTTTTAAGATTTTTTTCTCTTTCTTCTTCTTTTTTTTCTTTTTTTAATTTGAACGTAGTATATGTAGGTATAGATACTTTGGTATTGATCCTGCTGATACTCTCTGTTTCCCAGATCTGTGATTTGGCGTCTACCATTAATTTTGGAGATTTTTCATTTATTATTTCTTTATTATCTCTTTTGTCCTTGTCTCTATTCTCCTTCTGGTAGTCCAATTACAATTATAACATTGATAATTGCCCCAGTTTTTGGATGTTTTGGGCTTTCCTTCTTTTCATTTTTTATTCTTTTTTCTTCTTTCATTTAAGTTTGAGATGTTTCTATTGACTTATCTTCAAGCTCACTAATTTTTTCTTGCCATATTCGATCTACTGATGTTTCCATCAAAGACAATCTGCATTCTTTATTTATATTATGAAGCTTTTGATTTCTAGCATTTCCTTTTGATTCTTTCTTAGTTTCTTCATCTCTCTAACTGCATTTTCTACCTGGTCTTGAATGTTATCTACTTTTCCATTAGAGTTCTTAACACATTGATTACATTTATTGTAGGTTCTTTGTCTGATAATTCAAAAATCTGTCATATTTGAGTCTGGTTCTGATGCTTGCTTTGTCTCTTCAGACTGTTTTTCTCATGCCTTTCAGTCTGCCTTATATACATTTTTTTTTTTTTTTCGTGGAAAGCCAGACATAAAATATATCAGTTAGTGGGAACTGGGTAAGTTGACTTTTAGTGTGGGGTTTTACATTAACCTGACTAGGAGCAGAATAACATTTCATATTTGCTGTAGCTATATATACCAGAGACTTAACAGTCTTCTAGTGTTCTTGTTTTTTGTCTTCCTGTAATCTTTGGGTTTCCTTAAGAAATCTCAAGCTGCATCTTGCAGCTCTTTTAGTTATAATTCATTATTATACTGATGTCTAATTGATGTAGTAGTAAGATATGATTGAAGGGAATCATTTTATAATATTTTATAAAATTTTTAAAATAATTTTTATAATCAATTAAATATCATTCTATTAGTGAGCCTGTGTTCATTGACCATGACCTTCTCAGCTGTTATGTTTCCCCATCCTCACCCCATCCCCCATTTAGTTGATATAGTTAGGCTAGAAGAGGTGGTGTTGGAGAATGCACTTTGCATCAGGTGAGATAAAACTCTGGTAATATATGCCACCGCCCCTGCCCTGGAGACTAGGCTTTTGTTACAGAGAACAATTTGGGTATATTTCACAGTGGTTATTCTTCTGCCTTCCTTTTCCCAGAGTCACAATGAGCTCCTTTTTTGGCCCTTCTCTGTGAGAACTTAATGGAGTTCCTAGAGATAAAACTTACAAAAGGGTAGGGTTTCCCCTAAGACTGAGGCATCCAAGAATTTCTCTTTCTCAAGCTAATTCACACTCAGCCTCTAGCAATTCATCAAAATTACAATTTATGTGTTTCTACCAGTTCATGTTTCTAGCAGCTTTTGCTCCTGGTAAGAAGATCTTGGCTCTGAATCTCCTGATTCACCTGTCTCTCCAGATTTCAAGGTAGTGACTTGCCCTGCGACATTAGTTCTGCAAGATCTAAGATAAGTCATTGATTTTTAGTTTATTCAGCTTTTTCTTATTATAAAGACAGAGTAATGATTTCTGAGCTCTTTACATGTCATAGCTGAAAGTGGAATATTCCACAATTACTTTGTTCATTCTTTTTGTTGTTACCAAATTTGAATGACTTGTATTGCTCTGGACTATCTATTTTGCAGGAGTTTCCTCTACATGTGGAGAGTTGGGGATAAGCAGTGGGGAGATGTGAATTTCCAAGGTTTTTCTGCTTTGTTGCTACCATATGGACTGTTTCTTGATAATAGGGGTCTCTGTGTTGCCTAGCTTCTTCTGGCTCTAGAATCTACATGGTTTTCAATGTCCTTCTATTACTAACCCTGAACTCCCTATCTCTTCACTAGCTGCTACTACTGAGAGACATAGCCCCAGTCTTCTAAGACATCCCTTTTTCTTTTTCTAAAGTAGGTACTTTTTGAAATTTTCCTTTTCTGGGTTTCACTCAGAAGTTTCATGACTTTCTTCTCCTTTTTCAGCAAGTACGCCCTGGTATATTTAATTTTTTGTTCAAATATTTCTTACTCAGAACGGGATATTTGTTGATTTCTAACAAACATTTGATATCAAGAGGCCTCTCTATTCTTCCCCACTACATCTGGCAGCTTCCTGCACAGGACTTGGTCTCAGTTTCTTTTGGCCACATTTACACATAATTTGGAGTTTGTGGAGTTTTCTCTGTCTCCTACTTTCACCAAAGATGTACTTCATGGCTTATTTTTGTTCTCTCTGGTGTTCTATTTGGTTTCCAAGAGAAGTGGGAAGATTTAAAACTAAGCAGTTGCCATGTTCCTAACCTCTGTACCAAATGCGAACATAATAAAAAACGTTAAGAACAAGGCAGTGAACGACAGTCATTGTGTTGCTTGATGTGGAGTGCAGTGTATATGGTGCCCTCTGGAGTGGCCTAATGTAACAGCCTTTATAAATTTATAAATTTTTGTCAATTGTCTTTATTCCTGTCATCTAAATATTGTGTGTCCTTTTTCTTACTGATTTTATATGCTCCCAGATGAGATTTTGATAAAGAAAAAGGTAGTGATGTAAATGCAAAGTAATTTGCTATTCCTTGGAAGAGTCAGGCTTTGAGAATTTGACTTCGATGAGACAATAAAGGAGAGAAAGACAATTAAATTGGACTTTACTTTGCCAAGGTTTTTTTTTTCCCCCTTCACCTATGAACCATGGCTGTATAAATGAATGATTGTAAATGATTCTAAAAGTCTCTTTATCCACCTAAACACACATGCATTCACGAAGGGAAAATGCTTTTAAATCTATATAGGTATTCTGTTAAAGTTTTGAAGTGAAAAATGTTTCTCTAAGAGTTTATGCCAGTTTTCTTTCTCAAGGCTGAAAACTTTAAAATAAAAATATCTTCAGTCTATGCAATTACATGTGGTTTTTACATTGCCTCTAAGTAATTACTTAGACAGCAATAATAAAATATTTTAAATGCATTTGCATTTAAGCATATAATTAACAGTGTCCATGAAATCTGGCAATTTATTGAAGAAGTTAAAAGAAATATCAAAATCTGTTCTCAATAAAAGCTATTTTATTGAGTTTTTATAAGAATGTGTGTTGGAAGAGAAATGGAATTTATGTTGTGTCAGTCATATTTTATTATGTTAGGAATAAGTAACATAATTTTCAGTGCCTCATTAACTCTCCCATAAAACCAGCTTACTCTTACAATATGCGTTAGCCTCAGAGAGCAAAATTTCTTAGAGAGACTTCCAGAGTCTTCTTAAAGAGTTGCAGAGGACTTAATGCAGCCTTTCTAGTCCTAAGAAGTGCAGCCTGGCTAGTGACTTTGCAACTGGAAACAAAATGTTTAGGACTATAAAACTTTAATTTGTTTCAATTTCCCATACTAGATAAAGATTCCTTTGGGCTTGGGAAAGTAGAGACAGGAAATAATGAAGTAGAAGGTCCTTGAGCCCAACATCCGGGACAGAGACATTGGGAGGAAGTGAGAGTCAAGAGAGGAAGCAGCCTCTCAGAAGGGCCATGTGCTTGGTTTAATGATTCGCTGCTGCCTTCTTGAAAATGATTTTATCTTTGAACTTGTGTTTTGTAAGTGAAGTCTAATGGAAAAACAGAGCATGTGCATGAGCACAGGACCATTTTCCAATCCTGCCTGAGTTTAGAATTCCAGTGGACTCAAAGTGTATTATGTCTGTGACTGAGTAACTGGGGGCACTGATGGCCCTGAGTCTATGCTTCCCATCAGAACCAGAAGGTGCTTCAAATGCAGAAAGAAGTCAATTGCACCCTAAGAAACAGGAGTTACCTCAACCAAGGGATTTGATATATCCTTCTTACTGTGTACTTCCCCTTATTAGTCATCCACCTATGCTGAAAATGATAACGACGAAGGAAAAGGAGTGACGAGGCAACCCACTGCTCCTTTTTATTTTGGTCCTTCCTTACTCATCACCAGCCAGAAGGTAAAGTGTACTGGTGAAATGTACACATATCAAGAAGTGAACTAAAAACAGTTGAATTAGTTTTGTGCAGAGTTTCTGCTGTTCTTGCAAAAACAAAATACATAGGTATGTACTAGCTACAAGTGATGAAATGTATAATTTAAGGATTGTACATATGTGTTAGATGCTCCTCTACTTGCACTTAAAACTGCCATTGCACAACATAAAGATGAACAGTGAAATTCATAGTAATTATTTAATATTTTACTTTTTCTTTATTTAGACTAGCATTAAATAGCAAATAAAATATACTGTGACAAGGTGAGAGAGATACAACAGAAAAAAGGGAAAAGCTTTATATTTAGGACATTTAATAACATTTTTCTCTACTTTTTGTACAAAATTATGAAGCTGCCCTAGAAGTAGTAGAGCAGTTATCCATATAGATTCTTACAGAGTCTGTGCTCTGAGGTGGGAGGGCAGAGAGATCGATCCATGAAGCTGAAGGGGCTACACAGATAGGAATGGCTGCACGTCAACACCCATGTGTGGATGGATGACTGAAGACCAAGTGGACCTCTCTCCCTGCATCTGAGCACTGTGACAGATCCCTAGGATCCTAAGAGATGCCTATAGACAGTGAGGATCCTCAGTAAGACTGAATTTAAAGTACTTTGTAAGTTTCTATTGCTGCTGAAACAAATTACCACACATTTAGTAACTAAAACCTACACATAATAAATTTATTATCTTACAATTCTGGAAGTCAGAAGTTTAAAATGAGTCTGCAGGGCTGTGTTCCTTTGGAGGCTCTAGAGGAGAAGCTGTTTCCTTGACATTTCCAGCTTCTAGTGACCACCTACATTCCTTGGCTCAAAGTTCTTTTCTCTATCATCAGAGCTATGTAGCATCTTCTCTCTCTGCTTTCCTCTTCGCAGTGCCTTCTGTCTTACAAAGACACTTGTGATTACATCAGACCTACCTGGATAATCCAGGCTTACCTCCCCATCCCAAGGTCCTTAATTTAATCACATTTACAAAGTCCCTTTTTGCCATATAAAGCAACACGTCGACAAATTCTAGGGATTAGGACTGAGAAATCTTTGCATGGCTGTTGTTCAGTTTACCACACCTACCATCCAGTGAGTTAAATGTTCAACATAGAAATTAAGCTTAGTTTTAGCAAAATAAAACTATTTTGTAAATGTGTAGACTGAAACTCATACCCTCTACATTAAAGTTCAAACTAATCAAAGGAAGAAAATAAAATAATCATTGTTAAAACCTCTGTCAATGTTAGTAGCAAAAAGAGAGTTTGTATTTAGCAGAGGATTTCCCTCTCTCATGATTATTGTTAAAGGATCTGAACAGGAGATGCAGAATGTATTTTTTCAAGCATTTCTTAAAAATACAATTATCTTTCAGTTCATTTATGATGCTATCTAATACACCTTTGACCCTCATCCATAGCCATATAGAATAAAAATGCACAAATATTAAGGAAAAATCAGTAATGCCCTTGGTCCTAAAAGGTTGGAGAGTTTATCAAGTCCATTACACTTAGAAATTTCTCTTAGTTTAGGCTGCTGTCACAAAGTAGCATAGACTGGTGGTTTATAAACAATAGAAATTTATTTCTTATAGTTCTAGAGGCTGGAAGTCCAAGATCAGGATGAGAGCATGGTTGGGTTCTTGATGAGGCCCTCTTCCAGATTTGTGGATGGCAATCTCTTCGCTGTATCCTCATCTGGCAGGAAGAGGGCAAGAGAGCTCTCTGGGTCCTTTTTAGAAGGGCACTAATTCTATTCACAAAGCCTCTACTCTCATATCCTAAGTACCTCTCAAATGCCTCACCTCCTAATACTA
>NW_011888782.1:10652438-10655260 GCF_000151845.1 Pteropus vampyrus
GATCCATGAAGCTGAAGGGGCTACACAGATAGGAATGGCTGCACGTCAACACCCATGTGTGGATGGATGACTGAAGACCAAGTGGACCTCTCTCCCTGCATCTGAGCACTGTGACAGATCCCTAGGATCCTAAGAGATGCCTATAGACAGTGAGGATCCTCAGTAAGACTGAATTTAAAGTACTTTGTAAGTTTCTATTGCTGCTGAAACAAATTACCACACATTTAGTAACTAAAACCTACACATAATAAATTTATTATCTTACAATTCTGGAAGTCAGAAGTTTAAAATGAGTCTGCAGGGCTGTGTTCCTTTGGAGGCTCTAGAGGAGAAGCTGTTTCCTTGACATTTCCAGCTTCTAGTGACCACCTACATTCCTTGGCTCAAAGTTCTTTTCTCTATCATCAGAGCTATGTAGCATCTTCTCTCTCTGCTTTCCTCTTCGCAGTGCCTTCTGTCTTACAAAGACACTTGTGATTACATCAGACCTACCTGGATAATCCAGGCTTACCTCCCCATCCCAAGGTCCTTAATTTAATCACATTTACAAAGTCCCTTTTTGCCATATAAAGCAACACGTCGACAAATTCTAGGGATTAGGACTGAGAAATCTTTGCATGGCTGTTGTTCAGTTTACCACACCTACCATCCAGTGAGTTAAATGTTCAACATAGAAATTAAGCTTAGTTTTAGCAAAATAAAACTATTTTGTAAATGTGTAGACTGAAACTCATACCCTCTACATTAAAGTTCAAACTAATCAAAGGAAGAAAATAAAATAATCATTGTTAAAACCTCTGTCAATGTTAGTAGCAAAAAGAGAGTTTGTATTTAGCAGAGGATTTCCCTCTCTCATGATTATTGTTAAAGGATCTGAACAGGAGATGCAGAATGTATTTTTTCAAGCATTTCTTAAAAATACAATTATCTTTCAGTTCATTTATGATGCTATCTAATACACCTTTGACCCTCATTCATAGCCATATAGAATAAAAATGCACAAATATTAAGGAAAAATCAGTAATGCCCTTGGTCCTAAAAGGTTGGAGAGTTTATCAAGTCCATTACACTTAGAAATTTCTCTTAGTTTAGGCTGCTGTCACAAAGTAGCATAGACTGGTGGTTTATAAACAATAGAAATTTATTTCTTATAGTTCTAGAGGCTGGAAGTCCAAGATCAGGATGAGAGCATGGTTGGGTTCTTGATGAGGCCCTCTTCCAGATTTGTGGATGGCAATCTCTTCGCTGTATCCTCATCTGGCAGGAAGAGGGCAAGAGAGCTCTCTGGGTCCTTTTTAGAAGGGCACTAATTCTATTCACAAAGCCTCTACTCTCATATCCTAAGTACCTCTCAAATGCCTCACCTCCTAATACTAATATATTGATGGTTAAGATTTAACACATAAATTTTAGGGGAACAGAAATATTTCATCCATTGCAAAATGCATCTGCAATTAGAAACATTGTTATTGTAAATGAATGGTATGGCAGCACAGTGCAGACCTGGCCAGTGACTGTTTCCTACCACCCAAACTGTTCATATTGTATTTGAGTATCTGCTTTCCATTGACCTTTAGGGCAGTGCTTCAGAGTGCATATGAATCACCTGAGAATCTAGCTAAAAATTCAGCTTCCAGTTCAGCAGGTTTGGGGAGGAACTGAGAACCTGCATTTCTAACGAGCCCCAAGGTGATGTTAGTTTTGCTTCTCTGTGAACTAAGACTTTTGGGGATGCTGAACTCATTTCCAGCTAAAAGAGGTGGATCCTGAGTTTTCAAGCAAACATCCCCTTACTAGTATTTGGGTTAGAAATGGGAATGTGACCCAACTGCAGCCATTTTATGATGCTAAGGTAATCCTGCTCATAAGTAAGCAACAACTCACCTTGCTGAGTCTGGTTGAGAGTCCTAGAGCTTCTGTGTCCATCCTGGGACCATAAGGTGAGCCAGCCTGGGTACAAAGCGGCTCTGTTGAGGAGAGTGTAGTGGAGTTGAAGTTCTCAGTGGAGTAAATGTTAGCCATAGCAATCATGTATGATAAAAATGCACACATTTCTGTGAAGAAGATTTACATTCTGGTGACAAATTTATTGCCAACTTCAGAATCCTGTGGCAACTGGAAAGCATTTATGTAATTTTATGCTGTAAGATTTCTTTTGATTCATGTTTAAAAATATACTGCACATGTAAAATCTACTTGAAAATGCCCAGACTAGAGAAAAAAATTTCTAAAAGTGACTCATACCACCAAAATGTAAAACTTTGATTGCCATAAGGTACAAGGAGAAGTTATGGTTCATTCCTATTTAAGAGAGTGAAATCCCAGTGGGTGAAGGGTAGATCGAACTGATAATTTAAGGGATTGTGCTCGGTGGGTTGGAAGTGAGGGTAATGGATTTCCTTGTTCATCATCATATAACAAGGTATCATTCCATTCTACTAACATCAGTTCTTGTGGTTTTAAAATAATGTTATTTGTCAAATAGCAGTCATTTCTGGGGGTACATTCAGAGGATACTGGTAGGAAATCAGCTTTGAAAAAAAAAATGGCCACTTGTCTCTGAACTTGAACTGCCCAATTGGCTCACCCCTATCTCTTGGCCTCCCTGTTGTCTACTCTCTCTCAGTCCTTCCACTGGCAGATTTTGCTCAATGTTTCTTAATTCCAGCTCCACGCTGAAATCTCCTGGAAGATATGAAAATACTGATGCCTAGGGCCTATCCCCAGAGATTCTGGTTAAAGTTTCAGTAGGACCCATGCACGAATCTTTGTTTTTTATAATGCTTAATTTTGATATAATTTCAGACTTATGGAAATATCGC
>NW_011888782.1:10656035-10666129 GCF_000151845.1 Pteropus vampyrus
GTGCCCGCTAGTGCACTCCAGCCATGCTGCATCCACTGCAGCCTCCCCAGCCAGAGCCTTCACTGTTTGTACCTGACCAGCCTTCTAGGGCCATACCTGGAGTGAAGTGTCACCTTTATCTGAACTTGAACTGCCCAACTGGCTTATCCCTATCTCCCAGCCTCCCTATTTTCTATTCTCCTTATTGTCTACTCTATCCTTGACTGGGGCTTAAATAAATAGATTTTAATTTATTTTTATTTTTCTGTTGGTCTAAGTTGCAGTCTCCTGGGCAACTGCAGTCAGGTGGTGGCCAGAAAGGGAACATCTAAGGTGGCTTCATTCGCAGGTCCTGGGAGTGATAGCTGGAAGGCCAGGAAGCAGGACAGCTTCTCTGTCTTTCTGCATGTGGTCTCAGGCCTCTTTTTCTCCATGGGTCTTCTCTCCCAGTGATTCATCCACGCGGTGTCTGGATTCTGTGCATGCCGGGTCAGGGCTCCCAAATTTACAATATCGAAAGCTGCCAACCCTTTGGGCTTTCATCCAGATCTGGTACAGCATCACTTCTGCCATATCTCATTGATGCACGTGAGTCATGGTGTCAGCCCCATTCATTGTAGAAGGGATCTAAATACCAGGAGTCATGATTCCTGCAGAGACCATCTTTGGAGACTAGTTGCCACTTTATTCAGGGACCACTAATGATGTCACAGCCAGGTACCATGAAAATGATTGTTACTGGCAACAAGTTAGAGCGAATGCTCTCTGCTGTCACCCTGCTAGACGTCAGCAGGTAATGGTCATGTGGTACATCTAGGGGTTCCACATTCTAACCCTGGATTTTCAGTGTCTGCAAATATTTCTATGTCTCAGAGGCACTGACAGAATAGGAGGAATTGTGTGAATGGGAATATTTGCATCTAGGAGGAAACCTGTGCAAGTCAGTTTGATGATGATGTAGATAGAGATCTTTCCAAAGCTTCCTTGCACCCTAACACACAACTAAACCTTGGCCCAACGATCTCTGCAGTTGCTGTGTAGGGGCGAGCTGGGGGAAACCTTAGAATGGCCAGGGTTGAATAGCTTGCCCAGAACAGTAAACCTATATAAAGAACATAGAGTTAACTTTTTACATTCTTGATCTTGTAACTTAAGACTGGATACATTTTTTGTTTATTTCATAAAGTATAATTAAGTGTGACCTGACTAGTGTATCAATAATTTGTAGATCTATATACCAAGGAAGATAACATTGATATTGATCTTAGCCATTTCTAGACAGCTAAAATTTTTAAATGACACAGCTGAGCTTGAATAGGCATTGATGTCTGACATCATCTGTTCTTTCTTTATCAATAAACATTTACATATTAAAGTATCAATACTTTCACTCAATTTTTTAGTTTTTATTTATCTCTGTGAAGAATCCCTAGGTTGTACTTTCATTATTTAAGTTTAAGATCTGCTAAGCCACTCTAACATTTGTTTTTTTTTTTTTTTCTGGCCAACATAAAACCTTTCATTATGTTCCCAAACATAAATTAAATGCCATAATTGTTTAAATTGAGATTCTTTGTGATAGTATACTGTAAAAAATTAAAAAGGTCAAAGCTTTCCATTTGAGAATTCCTACCACTGATCATCTGTCTTGAGAGGGAAGGTCTCTGAGACCAGAAGAAATAACAGGGGTGAGCTTGTCCCTCTGCTTCCTCCTGACACCCACTTACAGTCGTTGCTGGTCCATGTTAACGCCATTTCTAAGCAATTTATTTCCATTGCTTTTGTTAGTAAATTATTCTCTAGCAGCAACATCCTCTGGCGTCTCCATTAGAGCTGCTAAAGAATGACAGACTTTATTGTATGGGGCATCTCTGTGAGTAACAAATGGGACTCTTTCATTTCTCCTGGGAAACTAAATTGTACTGGTCTATTCTCAGTAATAAACAATATTACTAGTCTTACTACATAGGAAGTACATAAAATCTGCTTTGAATGATGGATTTTATATCTCTAAAGAGGGATACACATTGTATTTAAAGCTCTTATTATGCTGCTTGAATTCTATGTTATATACTAGAATTTAAAAAATGATGTAATACAAAGATAGAAAAAAAAAGAAATAGAAGAGGATTTCATATTTTCCCAGGATCAAGAGTGTAGTATATTCTGAGTGAGAATTTTTATCTTTATTTCAAGCTTTACATAAGTGGTATAATTATAATTCTGTTGGGTAGATTTATGTGATGTAATTTTTTATTCCTCTGATAACCATCTTGGTTATCAGATTGACCAGTGCAGTATTGCAGTGCTTGTGTTCAAGTAAATCATTTTACTTATTGGCCTCAAAGCATGAAAGTACTGATGCTGGCAATTTGGATGTACCAAAAAAGAAGCCATAAAGTGGTTCCTTTAAGTGAAAAGATATATAAGTAAAGGAAAAAAACATAGTGTATTTAGGATTCAGTTTTATTAGTAATTTCAGGCATCCACTAGGGGACTTGAAACATATCCGTTGTGGATAAGGGAGGACTACTGTAACTTGAGAGATTTATACAAAACAAAATTTGTAAAATAAGGAATATGGTTTAGGACTTTTAAAATGATAATGTTTGCAATGTGAATAAAATATGTGGTTTATTTTAGAAGGTAAGGACTTAATATAATTTGCAAATTACTTTCATAATGAGTCCATTTACAATGAATATGTTTTACTACTTTATTTTCATAATGAATGAATGAGGTTAATGAATCACACATTAATATCCTGCAGAATATGGATTAATAGAGAATTAAATTGAAATATGCCTTATAATAGAATTAAACCGAAATATTCTTTATGAAAACTTTCAGGTTTTAGCATGCAGATTTAAAAAATCTCTTTTTTGCCTTTTAAAATATATCCTTCACCAAATTGGTTTGACGTTTGGTTAACCATCATGTAAAAATAAACTAGTGTCCAATGGAAAAAAGCAAATACATTTTGTGGTACTGCAAATTAAAAAAGAAAAAAAGTATATATCTTTAAACACAGGGCAGGGTCGACGATATTTCCGTAGACAACAATAATTTGGTATCCCATTTCTCTTACATTTTATGTAGTATGGTTTACTCATCCATTCCACAAGTATTTACTGAATGTCTGCTATGTACCACCCCTACACTAGGTACTGTGCTTACAGAATTGCATTTGAGGAGTTAGAGGCCAGTTTGTCAAGAGATCCTCAGAGTACTCCCATGACTTAGGGAGGTTAATTGTATAGCATGATGCCCTAATGAAGATTAAATTCTATAGAGAAGTTTTCTCCATTGGAAAAGTGTAAAATTCACCTTTGATGGATCAAAGATAATTTCTGATCTCGTTCTCTAAGCCATTTCAACCTCTTCTTTACCCTCTCTTCCAGAAGCAATGGACATTTGAAAAAGGGAGGGTTGGCAGCTCTAGTGTCTGGAAATGTGCTGTAATGATATATTTTTCTGTTTATAATTCTAAAAATATAAGACAGATAGAGGATAAGGAGAGTTATGTGGTATTTGTGTCCTTAAAGTTACAGTAACTTAAGTTCTCATCTCATGGAGGTAGTATGTGCACTCAAGGGAAGACTGCTGTATACAGGCCTGAAGCTACTGCCCAGGATAGAGATTATTGTCTTCTTGTGGCCCAGTGCTTTTCAATTAGGGATGATTTTGCTCCCTAGGTTACACTTGGCAATGTTTGAGATACTTTTGATCATCATGACTAAAGGGAGTGGTATTACTGACAAGAAGTAGATAGAGGCCAGGGATGCTGCTAAACATCCTATAATTCACAGAACAGCCCCCACAACAAATAATTGTTCAATATGTCAAAAATGCCAAAGTTAAAAAGCCCTGTTATAACCTGAGGGCTTAAGTGTAGTGCCTTGTACATAGAATGTACTCAATAAATGTTTGTTGACTACATCAATTAATGCACGAGTGACTAAACTACTTAACTTTGGATAGTAATTACTTTATCAAGTCAATATTGTACTCAACTCTATTTCCAGTTGGACTGGAGGGACCAACTCCAAATTGGCACAGGGAGGCCACAAAAAATATATTTTACAGGGTACTACTATTATCCTATTTACTAGAGTTTATGTTTTATTTAATCAACTTTTAAGGATTATATTCATGTAACATGCTTCTTGAGCACCTACTATGTGTAAGATACAACTCTAGAGGGAAAGACTGGCATATTTCCATAGCTACATATATGTAGATGAATCTGGAACATACACATGAATTTCATGACAAGATTTAGTTGTAGAGAGTGGTCTTAGGGCGTTGATTAAAGAAACTTTTATCTGTTATGTTTGAATATTTTTTATAAAAGTGTACTTGTGCGTATTTGTGTAACTAAAAATTAAATATTAATTCCAGAAAGTAGTAACATATGCTTTAAAATATGCACTTATTTTTTGGTTAACATTTTTGTCCTTCACATTTTCCCAACATTTTATTTTTAAAAATTTCAAACATACAGAAAAGTTGAAAGAATTATACAGTGCCCAGACATTCACTACCTAGATTTCACAATTAACGTTTTAAAGTATTTGGCTGTATCGCACATCCCTCTATACCTGTGTCCATCCATCAATATATCATATTTTTTGATATATTTCAAAGTAAGTTGTGTATATTAGTGCACTTCTCTCTAAATACTTCACCATGCATATAATTAACTAAGACTCGGTATTTGTTTAAACATACTTTTTTTGTTAACACTATCATGTTATTCAACACAAAATGTCTGAAATATAAAGATGAATTCCATTTCAGGTGTCAGCCACTGTTTTCCTTATGTAACTTGTTCAAGTAAGATCCACATAGAAGTCTGACCTCTAAAACAATGATTGTTGTAAGATTTTTTCTTAAGGTACACCCTCTTTCATTCACCTTATATTAAACTCTATTAATCAATCGATCATTGGTAGCGCTAAAATTCCCACACTGAAAAAATAACAGACTCTATAACATCATTAGCTGGCCAGTTAGGTTACTGGCTGAGGAAGAGGTGGTTAACACATCCAGAAAGCACTTCAGGGACTGTTCTCTGTGACTTTGAAAATCCTGCCACACATAGATCTGATAGCCTTTCCAGCAGGTACTCAGGGCCCTTCTGGGAGGAAGGCAGGAAGCTTATCTCTTTTGTTCACAATTTTACCCCCAGAGCACAGTTCGTAACTGGTACATAGTAGGTCCTCAATAAATATTTGTTGAATGAATGAATGATTGAATGAGAATTTTGTGCATGGATGGGATGCAGAAAGTTATTTGCGAAATTGATTAATAAACCTGGAGGTGGGTAGAAAGAGCAGGTCAGTGATGACCTGCTGGCACTAGCACTGACAGAGTCTTTTATTCATTTTCACCTCCTTCTAAGACTTCAATGTACAGAATAGAATGAGTGTATTTTGGAAAGTATTTAATTAATAGCTTCATCATAAAGAAAAAGCTACGAAGCATTGCTATAATTTTGGGAGACAATATTGGTTAGCTAACTACAATTATCATAAAAAACTATATCTCCTGGCTGTTACATTAAACACAGTATATAAACTTGTCATGAAATTAGTATATAAACTTGTCACTAATTTAGTTTGGAAAGCGTTATAATAAAATAACATTGATACATTTTTTTAAAATCATATCGAAGTGTCAAAAGGATATTTTGGGTGAGTATGAGCATTTACATAAATGAAAACTGTCTATTCTTAAACAGATTAATAGGAAAAGATAAATAGTGTGAAAGGAGTGAAGGCTTTGAAGTCAGAAAGATGAGTTCCAGCCACTGCTCCCGCACTGTCATATTTCTTCATCTACATATGAAGATAATGCTTCTACTGCATTGTTGTTTCAATAAGTACATGAAACAAATTGCTCAGCAGAGTTTCTGGAGGTAGGCATTATAGATTTTTTAGTTTTCTTCTTTTGTTAAAAAAAGTTTGAAACATGATAACAGCAACAAAATTATTTAGTATCTTTTTTAGAGTGATAAGTTGGTTGATTAGTTTTTTAAAATTTTATCAAAATTATACATGTAATAGGTTAAAAATAAAATATTACAAGCTTAGTGCTATTACAAATATCTTTTAAAATTTCATTTTCTGTTTGTCGCTGACACATGAATATAGTTGACATGGTATCATATGCAGCTTTATTAAGCTCACTTATTGTTAATAACTTGTCTTTAGATCCTTTTGTGTATTCTATGTATACATAGTATCAGCAAATGATGTCAGTTTTATTTTTCTTTTTCCAATTCTTTAATATTTTGTTTGATTTTATTGCCTTTGACTTTGGTTAGGCCCTCCACTGCAACACTGAATAGAAGGGGTCAGTCTTGTCATGTTGCTTATGTCAGAGAAAAACCTTTCAACATTTTAACTTTATGATGTTAGCTATAGGTTTTTTTGGGGGGCAGGAATAGCTAGCTACCTTTTATCATGTTACAGAACTCTTATTATATTCTTAGATTTCTAAACACATTTGCTATGAATAGATATTAAATTTTATCAAATATCTTTTCTGCATCTGCTGAAATAATCATATATTTCTTTTTTTATCTGTTAATGTAGAAAATTATATAATTGATAATCTGATGTTAAAATAATCTTGTATTCCTGTAATAAAATCAATTTAGTCATGCTATTGTATCTTTTTTATATATTACTGCATTCTAATATTGAGTGTATTAGCTAATATTGAGTGTAGAATTTTTGCATTTGTGCTCATGAATGAGAGTGGCCTGTGATTTTCTTTCTAATTCTCTGTTGGTTTATGATATCAAGGTTTTGCTACATCATACAATGAATTGGTGAGCATCATTTCTTTTCTTTTTATTGTCTGGGGTGGATGTTATTTCATCCTTAAATGGTAATATTTTCTGGTACAGATATCAGGGGCCTAGAGCAGCTTTTTGTTTGTTGTTTTGTGTGCATGTATCTGAGGGTCATTTAATTATAGATTCATTTTAATGTTTATAGGATTAATCAGGTTTTTAAATTTTATCTTTTGAATTTTGACAAAATGTAATTTTCAAGGAATTTTTCTATTTTATCTTAGTATAAAAGTTATGAGTATCATCTCTTTGATCTTTGAAGGATTTGTAATTGTTTTTCATTACTATTATTGGCTATTTGTGTTTTTTCTCCTGTTCTTAATTAATCTTGCTGCAGATATGGAAATTATGTTTATCTTTTCAAGAAGAAAATTTTGGCTTTATTGAGTCCCTTTATTCTGTTTGTTTTCTATTTTGTGACTTTCTGCTTTTATAGTTATTATTTTCTTTTCCCTCCATTTTTATGATTTGATATACTATTCTTCCTCAAACTTCTCGAAGTAGTTAAAGTCTGCTGATCTCATGATGTTCGGCTTTTTTTTCTTTTCTTTTTCTTTAAGCATCGCTTTAGAACAGTGGTTTTAAACCAAGTGATTTGGGCCTATTGTAGGGGAAATTTAGCAATATCTGTAGACATTTTCGATTGTCATGACAGGGAGAAATTGCTACTGGATTTTAGTGGGTATATGCCAAGAATACTGCTAAGGATCCTACAATGCATAGGACAGACCCCCTGCCTCAAAAAGAAATATTATCCAACCCCAAAATGTCAATTGTGCTGAGGTCGAAAGAACCTAATTTAGAGCATTCTATAAGGTTTGAAATGTAACATTTTGTTATAATTCAGTTAAAATTATTTTCTAATTTCCATTTTGATTTCTTCTCTAACCAAGTGTAATTTATAAACTTTAAGCTTTAATTTAAAACCATATGAGAATTTTCTCTCTCTCTCGTTTTTTTTTTTTTGACTGACTGAAGTTTTAATTTTCTGCTTAAATGAATTGTGATTGGAAAACATTCTTTGTATGTTTCCAGCCCTCTGAAATTTCTTGATACATGATTTTTGGCTTAGTAAATGATTGTGTATATGTTCAGTTTGTTTTTGAAAAAATGTTTCTGCAGGTATTGGGTGAAATACTCTGTATATATTAGATTGATATTTATGATTAGATTATTATGTCTTAAAAATTTTTTTAAGCTGTTTTAAAATCTTTTACTATGATTGTGAAGTTATTTACCTTCTCATTGTACTTCTCTCAGATTTTACTTTATATATTTTGAAGTTGAGTTTAGGTATATAAAAATATAGGATTGTTATTTCTTTCTGGTGAATAATCATTATGAAGAGACCATGAATAGTGATCTTTTGATCCTGAATAATGTTCTTTTTTTTTTTCACTTAAAGTTTACTTTGATATTCATAAAGCTATACAATATTTCTTTTGTTAAGTGATTATATGGTATACCTTTTGCCATTGTTTTAATTTTAACCCTGTGAATCTTTATGTTTTAGGTGCCTCTTGAAAATAATGTATGTATACATGTGTAACTAAATCTAGTGTGACAAGCTCTATCTGTATTTAATTTACATTTAATATAATTAGTGAAATATTTGGATTTGCATCTATTGTTTTACTATATGCTTTCTATTGTCACACCTATGTTCATTTACTTTGCCTTTTTTCTTTTTTTCATATTGGTAATTTTTATTTTTTTCTATTTTATCCTTTGTTATTTGGAAATTAAACACTTTCTTACTCCATCTTTTAGTAGTTACTTGAGAAAATGCAACCTATATCCTTTACTAATCAACCTTTAATGTGAATTTGCTCTTATACCTTGTTCCAGACAGTAAAAGGACCTTGGAATACTTTATTTTTCTTTCTCCTAACTATTATTTTTATATATTTTAATTCTTTGTTTATTTTACTTTACACAAACACCATTTTCATCACTGCTTAAATGATCACATTTTATTTAATTTTACTGATATATCCATTATTTTGTTTGTTCTTCATTTCTCCCTATATTTTCTATTTCAATTTGCAATTATATTTCCTTCTGCCTTCTATTTTAAATTTTAATTTTTGTAATTTTTTTACCTACTATTTTTGCTTTTTCTTCCTTTTTTATTTTATTTAGTGTTGGTCTGCTGGCAGTAAATTCTCTCTTTTTTTTTTACTAAATTAAAAAAAAATTACCTATAATATTGAAGGATATTTTTATTGGATCTAGAAGTCTTATTTGATAGATTTAGTAGAGGTAGACACAACAAAAATGTCACCCTACTGTTTTCTGGTTTCTATTGTTGCTGACAATCTAACCTGTATTATTTGAAAATAAATTGTCTTTTGTCTTAGGTTATTTTTTATGATTTTGTTTTTATCTTTAAACTTTTTGGAGTTTTGATATGTGTTGAAGTGTGGATATTTTCTTTCCATGTGCTCTGCTTGTGATCTTTTTGTATTCTTGAATCAGTTCATTGGTGTCCTTCATTAGTATTAAAAAGTTCTCATTCATTATCTTGTCAAGTATTGCCTCTTCCTCATTCTCTCTCTTTTTTTCTTCTAGGACTCTAATTAAATGTTTACCTTTTTATGGTAACCGCTATATTGCTCACCTTCTCCTCCATATTTCTCATTCTTTTGTGTCTATACTTCATTCAGAATAATTTATCTTGGCCTATTTTTCATTTGACTAATTTTATCTTCAGCTCTGTCTAATCTTCTGTTAAACCCATCCATCAAGTTCCTAAATATGTTTTAATTCTACAATTTCCATTTATTTTTTCAAAACTTCTATCACATTTAGCATATTCTCAGTTCTCTGACAAAATTTTCAAACTTGTCTTTAATCTTCTTAGCCTGATTAAAAATAGTTGGTTTAAAGTGTGGATCTGATAGTTTCAATGACTGAAATCTTTATGTATCTGTATAGGTTGTCTTTAGTGTCTGATTCTCATTTATTCTTTAGTTTGCCTGTGTATCTATAATTTTGAAGCAGATATTATACTTTATTATCTGTGGAAATGATTTAGGGCTGAAGAAGATGCTGTAGTTGTCTGAGAGGATTTTTATAATGTTTGCCAAATACCTGTAGCTACTAGGAATCTGAGATAACCTTAATCCAATTTCAAGGCTTGATATTTTCTGGTACAACCAAATTACTCAAAGTCAGACTACAGTCCTTGCGAGACCTGGTTTACTTTTACCTCACCCTTACTTCTAAGGTACAGTCTTTCTGTTCCTCTGTA
>NW_011888782.1:10666179-10673911 GCF_000151845.1 Pteropus vampyrus
CTATTTTTCATTTGACTAATTTTATCTTCAGCTCTGTCTAATCTTCTGTTAAACCCATCCATCAAGTTCCTAAATATGTTTTAATTCTACAATTTCCATTTATTTTTTCAAAACTTCTATCACATTTAGCATATTCTCAGTTCTCTGACAAAATTTTCAAACTTGTCTTTAATCTTCTTAGCCTGATTAAAAATAGTTGGTTTAAAGTGTGGATCTGATAGTTTCAATGACTGAAATCTTTATGTATCTGTATAGGTTGTCTTTAGTGTCTGATTCTCATTTATTCTTTAGTTTGCCTGTGTATCTATAATTTTGAAGCAGATATTATACTTTATTATCTGTGGAAATGATTTAGGGCTGAAGAAGATGCTGTAGTTGTCTGAGAGGATTTTTATAATGTTTGCCAAATACCTGTAGCTACTAGGAATCTGAGATAACCTTAATCCAATTTCAAGGCTTGATATTTTCTGGTACAACCAAATTACTCAAAGTCAGACTACAGTCCTTGCGAGACCTGGTTTACTTTTACCTCACCCTTACTTCTAAGGTACAGTCTTTCTGTTCCTCTGTAACTGTGGAGTGATTTATTAGCATCTCTATTCTTGGCAAGCCCTGGACTTCAATTTCATTTAACTAGTCCTAAGAAGCTCTTCAAAATGAGCAATCCTCAGGGCAAATGTGACTCAAAATACCAGACTCGTGTCTACAGATTTCCAGTTTCTTTGGAATCTCGGCCTGGTAATTTATTACTTCCTTTAGGAATTTATTGGTTTCGAAATAATTTTTAAAATAGCATGTTCAACATCCAAGTTTTCTGCAGCAGAGGAATTGGCCTACATATCCTAGTTCACAATTCCTGAGATCTGAGGTATCTCTTCTTCATTTTTATTATTTTCTCCCTGCTTTGATTTATTCTGCTTTTTTATTCTAACCTCTTAAATCAATTATTAGCAAATTAATGTTTGCTTTTTTTTACTCTTTATTAGTAGTTATATAGGACTATATAATTACCTTCTACCACTTTGACTATATTACATAAGTTTTGTTACACAAATATATACAATATTTTTATCATTAAGTTCTAAATATATTCTAATTTTTACTCACAATTTTTTTTCTTTGTCCTGGGTCCTTTGATGTTTAGAAATGTATGTGCTTAATTTTCAGATTAATGAAAATTTTTTCCAGTTATATTTTTGCTTTTGATTTATAATTTAATTGAATTGTGAACATGGTATGTTTGATGTCAGTATTCTAAAATGTGTTGAAGCCTTCTACATAGCTTGGTTAGTGATCAATTTCTGTAAATGTTTCTCATGTCTTTTAAAAGAATGTATATCTCTAATTGTTGAGTGCTATCTTTATGCACACAACAGCTTTTCCTTTACATTATATAATATTTTTTGATTGGATGGTTCAAATCTATATCCTCAATGACTCATATTGATCTATTGGTTACAGAGAAAGTTATTCTGAACAGTCCCAATATGATGGTACATTTTCTAATTTCTTCTAATTTAGTCAGTTAAGGAAGTATTTTGAGGCAAACATATTAAATGAATACAACTTTAGAATATTTTTCAGTCTTCCAGAAGAATTGAATTAGTATCATTTCTCTTGAACTTTTTATGGCTATTTGCCATTATTTGACTTATTACTGTTCTATCCTTGTACTTTGAATTTTTCTATGGTTTTTATATATTGCATATGTTTCCCAATAACAAATAGAAATAGCCGGATTTAGTGTTTTAATTAGGTCTAATAGCGTTTATCACTTAAATAAGTGTTTATCAATTTACATTGATTTTGAATACTCATGTGTTTGCATCTATTTCTATCATCTCATTTTGTGCTTTCTATTTATTTTGCTTATTCTGTTTTATTTTCTCTTTTTTTATTTTTGAATTTTTAAAAAAATTCCATTCCCCACATCTTATGTTGGAAATTATTGTATTCTTTATATCCATTTTTCAGTGTTTATAACTTGATTTGTACCGTTAACTAAACCTATTAACATTTTTGCTTCTTAGAATATAAAGAGGGACATTAGAACATTTTAGACTACCCTCTGCTCACTTATGTGCTGTTGTGTTACACTGATGTAAGTGGTAAACTCTCAATTTTTTTTTTTTTGTCTAAAAATGTCTTTATTTTATTACCATTTTTTAAAGGTAATACTTTTGCTGAGTATTTAATTCTTGGTTGATAGTTATTTTTCTCAGATTCCTGAAGATATAATTGTACTTTTTTTGGTTTCTATTGTTGTTTTTGAGAACTTAGCCATCATTGTATTTGCTCTTCATTTTTAGGTAACTTGCCTTCTTTCTCTGGCTACTTTTAAAATCTTATGCTTTGCTGCTCTACAATTTGACTATACTATGTCTTTGTATATATATCGTCTTATTTATCCTTTTTTGAAGTTACTGAACTTTCTGAGTGTGAGGATTTCGCCTACCAACAGATCTGGAAAGTTCTCAGTCATTTATCTGTTCAATAGTGCCTCTTCAACATTCTCTCTCTAATCTCCTTCTAGAATATTTATTTGACATATATTATACCTTCTCAATACAGCCTCTGTGCCTCACAGTCACTAATATTTTCCTTCTCTTAGTCTTTCTGTCTTTCTGTGCTATTCTTTTGGAATTTCTTTAAATCTCTCTTCTAGTTCACTAATAACGTTAATCTTATTTGCTGTTTAGCCTATTATTTAGTTTTAAATTTGATTGCATTTATTTTTTAAAGATCCATTTGATTCATTTTCAAATATGTTTTTTTAAAAAGTCTTTTGTTCTTTGCTTATATTTTCCTGCATGTCTTTGATGCTTTCAAATGTATTCAGCATACTTTTTTAATATCCCATATTTCATAATTCTAATATTCCATGTTTTTCAGGTTTCATTCTAATATCTGTAGATTTCTTCAGGCACTCACACACAGTAAAGGGGAAACATGTTGAGATAAGATTTAAAAATTAATTCATCCAGAGGAGATTTCAATGTGCTTTTTATCTAGTTACCTGAGGGGCACTACCAACTAGAGGCCACTTTAAATTAAATGTATAGTTCAGGCTTTTTGCACTATACATGCAGCTGGAATTCTAGCTTTCAACGAATCTGAAGGTTGTCTTGAAAAATGAATTTCCTGGGCAAATAATGAAATTTAGCTACAGGTTCCTGTGGGAATCTTCACTAGCAAGGGCCAATTCCAAGGCCTGGAGGAGAAATAGCAGTGTGCTTACAGGGGCATGTTTTATCAGTATTGTCAAAGTATGAAATTTAAATAACACTTGCTTCAAACCACTGTCTCTTTGCATTCCAACATCTCCTTTGTCAAACTTTTCTTCCACTTGGGTGGTGTTAGAATTGCCTTGGGCTTTTTTGGGATACCAGTAAGAATTGAGTTGGGAATATAACATTTTTACTGCAATTTGGAAGGACATTTTGGAATGCTTTAACAAAATAAGTCATTAATTTTCATCCTTTCTCAGATATATTTTATGATCTTCAAATTTATTTCCTAAAGAAATGAGAGATAATTCAGATTAAAAAATGAAATTTGAAACAAATACAACAAAGATGATTAATGATATCAAAGAAATTATCATGACATCAAGAAGTAAATTATAACAAAAAAATTTTTATCTGTCATACCAAAAGCAATATTTCTTTAAGAGAAAGACAGAAATGTCAAATAGAAGTAGAAAATAGAACTTTGATTGTTTTATAATCAACGAGTGAAAGGAGATAAGACATATAAACATGTTGGAAAAAGATTTAAATTCCACAATTTTTTTGACAAGAGATATTAACACTGAAGACGAAAATATAAGACTCATAATATGTCAATATAATGAAAACACAGGTGACAAACTAGTTAATGCATATCATCAATTCAAATAATGTTTGATTGGTCACTGCATAAGAAAATGTACAAAAGCCTTGAAACCCTCCAACTCATTAATGAACAATAGATGTTTTGCCACATTTCACAGTGATCTTAAATTTTTTTATGTTATGAATAACAAATTATGAAGTGGAAGGAGACTTTTCTAAAGTATTGACTTAAAAAATTGTTTTTGATCAAACAAGCAGGAAAAGACCAAATTATTTTTTTATCCTTTCAATAGAATTAATATGACAAAACTTTTGTCATGTAAAGAGGTGATCAAGGAATTTGCACCAAAAATTATAGGAAAAAACTACTAAAGTGCTATTGTAGGCAGTTCTTAATAGAACATGTTATATTCTTCTTTTGGATTTTCTAATCATTGTGATATTTGTCAGTTCTTAAAATTTATATTTTGTTGTGATTTTTTATTCTAAATAAATGTTTTAAATACTTATCTTCATATTTATTTCTTTTGAAGAAGACTCCTTTCATAACTAGCTAAAGTTTTGAATTCTAGAAATTCTGGGTCCATACCTGGTAGGCTCTTTACGAATCCTCAGAGAAGAACTAATTTTCTGTACACGCAAGGTCAAGATGAGACAGGCACACATCCTTGTTTCTCTTTTGGTTGTAGGTTTATTTCTCACTGAGATGAGCCCTTTGGGTTCCTGCTTATGTATAACTCTGTCTCCTGTATCATCATCAAACACCAGCATTCTAATTACCAGGATTCTACAGAACTCAGAAGTGGACCTGAGTGCTTACTTATACCTTAGAATTGCCAACTTCTTTCTATCTCTCTTTTTACCTGATTTTTACCTGAATTCACAAGAATATTTTTCTTGATACATCACAATTTTTTTCACTGTAAGGTTATTATAATTACAATGTACACTATATATTTTCCTTTTCATTCTAAAACAATATTTAACATCATTCTTCATTTATTTTATGACTTTTACATAATACTGATCATCAGTTGTTGTAATATGCCAAAGTTATGGCTTTCTATCAGTTCTCAGCCACTGACAACCTAATAGAGTTAAATGGGTCAGGCCCTTGATTTAATTTCAGATATGAGTCATAAAAATATTAAAGATGATATATAATGATACCATTCATGTTCATATTGAGAACGCCTTTAGCAAGCTGATTAGTTCTCGCCAGCTATTCTGGAAGGAGACCAAGGCAGGAACCTCAATCTCCCTAGTCCCAATCTCCACCTCAGGGTTTGTGGAAGAGGTTGCTGTAATGATTGTGGTATTTAGGACTATGCACACACATACATATACACGCACAAAATACGAAGGTGAGTAAGAAAAAAAGTGACCCAGAATCAAGGAAGAAGTTTTAAGATTTCCTTTTCTTACCTCTCAAAGATAGACTTCAGAAAGAATAGAATCTTCCTACTATTTATAGTTTGGAACAGGTACTTATATTGTGTTCAGCATCCAAATCGAAGAATAAAACATGTACCCTTAAGAGTCAGAACAATCACTGTTTCTGTTTCCTCAGGTAAAGGGACAACATCTTATCAAGCTATTGTTAGAAAAAATAAATCAGCATATCATTAACCTGTATCATCCAAGAAATCTTAAAGTAAGTCTAAACAAAGCTAAGCTAAAGCAAATTTGGTACGTTTCCATACAAAATATGAATATGTTGGTTATTTTTGATAACTGATTTTTTTTTTACTGTTTTAAAATTGACTATATTTTACTGCAGTACATAAGACAAAAGGGTAATTGTCAGTGCTGTGTTTGTGGGAGAATGCACCAGAATCATCTCGAATAACTTTTTATACTTAAAAAAAATTTTATTTCTATCCTCTCAAACTGCTCCCCTTTGGCAACCATCAGCTTGTTCTCTGTATCTACGGGTCTGTTTCTGTTTTATTTATTCATTTATTTTTTTATTTTTTAGATTCCACATATAAGTAAAATTGTATGGTATTTATCTTTCTCTGTCTGACTTAATTCATTTAGCTTAATACCCTCTAAGTCCATCTATGTCATTGCAACTGGTAATATTTTATTCATTTTTATTGATGAATAATATTCCATTGTATGTATATACCACATGTTCTTTAACCATTCGTCTACTGAAAGACATCCAAGTTGCTTCCATAACTTGACTATTATTAGTAATGCTACAATGAACATAGTGGCACAGCATATATCTTTTCAAATTAGTGTTTTTGTTTTCTTTGGATATATACTCAGAAGTGGAATTGCTAGATCGCATGGCAACTCAATTTTTAATTTTTGAAGAATCTCCATACTGTTTTCCATAGTGCTTACACTAATTTACAGTCTCACCAACAGTGTGCAGGGTTTCTTTTTCTCCATATCCTCACCAGCATTTATTTGTTGATTTATTGATGATGGCCATTCTGACAGGTGTGAAATGCTCTCTCATTGTGGTTTTAATTTGCATTTCCCTGATGATTAGCAATGTTGAGCCTCTTTTCATGACTGTTGGCCTGTATATCTTCTTTGGAAAAATGTCTATTCAGGTCCTTTGCCCATTTTTATTTTTTATTTATTTTTATTTATTTTTTTAGGCGAGGCAATCCTTGGTTGACCTCACAGATTGTAAGGACCTTGTAAGCTTACAGTCTTTATTTTTTTATTTTTTACACCTACAGCACCTGGTCTTCCTAGGTGGTCTCCCATACAAGTACTAACCAGGCTTGACCCTGCTTAGCTTCTGAGATCAGACGGAATCAGGCTTGTTCAAGGTAGCATGGCCATAGACCCTTTGCCTGTTTTTAAATTGGATGATTTGGGTTTTTATTTTTGGTGTTAAGTTGTATGAATTCCTTCTACATTTTGAATATTAACCTCTCATCACATGTAACATTTGTAAACATTTTCTCCCATTTAATAGGTTATGTTTTCATTTTGTTAATGATTCCTTTTGCTGCACACACAAAAATTTTAATTTGTTGTAGTCCCATTTATTTATTTTTTCCTTTGTTTCCCTTGTCTGAAGAAACATACCCAAAAAAATATTACTAAGAATGATGTTCAAAGGTTTATTGCCTATGTTTTCTTCTAGGTATTTTATGGCTTCAGGGCTTATATTGAAGTCATTAATCCATTTTGACTTTCTTTTTGTATGTGGTATAAGAAAGTTGTCTAATCTCATTTATTTATTTATCTATCTATCCATCTATCTATCTATTTATTTTGCATGTATTTGTCTAGTTTACCCAGCACCACTTATTGAAGAGACTGTATTTATCCTATTGTATATCGTAGCCTCCTTTGTCATTGATTGACCATATAAACTAGGATTTATTTCTGGGCTCTTTATTCTATTCCAATGATCTGTATCTCTGTTTTTATGCCAGTAACATACTTTTTTAATTATTGTAGCTTTGTAATATAGTTTGATATCAAGGAGCATGATACCTCCCACTTTGTCGTTTCTCAAGATTTTGTTGGCTATTCAACATCTTTTGTGGTTCCATATCAATTTTAGTATTAGGTGATCTAATTCTGATAAGAATGCCATTGGTATTTTAATAAGGGTTGCATTGAATTTGTATATTGCTTTAGTAGTAGGTTATTTTAACAATATTAAGCCTTCCAATCCATGACCAAGGAATATCCTCTCATTTATTTGTATCTTCTTCAATTGCTTTCTTTTTTTTTTTTTAAAAAAATATTTTTCTATTAGAGTTGAGATTCAATATTATTTTATATTATTTCAGGTGTACAGCATAGTGGATAGACATTTATATAATTTATAAAGTGATCCCCCTCAATTAGTCTAGTACCTACCTGGCACTATACATGGTTGTTACAATATTATTGACTATATTCCCTATGCCATACTT
>NW_011888782.1:10674326-10716917 GCF_000151845.1 Pteropus vampyrus
AAATAGTGCTGCACTGAACATAGGGTTGCATATATCTTTTCAATTTAGTGTTTTGGTTTGCTTCAGATAAATATCCAGAAGTGAAATTGTTGAGTCATATAGTAGTTCTATTTTTAATTTTTTGAGGAACCTCCAATATGTTTTCCATAGTGACTGTACCATTCTTCAATTTCTTCCTTGAGTGTCTCATAGTTTTCAGAGTACAGGTCTTTCACCTCTTTGGTTAAATTTATTCCTAGATTTTTTATGGGTTTTGATGCAATTTTAAATGCAATTGTTTTCTTAATTTCTCCTCCTGATTGTTCATTACTGGTAGATAGAAATGTAACAGATTTCAGTATGTTGGTTCTGTATCCTGCAACTTTACTGAATTTATTTATTATTTCTAATAGCTTTTTGGTAGAATCTTTAGGGTTTTCTATATATAGTATCATGTCTGCAAATCATGTCAGTTTTACTTCTTCCTTTCCAATTTGGATACTTTTTTTTTTCTTTTTCTTATCTAATTGCTGTGACCAGAACTTCTAATATTAGGTTGAATAAAAGTGGCAATAATGGGCAACCTTGTCTTGTTCCTGATCTTAGAGGAAAAGCTTTCAGCTTTTTCCCGTTGAGTATGATATTAGCTGTGGGTTTGTCATTTATAGCTGTTATCATGTTGAGATGTATTCCTTCTACATCCATTTTGTTGAGAGTTTTTACCATAAAAGGACATTGATTTTGTCAAGTGCTTTTTTCTGTGTCTATTGAGATGATCATATGCTTTATTTTGTTAATGTGATGTATCACATTGATTGATTTACAGATGTCGAACTATCCTTACATCCCTGGGATGAATCCTACCTGTTTGTGGTGTTTAATCCTTTAAATGTATTGAATCCAGCTTGCTAATATTTTGTTGAGAATTTTTGCCTCTATGTTCATCAAGGATATTGGGCTATAATTTTCTTTTTTTGTGTGTGTGTGATGTGTTTGTCTGGTTTTGGTATCAGGATAATGCTGGCTTCATATAATTAATTTGGCAGCATTCATTCCTCTTCAATTTTTAAAATAGTTTAAGAAGTTTAAGTATTAATTCTTATTTGAATGTTTGGTAGCATTTACCTGTGAAGTCATCTGGTTCTAGCCTTTTAAATGTTCAATTTGCTGCATTTGTGAAATATTTGGCTTTACCTGTGAAAATTTTCCTTTTCTCATATTTCCTTACTTCTGGTATGACCTTTCCTTTTCTGCTTAAAGAAGAGACTTTAACATTTCTTGTAATGCTGGTTTAATGGTAATGAGCTCCTTTAGTTTTTGCTTGTCTGGGAAATTTTATCTCTCAATCAATTCTAAATGGTAACTTCACTGGATAAATTATTCTAGGTTATAGATTACTTTCTTTCAGCACTTTATTTCCTTTCCAAGGTTGGAAAAGTTTTCAGCCATGATTTCTTTAAATAAAGTTTCCATTCCTTTCTCTCTTTCTTTTCCCTCTGGAATCCCTACAATGAGAACATTTGATCTCTTGATGTTACCCCAGCAGTCCCTTAAACTATCTTCATTTAAAAATTTTTTTTTTCTTTTTTTCAGTTCTGAATAGTTGATTTCCACTAGTCTGTCTTCCACGTTGCTGATCCATTTTGCTGTATTAGCTAATATGTTGATTTCTTCTAATTTTTTCATTTCAGTTATTGTATTCTTCAGGTCTGTTTAGTCCTTTATTATACTTTATAACTCTTTATTGAAGTTCTCTCTAAGTTCTTATATTCCTCTCTCAAGTTTGCTAAGGATCCTTATGACCATTTCTTTGAATTCTTATCACGCAAATTACTCATCTCCCATTCCTTAGACTTTTTTTCTAGGAATTTTCTTTTTGCTTTATTTGAGAGATATTCTTCTGTCTTTTCATTTTGTTTGACTTCCAATGTTTGTTTATATAAATTAGACAAAATAATTATCTCTCCTAGTCTTAAAAAATTGGCGTTATGTAGGAGCAGCCTCTGTGTAGGCTGTGTGTGCGGGTAGTTTCAACAGGCTAGTAAGAGCCAAATGGGTGGGTGCCTACGGCATCTAGCATGGTCTATAGAGCTGGAGCAGCTCCTAGTGGGGAGGCCAGGTGTGTGTAGTAATTTCTGGTTGATCCTGCTTGCTCCTTTTGTTTGGGGCTGAAATGAGCTCAGGCAGTGTGTCCAGGGTACGCTACAGCAACCTTGCAGATAGGTCTGAGCACCTGAATAGAGCCTTCACCCACTCTGAAGAGGTGCAGAGGGACATAAACAATGGCATTCACTGGCTTCTCTGCTTCAGAGAATTCCCACATTCTCCAACAAGGCAGCTCCCTAGCCTTCTCTACATAGCCTCTCTTTTGTTTGTTGTACAGAAAGTGGTCATATGTAAAAGAGACCTCTATGCAGGCTCTATGTGCCAGATAGTTTTGGGACTCCAGTTGGAGCAGGGCAGGTACTTATGGCATCTGGAGCACTGGCCTGTTGGGCTGGAGTGACTCCCAGCAGGAAGGCCAGGTGTGTGTGGTGACACCCTATTGTTCCTGCTTGCATTCTTTGTTTGGAGGCAAAGGGCTCTGCGCAATGTAGCTGGGAACACACTGCCTTGATCTTGCAAGTAGGTCAAACTACCAAATAGTCCTTTCTTTGAAAAACTGTCTATTCAGGTAAGTTGGCCATTAATAAATTGGACTGTTTGGTTTTTATTTTGGTGTTACGTTGTATGAGTTCCTTATATATTTTGGATAGTAACCCCTCATTGGATGTAGCATTTGTAAATATTTTCTCTCATTTAGTAGGTTGTCTTTTCATTTTGTTGATGTTTTCCTTTGCTGCAATTTAAAAATTTTGTTTCCTTTGTCTGAGGAAACATAGTCAAAAATATTATTAATAGTGATATTCAATAGTTTAATGCCTATGTTTTCTTCTAGGTGTTTCATGGCTTCAGGGCTTATAATTAAGTCTTTCATTTTGACTTTCTTTTTGTGTGTGGTGTAAGAAAGTAGTCTAATCTTATTTATTTATTTATTGCATATATTTGTCCAGTTTACCCAGCACCACTTTTTGAAGAGATTGCATTTACTCCATTGTATATCGTAGTCTCCTTTGTCATAGATTGAATGACCATATATGTGAAGATTTATTTTTGGGCTCTTTATTCTATTCCAGTGACTTGTATATCTATTTTTATGCCAATAATATACTGTTTTAATTATTGTAGCTACCCTGTCAAGTTAGGGGGACTTAAACAGTGGTGCTTACCAGCTCTTTTGGTTCAGAGAATTCCTGCAGTTCCTGGAAGGCTCCCACAGCTTCCCAACCCTTTCTATTCAGTCTCTTTCTCTTGTTTGTTGTTTAGAAGATGATCATTCAGCCCTCAGGTATCTTCTAGGTATAATTCCTTTTTGTATATTTGTATATTTGAGTTTTCTCACGGGAGGGGACAATTTTGGTGTCTTCCTATGCTGCTGCCATTTTGCACCTTCACTTGCTTAGAATTTTGAAAACTAGGTGTTAAGTCTGAAACTGTGAAGCATCTGAAGTTGTACTCTAATTGCAAACTAACAAGTTAGTTTGCCACAGTTCTATATACATATAATGCAGAAGACACCAGACTCTTGATCAGTCAGAGACCAATGGTTTACCACTCTCAGCAAGAACAATAGTCATTGTAGCATCTTGTATCAATTCCCTATGCCCCATGCCCTAACTCCCAAAAGATGATGTGATAGATGCCAGATGTTTATCTACACATGCAGTGGTGTTCCACAGGAAAGAAACCCCATAATTAGGAAACTTGGTGCTTTGATGTGGCTGCTAGCACATCTACCTGTCTTCCCCTTTGGAGAGAAAGATTGTCTCGGAATGTCAGCAAATCTCTCCATGGAGGGAAGAAGAGTAATAAATCTTTACCATCCTGGATGTCTCCAAATCTCCCCAGGGGAATAAATACATTATCTCTAGCTTCCAAGGCTGTTTGCTATACAAACATGTCCTTTGCTTAGAAGGGTCAGGCCACAAAAGAATAGACGAAATCAGTGGAGAATTATCTAGTAACACTGAGCTGACATTCTGGAAATTGGTTTTTAACAGAAATCAAAGACAGTAACTTCCATCGAGTAAGAGAATATAACATTAAAACCAAATATTGAGAAAGGTACATATTTTTTAATCATTGTGTATAATTAGAGATCAAATTTTCCAACAACTCTTTTTTTTTTTAATTAATGGAGAATTCACTTCCACTTCTCTGCCAGCCCATTTCACAGTTTTTGAGGTAAACCTGAAGAGAAGAAGGAGAAGGGAGAGCAAATTATGTATCAGATTTATCTTATAAATAGAAACTCAGTAAATTTCTTTTTTTTCTTTTCTTTTCTTTTTTTTTTAACCATAATAGCACTTGAAATGTTATACTACTTGTGCTAGTCAGTTTGGGATGCTGTTACAAAATATCGTAGACTGGGTGGCTTAAACAGCAAACAATTTTTTTTCTCATATCCTGGAGGCTCGGAAGTCTAAGGTCAAGGTGCCAACCGATTTGGCGTCTGGTTTGCACCCTCTTCTTGGTTTTCAAGCAGCTGCCTTCTTGCTGTATTTTCACATGGTGGGGAGTGAGTTCGCTCAGGTCTCTTCTTACAAGAGCAATAATGGCATTGGGAGCTCTGCCCTCATGACCTTACCCAAACCTAACTACTCACTTTCCAAAGGCCCCATGTCTCAGTACGGTCGTGTTGGGTATCAGGGCCACAACCAATTTGGGAAATACACATTCAATCCACAGCACTACCCTTTGACCAATGACTATTCTTTTTTTTTGTAAATTATTTTTCAAGCAAAACCACATTAAATAATATCAAAAATAATATTTCAACATTAGAGTTTCTGGCAATAAATTTTCATCATATCATCTTTTTGGTATAAAATGTATTATTTAGTTTGTTTTTTTTTTACCTATATTGAATTATTGTCAGATAATTTTTATATTTTAGTTTCTGTAAAATTGGGTATCGTAGGTTGTGATGGAATGTCATACTTTTCTTTCTATTAAAACAATAGCTTTTCACTTAATGGCAAGTTTGTCAGAAATGAATTAAAATATGAGGAAAAGGGGTTTGTTTATCAGCTTGTGAAACTAATTTTAAAAATATTATCACCATCTCCTCTGTCCCAGCCAGGTCTAAGAGTGAATGCATGATGGTTCCCACCTTTAGAATTATTATTGGATTACCTCTTTAACATTTCTCCCTGATAAAAATAATTTGTCATCATTGGGCATTGTTTCGATGGTCACACCAACAATAGAAACAAGAACCGAGGAACTAAATTGCACTGAGGACTAGAGTTGGTTGTCGAAAAGGCTTTTCTATTTTGTATTAGGAAAAA
The DNA here is from genome assembly GCF_000151845.1 of Pteropus vampyrus. Classification (NCBI taxonomy): domain Eukaryota; kingdom Metazoa; phylum Chordata; class Mammalia; order Chiroptera; family Pteropodidae; genus Pteropus; species Pteropus vampyrus. The sequence continues at coordinate 10,679,696 of NW_011888782.1, forward strand.
ATACACCACTCACTCATTCAGGTCTAAAAGGAGCTCTATGGGATCTCTGGTTAAGCTAATAATTTTGATGCCTAATTATCAAACTAACGCTCTTTATTTCTTCAACATTTTTAAAGGCTATAAAAAAGAAAAAAAGAAAAAGGTGAAGAGAAGGGCCTCCTAGTGGTTGCCCTCTTCATATTTTCTATTGGCAGAAGCATTTCAGTTCTAACCTCAAACTTGCACTCTCTACTCCGAAATATAAAAGTCTTGCCATTCATCGGACCCACACTTCCAAGAAGGCAGTTTTGGTCACATCCATTGTTAAATGAGTCTGACAAAGATCTCAGCACTCACTGGAGCCACCTATCCAATAGCAGAGTTTAATGCCTCTGTTTTCTTCTAGAAGTTTTATGGTTTCAGGTCTTACATTTAAGTCTTTAATGCATTTTGAGTTTATTCTTTAAACAGTATAAGAAGGTGGTCCAGTTTCATTTTTTTGCATGTGTCTGTCCAGTTTTTCCACCACCATTTTGGGAAATATACCATTAACCCTTTTCTCATTTAGAAAAAAAAAGTGCAGCTCGCTGCCAGCATTAATTTAACATCACTCATAGGAATGCTACGTTTTCTAGAATTTGACATTTTTAATGATTAAGAATTACTGCATTTTGTAAATGGAACTGCCACTACAAAAAACAGAATGCTATAAATAGAATGTCATTTGTTTCCAAAGATTATAGCTATACTAGAGCAATGCAATAATAATAATAAAAGCAAGATATTTCATGGAAAACTTTGAGGGTAAGGTTAAGACTGTAATCTGTGAGTTATCTCAAGGTAAACACTGCAGCCACAAGTGCTGTAGGTGAGTATTCTCGGGGCAAACGGGAAATGGGTTGAAGAGATGGTGTTTGCCCCATTGTATATTCTTGCCTCCTTTGTCATAGATTAAATGACATGTAGGTGTGGATTTATTTCTGGGCCCTCTATTCTGTTCCATTTATCTGTGTGTCTGCTTTTATGCTAGTACCATGCTGTTTTGATTACTATAGCCTTGTAGTATAGTCTGATATCAGGTAGCGTGATACCTTCAACTTTGTTCTTCTTTCTCAAGATTGCTGTCGCTATTTAAGATCTTTTATGGTTCCATATACATTTTAGGATTATTTGTTCTAGTTCTCTGAAAAATGCCGTTGATATTTGATAGGGATTGCATTGAATCTATAGATTGCCTTGGGTAGTATGGTTATTTTAACAATGTTGATTCTTCCTACCCATCAGCACAGTATATGCTTCCATTTATTTGTATCTTCTTTAATTTCTTTTTTCAGTGACATAATTTTCCAGGAACAGGTCTTTCACCTCCTTGGTTAATTTGATTCCTGGTATTTTATTGTTTTTGATGCAATTGTAAATAGGATTGTTTTCTTAATTTTTCTTTCCAATAGTTCATCATTGATGTATAAAAATGCAACTGACTTCTGAATATTAATTTCCAATCCTGCTACTTTACTGAATTCATTTATCAGTTCTAATTTTTTTTGGTGGAATCTTTAGGGTTCTCTCTATATAGTATCATGTCACCTGCAAATAATTACAGTTTTACTTCTTCCTTTCCAATTTGTGTGCCTTTTATTTATCTTTCATGTGTAATTGCTGTAGCTAAGGCTTCCAATACTATGTTGAATAGAAGTGGTGAAAGTGGACATCCTTGTATTGTTTTGATCTTAAGAAAAATACTTTTACTTTTTCCCCATTCAGTGTGATGTTAGTTGTAGGTCTGAAATATATGGTCTTTATTATGTTGAGGTATGTTCCCTCTAGTCCCACTTTGCTGAGAGTTATTTTTAATTATAAATAGATGCTGGATTTTGTTGAACAATTTTTCCTGTGTCTGTTGATATGATCTATGATTTTTATCTCGCAATTTGTTAATGTGGTATATCACATTAATTGATTTATGAATATTAAACCAACTTTGCATCCCAGGAATAAATCCAGCTTGATCATGGTGTATGACATTTTTAATGTATTGCTGAATTTGGTTTGCTAATATTTTGTTGAGGATTTTAATATCAAGTTCATCAGGAATATCAGTTTATAGTTTTCTTTTTTTGTTATGTCTTTGTTTGGTTTTGGAATCAGGATAATGGTGGCCTCATAAAAAGGGTTAGGAAACCTTCTTTCCTCTTGAATTTTTTAGAATAGTTTGGGAAGAATAGCTGTTAATTCTTCTTTGGAGTTTTGGTAAAATTCACCTATGAAGCCATCCAGTCTAGGACTTGTTTTTTGGAAGATTTTTGATTACCAATTCTATTTTGTTAGTGGTAATTGGTCAGTTTGGATTTTCTGTTTCATCTTGACTCAGTCTTGGGAAATTGTATGTTTCTAAAAGTGTATCCATTTCTTCCAGATTATCCAATTTGTTGGCATATAATTGCTTGTAGTATTTTCTCATAAGTCTTTGTATTTCTGTGGAGTCTGTAGTTACTTCTCTTTAATTTCTGATTCTATTTATTTGGGTCCTCTCTCTTTTTTTCTTGATGAGTCCAGTTAGAAGTTTATCAATTATGTTTATCATTTCAAAGAATCAGCTCTTGGTTTCATTGATCTTTTATGTGTTTTTCTACATTCTATTTTGTTTATTTCCACTCTGATCTTTATTATTTCTTTCCTTCTACTCATTTTAGGTTTTGTTTGCTGATCTTTTTCTAGTTCTTTTAAGTGTAAGGTTAGATTGTTTATTTGAGATTTTCATACGATTGTGGTCAGAGAAAACACTTGATATGATTTCAGTCTTCTTAAATTTACTGAGACTAACATTTTGTGGCCTAACATGTGGTCTATCCTGGAGAGTGTTCCATATGCACTTGAGAAGAATGTATATTCTGTTGCTTTGCAAGTTGGCCTGCTTTTAATCTGTCACTGAGGTCACTCGTTCAACAAATTCCTACAAAGCACCAACTCTGTCATGCATTGTGACAGATACTGGGGTGTAGACATGGCCCATTACCACACAGAGCTAACAATCTAGCTAGAGCAGCTTATAGACATAAGACCTGTTTATTGCTATGAGGTCATGAGAGCACATAACCTGGTCTGTGGAGGGCAGGGACAAGCTTTCCAGAAAGGGTGAGAACCTGAAGCAGGAAGGGGAATGGTCCAATTAAAGAAGCCAATGAGAGTAAGATTGATTTATGCAGAGGGAACAGTCTGATTGAAAGACCAGAGGTAAGAGAGAACCTGGAGAAAGAGTATGCAAGGAACTGAAAAAGTCCAAAGGGTCTAAGTTCTGTGAAGAAATGAGAGTTAAGGAATATTAGGGAAGGTCATAAAGAAACTTGTGCATTATAGTAAGGTGTCAAAATGTCCCTAAGAACAATGAGACATCTCTGCAAATATTTAAGCGAGCCGTGTCATAAATAGACTTGCATTTTTGAAGGGCTACTCATGTTACAGGGTGAAGAAGAGAAGGTGAAACCTCTGTTTACTGTTTTATATCTGGCCTCCCATAAACTAACTTGAAGATGAGAATTTTTGTGTAAATGATTGATGAAGGAAGTGCTGCTTGAGGAGACATATAAGGAGGTGGGGGGAGCAAAACATGGATATGGAGGAAGCCACTCACAGGTACAGTCTCATGTGGAGACCCAGTCATAGACTGATCCTCATGGGAGCCCTTGAGAGTAAGTTATACTTTGGTGTTTGACCAGCCTCAGAGCAAGGAAGCTGTCCTTTCCTGCCCCTGCCAGTTGGTGGTTGGCTGTGGATCCATCCCAGGTGTAAACCTCCAGGAAGTACTAGCTCTCTTTACCGTGGGCGATGTAGCTCCAGTAGGCCAAGGGCAGTCCTCTGAGAATAGCTCCCAAGTGCAAGCTGTAAGAAGCACAGTACACAGAAGATGGAAGAGGGACATACAAAATGGGTAAAAAGGAGTCCAAAGAATCTGGGTAGGGCACCAACAGTGTCCCTGAAATGGTAGTTTTAGTAATCAGGATTTCAGGAAAGAATAAAAGCAACTATGAGAGGAAGAGAGAATGATAGTGGTAGTGGAGAAAGATAAAAACAGACACATTTAACAGCTATGAGAAGGTGTGGAGAGACAGAGTATAGGTACTGTATAAGTACTTAAATAGTTTATATATTTTTAACTATTAGTAAGTATTACATGCTCTTTTCTAAATGGCACAAAGATTATAAAATAAACATATAACAATTTATGTTTAAGTAATTAGGTATAATATTTATGAATAGAGATTGCTATAGCACCCAGAGAGTCTGAGGCTTCATTCTTTATAAAATTCAAGAGAATATGAAATGCAAAAGAACACTGGTAATACTAGCCAATTAGTTAAAGGCGACATACAGATATGATGTAAATATGTATCTATTAAAAGAAAAGAAGAAAATCAAGGGTGTAAACCTTCACTGAGAGAAAACCGGGGCTAAAGAGATAAAAGCATAAGCTGCTGTTGCTCAGTAATTTCGTATGACTCTTAATCACACTGCTGTTTTTTTGATGAGTTCTAAACAGTGGATTCAGTCAATTTGCCCAGCAGGATTTAAAAGGTAGAGTTGGACTTCTCTTCCACAATGCTATTGGCTAATTTATCATAGTTTATTTAATAAAAAGAAGACAACACATTAATTTTTCTGAAAGCCTGTTTGGTTGGATGCCTTTGGAAAAAGTAAATAGATTAATCAAGGAATTAGTTTCATTAGCCAATATTAAAATTCTACTTTGTCAAAATATTTCATTGTCCTTCAAGTTAATTTCACTAATGGAGAGACTGGCTAGAAAAACATGTACGAAAACGCAATGTACTGATATAATTCAAGACTTTCTTCTAATGCTTCTTGGAGAAATACATATCTGGAAAATGGAATTTTCATTAGCATTCTCAAAATAGTACCTGGATAACGTAGAAAATGGGTTTATCAATGAACTCTTTGCCTAATGTTTATTTTACAAAAATGGGAAGCATTGGCATGCTGAAAAAAATCTTTGTGTCTTTAGGAATCAGTAACATTTCTTTAGAAAAAGGAAATCAGGTTCCCAGAAGGTCTAGGACAGCATTTAGGTACATAGGAGGAAGTTCCTGTTGTCTAATAAAAAAACATGCAGTGCTGAATAAGACTAGATCTTTTACTTATCTACTCATCACGCTCTGACATATCATTAATTTCTCTTAGCCTTGATTTCATTTAGGAGGGGTGGTGGTGAAAGCACTGACAAATCTAATATCATCGGCTTTGGTTAACCTTTCTTGTAAATGGGAAGATGCCCCCTTCAGGCATGTGATGTAATTGGGCTGATGCTTACAGCTGTGCAGGCTCTGGATACATCCTGCAGGACTCTTAGGTTTTTTTGATTAACAATGACTCTGGATTTAAAACCTTGTGGCTAGCCATTGTCCTGGCTGGGAAGTGGTGTGGGGTGTGGGGTGTGGGGCCTGAGGGGCTGGAAGCCCATTGGAGTAAATTCTATGGTGGGGTGGGAAGTGAGGGCCAAAGAGGGTACACAATTGTAAAGGAGAATCTTAGCATATATCACGGGCCTTTTTTTCCCCCAGCCTCTGTCTGGCTTTCTATACTTTGTTAAGAGAATAGCCATGAAATAGCACATTAAGTGCTTCAGTTCGGTGGGAAAACATGAGGTGTATCTGCACTATCCAAAACAACTGGCTCCAAAGTAAAAATTTCAGCTATCCAAAAATTTGGTCTACTAAACACCAAATACTCATTAAAAAATTAAATAGCTGATTGTTTGGATGTCAACTACCATAAGTTAAAAGAACTACTAATGTTATAAAGACAATTCTATCTTAAACTTGTGTTCAGCAACCCTATTTAAAAATTCAAAGTCGTTAACCTGAACTGAAACTTCATTGACACCTGTATATCTTCTTATTCATGCTAAGTCAGCTGTTTGTCCCATTTCCCTTAATTATCAAATGACACAATTTCCTCATGCCACCTTGTCCCCAGGACTTGCTATCAACCATGAGACATTATGTGTGCCCTCCTTTTCTTTCCTGCCCTGGTGCTATACATTTTTCTAAATACACACATTTCTCTACTTTCTTTCCTCCAGGCTCAAAGAATGAAGAGTCGATCCCTCCTTCTTTTCCAGCTCATCTATGCACCATCACCCTTTTGCCTATAGGACTGGAGAAAATTTGGTTAGAAAAACTTACACATCAATTCTTTCAACTGTTGCAAACTGATTCAACTGCTCCACTTTAAGCAAAATTTTTTCTAAATAAATCAAAACCAACTGATCTCTTCTTGAACAGTACTGGAGACACCCAGATTTATTTTAACTTTTATTTTTCTATGTGTCACATTTCTCCATTAGTCATTATATAACCCAATTTGTGCCATTTTTTCCCATAATGTTTTATATTTTCCATGTTTACAAGTGAGATGTTATTTGCTATATTTAATTTAGATGTGCCCTGGGGACACAGAAGATAGCAGGGGTCTAATTAATTTCATTAACTGTTAAATTTCCTCAATATTTAGGACTAGAGCATCTCTTTCTCATCTGTATCTGTTCCCTAGGCCATCCCACTCACAATCACCAACTCAGCTGCTGTTTGCCGGTTTGCAGACAGATATTTTTATCTCTAACTCAAAACCCTCTTCTGAGCTCCTCCTTATATAAACAATGGTTACTTTTATATACAATGATTTATTTGCTACATGGTTTGTTATCCATAAGTGTTTGTTGAATAAATAAAGGAACAAATTAGTTACATGTTTCTAAATCCCACTATACAGAAAACAAGTAGAGAAACAACATACTACAGTAAGCAAGTTCCACGTATTCAAAACTCCAGGACCTAGCTCACTTTCTATCTGGAGTTATACAATTTTTATTTTTATTTTAAGATTTGTTACTTCCACAGATTCCAGAATATTTTGCCCAAAAGATGTCTTTAGTTTTTCACTGTAGATTTTATGTTGTATTATCTTCTATTGAGCTCTTTTTGTTATGGAGTAAAGCAGAATCTTACCGTGGATTTAGATTTGACTTTCCTCCTGCCGTACTTCTTCTAGCACCACTGTCCACGGATTTCCTGACTGTCTATACTCCTCTTGATTTTCCATGATATTCCAAGTCAGGAACTGACTTACATCGAGACTTAAACAATGAGCTGCTGCTCATAGGAGTCACTAGTCTGATTATGTACTCTCTTTCCTGTATAGAATATGTACCCTTAATAGAATGGTGGCCTGCCTTATTAAAACTCTGTTACACCAGTACCTGGGTGACCATACATTAAAAGATTTGTGTGCTGTCTTGTGAAATGTGCATGTATGAGTGACCTATACTGAATACAGGATGTTTTTCATTGCATACATATGGGTTTAAGGACTAAGTGATGGGAGAAAACAATGTGCTCATCTCTTCTTTCCTAGTGAATCAATTGGAAAAAAAAAATGTACTTTCTAGGGGCTGCTGGTTTAGATATTTAGTACTTTAGAAATGAAGGTGTCTACGCACAGATGCTTTCCTTGAATTATAAACTGAAACTGCCATCTGGCTATTTGGGACTTCTATGACTGTTAGGGGGAACAGCCAAAGTGGGTTACAGTGTTAGCTTTGAAAATTGATACTATCAAGGAGAAATTTATACAATGGGGGCAAGGAGGAGTGTGTCATGGTTGGGGGATTCCCTGTGATGGTAGGAACCCTCAGAGATAGAGGTTTGGCCATCTCACCAGTTGATGAACAATTATCAGCCAAAGTAATAATGACTGGGAATGATGACCAGCAGGAAGAAGTCACAAATAGCAACTATTTGTAAAAATGAGATCATAACCTTATAGTTGCTACCTACATTTCCTTCCAGGCCATGATTTATATATGTTTACTTATGCTGATTTTAAAATTCATCCTACTATTAACTTAATTCTTGTTCCTTTTTCTCTATGCTATCATGTTATATGGCATATATTGGAAATGGTTAACTATCCAGTTGAGTTCAAAGGAGAATATGGAGACAGGATCATGACAAATTTAGAAGTGACATCATCCAGAGATCTTCAACTAGACCTGGATGCAGTGAATAAGATTTGAAGTTTTCTCTCTTTGAGAAGAGTATATTTTAAGAAGTGAAGGGTAATTGCATTACACCACCTAGGAGTCATTTGGTTTGGGAAGTGGGGGGAGGGGGGGCGGGGATTTGAACAACTAAAGGAGTGATCAGTGGAGGACATCTGTACTTTCTATGAGCTACTCAGCATCCCAGCCCCTGCTTCTGTTTGGGGGGGCCTCTTTTATGAGTCCCAATAGGAGACAGAGACTATTTCTACTTCGAATTATAGAAGGCTTGATGCTCAATTATACAGTATTCTTGGCAGCTGAGAAGCAAGCATTTGACTTAGATATGGTGGATCACACTTGCTTGGTCTGCATTTGAGTCTGGAGGTGGAGATGCAAAGCACCTACAACCAGTGAAGAATAAATTTTGCAACTGAGCAGCACCTAATTTTTAGAGTCCACCACAGCATTCGGTTTTTAGGGGAAGTGAAAGTGCTGTCCCTTCTAGACAGGATCTGTGCCAAGGTGTGTCATGGCCGCTGGCTGCCTGCCCTTGTTTTCTATTGTATTCTGAGCTCAATTCCCTGGCCCTCATGGTCATTCTGAAAGCTATCTAATATCTTTTCAATACATTATTTTTCTGTTGACATCTCCCAGAGTTGCTTTCTGCTTCTTCCAACTAAGAAGCTTGAGTTATGCTCTGAAGAAACCTACAAGGGGCACTTCTCTGAGGGTCAAGCATTTCAAACCCACACGCATGTGGGATGCAGGCTGTGTCTCCAAAGGAACCTCAGGACCCAACTCACTCAGGATCCTCCAGAAAGGCCGGCTTGGTTGTGTAAAAGCAGCATCTCTATACAGCCACTTGTCCTCAGTAGTGGAGGCGTGAGGTTAATCCTGTGGTCTCATGGCTACATGATTCACAGAGACTGTCTCAGTGCTCTGAGTCATAGGAAACCTCAGGTGGGCTGCGGAGGCCCAGGAAATGTTTGTGGTATTTTCATCCTGATGTTGCAATAAGAATATTGTCTATAAATCTTGCCCATTGGCCTCAAAATGCCAAAAAGATATTAGCATAAACTTTTAAAAAAATAAATGAGTGAACCAAAGAGGGGGCAAGTAGAAGGAAGTGGAATCCAAAAATACGTGATTGTTATTTTATTCATAAAGTAAAAATGACTGAAGGGTGGGTACAGTCTTTGTTTTTGTTTTTGATACCTTAGAGTAGAAATCAACAGGAATTTATTATACAGAATGGGGAAAAAGACAAGTCTCCAAATTAGCAACAAATGGGTAAATCCTTTTCTAAGCAACTTGTGAGATCATTAACTAATCACAGGGCTTGGCTAAAATGGGAAATTCGAATTATCTAGTTTATTGGAAAAAAAGCTCAGTAGAGCATCCTTATCTAATTTTTAATATGAAACATATGTGGACATTCAGAATTCTCATGAATAGGAAAGAACTGTTAAAAATGTAACCATGGAAGGCTAATCAGATAATGGAGGTGAAAAATGGGAAGTGTTTATGATCTTACGAAGATGAAAGGAAACATTTTTAAATTTAATTGAACTCGAAGGGTGCAGAAGTTCAAGCATTGAAAGGGAAATTCTGTGGCACAGCCAGAGGAAAAAACCAGCATTTAAAAATATAGAGAGAAATATATTGTGAAGTACTATATAAAGGTAATTTCACTGAAGCAAGAGTCTTTGGCTTTTGGAGTGCAGAAAGTAATTATATGAAAAGTGGAACTAAGGACACATAATACTTTATGCTTATCCATAATACTAGCTTCTAACAATTTACAAAGTAGTTTATAGTGTTAAGGATTAAGGTTGTAGCGTGGTTGAATATGCAAAGGCTCGAAATAAGCTAGGCCTGGATTTGAATTCTAGTTCTGTCACTGCATATTTCTAGGGTCACTGTAACAATATACCACAGACTGAGGTGGCTTAAACAATAGCAGCTTATTTTCTCTCAGTTCTGAAAGTTAGAAGTTTGAGATCAAAGTGTCATCAGCGTGGGTTTCTTCAGAAGGTCATAGGGGTCGACTCTGTTCCAGGCCTTTCTCCTTGGTTTGTGTCTTCTTTTCCTCACGTCTTCACATTGTCTTCCCTCTGTAACGTGTCTGTGTCCAAATTTCTTTTTCTTATAAGGACACCAGATGGACTAGGGTCCACTCTAATGATGTCATTTTAATTTACATACTTCTTTAAAGATCCTATATCAAAATATATTTTGAGCTACTGTGGGTTAAGACTTCAATACATAAATTTGGAGGAGACATAATTCAGCCTGTTAGAGACATTTACTCTGGTTTCTTGGACAAAATTTCTGAGAAATCTTCCTTTCTTTAAAATTGGGAGAAAAGATTTTTGTAAGATAAGAGGTAAACCACCCACAGTCATGGCTAGCTTACAAGAACTAAAAAAAAAAAAGTCAACAATATTATTGCTATTATTGTGATAAACTACAGCATGACTGTTAAAAGCACAGAAAGGGAAACCCTCAAATATTCTAAAAGTATATTACTCGAGCACTATGAGTTCAGAAAAATCTCGGCTCCACAGAACTTTCTCCGATCCTCACGAATGAGGTTGTCCTTTTTTCCTCTTTCCTGACCCACCTAGGTCATTAATATTTTTTATTCAGCCAAGAAAATAGGCATCTAGCTCAAAAAAAAAAAAAAAAAAAAAAAAAAAAAAAGCTTTTCTGCTCAGATACTGTTTCAGGTGAAAAAAAAAAGGAAAGAAAAAGGCAGTAAAAAGGAAGAGTTAGAGTATACTAAATTTCTTGCATGCCTGAAAGCTACTTTTCCAATCATTTTTTTAAATAAAAAATTAATTTTACTAACAACATAAATATCCTCATCATTAGGTATAATCTTTGTATTTATCTTAAGTATTATTTGGAAACTTGCAAATGCTAGTCATTTTCTCTCTCTCTATATATACACATATTCTATATATAGAGAAAATATATGTGTATATATATATACATATAGTTTGATAAGTGGCAAATACAACTTAACGTTGAATGATCTAGTTCTCTTAGAATGTCTGTCTTTAAAAATGTAAAAAGTCATCTAATCACTTAAACCAGAGGGTTCTATTGCAGCTTGCAGAGGGCTGAGCCAGTTGGAGGTGAAGCTGAGAAATGCCAGCAGAGGGCAGCAAAGTGCTAGGCAGATGGAGCTGTGGAGGGATTCTGAGCAGAGGGACTCAGTGGAGGGACTGATACACAGGAGATGTGGGAGCCATCTTGGCAGGTGGGTTTCTCTCTAGGCGAGTGGTTCTCAAATTTTGCTGCATGTTAGAACCACCTGGGGAGTTGTAAAAAACTCCTGATGTCCCAAAGTTGAGACAGCCCAATTAAATCAGAATTTCTGGGACTGGGAGTCAAGCATTGGTATTCTTTAAAGAGCTCCAGTTGTCCTAATGTGGTGCCAAGTTTGGGAGTCGCTGCTCTGGGTGGAACTAATAAAGAGAAAAAGGTAGAGGTTATATAGAAGAGGTTGTCGGAGCATGTGTAGCAGTTGATTAGGAGCCCAGAGGACCAAATTTGGGATTTGAGGGAAGACTGGGACAGAGAAGAGTAAAAAAACAGCCAGGTTCAGTACTCAAATTATAGCTACCATCCTAGGGAAGAGGACTTTGAAAGTTTCCAAATTGCAATCACACTGCAAGGCATGTGTAGTGCTTCGAATGTAGCTTTTAAAACACGTTAGAATAATAAATGAGATGACGGTCAATAGTGCTATTTGATGAGATATGGCAAATACAAAATAAAAACAGACCAAGTTGGTAAGAGTATGAAAGAAATGGGTGAAAGTTACCCACAAAACAGGCAAAGGCAGGAAGTTATCTGAAATACCTATCCAGGAGCCCTGTGCAGGAGGCCAAGGCAACGGCCACCCCCACCAAGTAACTGGGCCCAGGAATCCCTTTGGTATATGAATCACTAAGGAGAAAGGCAATTTGAAGAAGTTTCCAAGAAGTGTTTATGAACCCTAAAATTTAAAGAATGAACAGGGAGAAGTTTTTAAAAAGTTTTTGTAGAAAGAGAATTTATAGATCAGAGAATTAAAAGATATTTGAGGGAGGAGAAATTCTGACTCTACCATGCCTTCAGCTCTTGAGAATTTAATATATTTATGAGGAAAGACATTTGTGACTATTATATCTGTTTGTTCAAAGTGCTATTGCAACCTGAACAGGTAGTTTGAGTTGGAGGTGTTAAGAACTTGTCAACCATTTGAAGAAAATGATTTTTTATTTGTTGTGACTCAAATAATATTGGCTTTTTCAAGCCCTGTTATCCTAGAATTTTGAAAAATAATCAATTCTGATGTCCTGAGGGTTGACAGAACACAGACTCTTTCCTTGATGCATGATTCTCATTTTCTTAGTGTTGGTCAGGTTTGTTAGGACACAGCTGGGCCCCCAGAGTTTCTGATTCAGAGGGGCTTGTGGATAGGCTTTTCTCAGAAGTTCCCCGGTGATGTCAATGCTGCTGGTCTGGCGACTACACTTTGAGAACTGCTACTTTAAAGGAAAATATTCTTACCATTTTGTGATGAAGATAATTCATGATTACAGAGGTACATGGAGAGTGCTTACCTCTGCTTGGCTCAGTGATTTCAACTTTACACATTAGAATTACCTGGGGAATGATGAAAGTATTGATATCTAAATTCTACCCTGAGATAGTCTGTTGCAATTGATCTGGCAGGTGGCCTGGGCATTAAGATATTTAAATTTGCAAGTGACTCAAATATGCAGCTAGGGTTGAGAGCCATTAGTAAGCTAGCCAATCCACTGGTCTTTTGTTTGTCTCTGGATAGTCTCAGAAGTTCTGCAGTCAAGATGATGAATAAGTCTGACATTTGACACAGGCTTTTTATGGGTCTGCACAGTTTGAAGCGCTTCATGTGGATTATCTTATTTAAACTTCACAGTAAGAGATGTATTATCTGATACCTCTGCAAGAACAGTGTCTTGGCTTATGGCTCTGCAGCAAATTATAAAACTGGTTGAGATTTAGCAAAAATATATTGGCTCCAGAACACAAAAGGAAAACTGAAAAATTGAAATTAATATTAATCATTGTGACAATAAAATGATAAAACTCTCTTAAACATTTTAAAAACGACCTCTCATAATTAAAGAGTAAAAGTGTTTTTTAAAATGTGCTTACTCTTATATTAGGCACAAGTCCCAAAGTGCCTAGTTCCTATGAATGTCTTCAAATGACCCTGCTCATTTGAAGAAATGACAGAAATTATTATTATTATTATTAACTCCACTTTCTGGATGAGAAAATTGAGGCACAGAGGATTTAAGTAATTTGCTTTTAGTCACATGGCTAAGAGAGGAAGAAAGAAAGAATTTTAACTCAGAGATTCTGATTTTGTGAGCCAAATGTAATGTAATATAATTTATCTCTTATACACACATACGAAGATACACACATGCCTTTTGAAAAAATTCCTCAGGGAAGTTGTAAAGGAATTGCAATTTGAGGCTGTTTTAAACCCTTTCAGAGAACCTATGAATCACTAAACTACTTGGCTTGTTTTCAACAGGGCAGGGCTGCTGAATGCAGCTGCTCAGGAGGCTCCATGCAGATTGTGTGAGAATGGCACCCCTGTAATTAGACAATGTGTCAGCCTTGCATCTTGGCTATTAATTTATGCATCTTGGTTCTTGTTAAATATTACCTAAAGGGAAGAAAAAGTTAAAAAAGTATTCAAAAGAAACCCTTGGTTCACTTCAAGTTATAAACTCTTGAACATTACATAGGATTTTATCCCCTTGATTTAAAAAAGAAATGGGAAACCCAAAGAGCTTACTTAGGTCATGTGACTCCCCCATCGCACCCCCACCCCTTGTCTTACTGCAGTTATGGGGAACCAGGACTGGAAGACAGACCCAGAAGGCCCCATGGCTAGTAGGTATGATGCCTACTAGCATTTTCCACAAGCCAGATTTCAAAGTTAAGAGATGTGTTACGTTTCCACTAAAATTGTCACCCTCTGGAATGGAAGCTGGAATTCTGGAAGTCTGGAATTCTTTCTCCTCTCCTGCCATCTGGTGGTGCTTCTGAGGCACACTTCTATTCAACTGGCCCTGATCCCGACAGTCATTTCTACATTTGTTTGATTTTCAAGGTCATTACTGCTAAAATCATCAAGTCACATTCTTAGGAGATTTTTATTTGATATTCAGGACAGAGCGATGGCTTATGATTCTTTTTATAAAGCAGAACATTTCATTTCTGCTATTTTGCTTCTAAAATTTGAGTTAATTATGTGAGTTAATTATGTGTTAAATAATATGACTGAATCTATTCAATCTACATTTTAAATAGAATGGAAAAGTAAGATGTGCAATTGTATTAAATTGGATGTTTATGTCAACATATGAATTACTAGTTGATGTGATATCAAGTTGAAAGAAATAAATGCAGTTTAAAATTTTTTCCTTTAGAAATGAATGCTTGACTGCAGCTCTTGTTGCTGATTTTCTAGTATCTTTAGGTAGTTGCCAGTGTTACACTTGGAGTTAATGAAAATTGAATCAGTTTCATTCACATTGTTAAAAATTATCTATTAAATCCATCTCTGGAATAATCCAAGACTTTTTTGTCCTTCTGCTAGCCGTAACAGTAAAATCTCCATCCTCTAACTTCTCTGAAAAAATAAGAAACTGTGGCAAACATCGGCCCGCTCCCGCAGTTGCCAGCTGCTCTGTAACCTGCTGAATCTATTGGACCTCCACCTTAGGGATCCAGAAAGGAGTCATCTGTCTTTCTCATTAAACGTCAATCTGGCAAATATACTTCCCTCTGGAACACAGGTCAAGTCTACCAAGCAGTGGAGAAAAACTTCATCATATGAAAATCAAACACAAAATTATAAATAATAAATAAGGGGCTGAAAGAGACTTCAAATGATCATAGCCACATCTTCAAGTGAAACCAGCAATTAAAAAATGAAGAACAGAAAAATAAAATGCACACTTTGGAAGAGATAACTGAATATTTTGATTTGCCAAATGTCCACATGTAATTAGTGTTTTTTTCTCAACATATAACAGCAACCAGTATATACAAGAAGCCTGCCCATGATTTGTTGATCAAAGGATACAATGAATACTAAATAAACACTTGAAAATTAGTCTGAAAATTTATAGTTGAAAAAATATTTTAAAATATTGATATCATTAGTCAAAAATTTTATAAAATATTTGAAAATTATTAGTATGTGAATATAAAACTGAACATAATTTATTGAGTAAAGAAGACAATAAATACCAAATGCTTGGAAATTATTAATTTTATCTTACATATGCCACATTTTTTGTATTCTGAATTTCCAGCTCAATTTTTTAGTCCTATTTATAAAAATGGGATTAAAAAAAGAGAAACATCCTGAAGTCTCTTGTGAAATTAGATTAATTTCATTCAATTCAGTCATAAATAATATGACTGAATTAACTGGTACCAGTGTGTTCATTGTGTCAATGTGCAACATTTTATAATGCCTTATTTACCAGCTTCTTAAGCAAAAGATGTTTCTTCATGTACACAGCCAGGCTACAGTTTGTTTTCCTTCACATTGTATGATAATTTTAGAATGAGAAATGTTTAAAAAAATCCATTTACCCTATGACAAGAAATAGGGACAGAGAGAATCTTGATTTGCCTGAGGTCAAAGCTAGAAAAAGAGGTGGAATGAAGTCCCAGGTTTCTGGACTCTATGTGCTGTGCACTGCCCTTTACAATGTAAAGGAATTCCAGGCATAATCAACGAGGTAAATTTCATCATTTGTAGTAAAATAAAATCAACACTCTAGAACAGTACTTCTAAAATCAGCCAATTTTCTTATGAAGTCTCTTGGATGGACACATTTTGCTGTGATTTGTCAACTGGTTCAGTAATATAACAGCATTGGTGGGTGGAGAAGATGGCAGAAACACAAATCCATATGAATTCTCTTCAATAATTCCAGGATTGCACACCTGGACATCTTTGTCAATGCACTGCGAAATCCCCAAATCCCCAGACTCCTGCCTGATGAATTCCCAAGTTGTTGTGGCCTCCTGGGTCACATGGAGAAGGCAGTAGGCTGCAGGCAGAGGTAGGAGGGAGCTTCAGGTCAAGAGAACATTACAGGGTTCTGGGATCCCCAGGGTGACCAGTGGCTTTGTGGATAAAAGGATGAAGTGATAAATGGATTGTTTTTATATGGTTTTAACTTTTTTATTTTGAAATTTCCTTTTTCATCTCGTGGCCAGAACAATTTCAAGCGAAGTTTTTCCAAGTTTCTGGGCCGTGGATGAGATTAGGGACAGTGTGAGGCTATGAGTCATTCTTTCACCAAAGCTTACTATGCCCTTGGTTTCTACAAGTATTTTTGACACCATATTCAGAAACTAAATTAAAAAAAAACAAAACAAAACATTAAATCACTTGCCTATTTTCTGATCAGCTTATTGCTTTTCAACAGATAACTCTAACTTTTAAATATGAATTCAATGTACTTGAAAGTAGAAAGTAATCCTTAGAAAATACAGCTCAGTCAAATAAATACATTTGCTCATAAAAACTTCTGGCTCTTCAGTAAGCACTGAACCAGAGATAGGTATATTCTCAGTAGATGTCACTAAAAACACTCAAATAAAACCCCCTCTAGCTATTCAAGTTTAGGACTATGTACAATATAGCTTTTGTTTGGTAGTTTTATTTTAATCTGAATGTACAAAGACTTTCAGCAACTGTTCTTTATGGGCCTACATGCCACATAATGTTGACAAACTGGCATTTTATTGATGCAGAAAAGCCTTTCTAGTCAAGCAAGTAGGCATACCTATCTATTTTTCCTCTTAATATAAATATGAATCTTGTGCTTCTTGTTTCAGGTATTTTGAAACCATATAGAGAGATGGGTTGCCTTTTGCTTTCTAGAAAATGTATCCAGGTTGATGCTGTTGCTTATCCTCTGCAGAGCATTGCATTTGATGCAAGCGCACATTCACCTTTATTGCATCCTACTTCGTCTCATCCATTTTTTTTTTTTTTTATCAATGCCGTCTCCTGTTTGTGGACAATTGGGTTTTATTGCCCTAGATCTAGAAACTCAGAAGATTCTTGGGGGAGCCAGCTGCCATGTAAGATGTCTAGCCACACTGAGACCACCACACTGGAGAGGACATGTGTAAGCACCTGGTTGATAGCCTAGCTCAGCCCCAGCCTACAGCCAGCATAAACTGCCAGGCGTGAGAGTGTGCCACCTTGATAGTCCAGCTCACATGAGACCTAAGATGACTGCAGCTTCAGCAGTATCTGACTACAGTCTCGTAAGAAATCCCAAGTAAGAATTGCCAAGCTCAGAGTTTTGTGCAGAGAGAATTTTGTAAGGCCTTTGGACAGGATACTAGTTAAAAAATTGGTAAAAGATTCATAGAGAGCTGATGTTAGTGGTAGGAATATTTATAGCTTATAAACCCATAATCATCTCAAACATATCTCTCATGCTTCTATCTTTCGAGGCAAAATCAATGGGACTCTCTTTTCTCTCTCTCTTCCCTTGGTACATAACTTCTATCAAAGTGTCAGTTGCCATTTTGTGACTTTGGCTTTTCTTTGAGGATTTATTCTAACTGAATTGTCACATAAATGTTTGTGACAATGCAGTTTCCCCCTTCTGTCCCTGCACTATCTCGGGACTGACACCATTGTTCTCTCTGTATTGATCTTCCATTTGCATCTTACATCTTGAGTTTGAATCCACTCCAGCTCTCTTTGCTGTTCGGTGATCCTTTTTTCTTCACAATTCTTTGTCAAATTTATTTTTCTTTTCTCTAAACACTCTCAATCCCACCCCACTCCTTTTAAATTGTGTTACAATTGATTTTGGACGTTATGTTTAAAATGAATTTATAGAATGATAACTGTAGAGAAAATCTAGAGAAGGGGGAAAATTGACAGTTATTTAGCCTACAGAAAGTATTGTTTAGAGAATTTCACATACATGAAATAGAAAAGTAATATACATTCGTTACATAACAAGATGAATGCACTTAAGTGAAGAGTAGGACGTAAGGAAGATTAACCTCCTTCAGCAAGGATTGTCCAGGCTCACTACAGTTGGATGGAAATCTTTCAGTTCTTCACATGTCTTATTTATACTCATCTCTGAAATCTCAAGTTAAAGTCACTCTGTCTAAAGTATTTAAAGGCATTTCCATTTTTTTTTTAAACTAGGTAATATATTTTCCTCACAGCACTGATTTCATTTTAAGTATTGTATTTTTGAAATTTCTGTGATTTTGTAAATATTGTTGTTTATTTGGTTACTTACAGGCTGTCTTCCCTACTAGAATGTAAACTCTTGGGAGGAGTAGATTCTGCTATTCTTCTTGCTGCTAATTCACAAGCATCAACCATAGCTCTCAGCATACATAATAGCTGCTCAATAAAACTTATTAACTGAATGCTGGTAGTGCAGTCTCAAGATTGTCATAATACCATCCTCATAGCTAAAATAATGGTATATGCTATTGCTGTAGAAATGGAAGGTATATTGAGGGAACTGGGCTACCAGAATTATTTCACTGATATTATTTAGATAAACAGATAAAAGATGGCCATATACGAGTTTATCAAGAAGACAAAGCTTGGCTACGGCAATTTTTCTTGTCATATTTCTTCTTTCCTATTTCTAAGCACACCAAGAATATTTGAATTTATATAAGGATAATTCTTAAGTCTCCGTCCCTGCCCCACCAAAAGCACCTTTAAGATACCAAGAAATTGATTTTGCAAGTTGCTTTAAGGATGTCATGACAGGTAGAGGGTGGCAAGGGGTTGGGATGAGTTAGACTGTTTAGCTTTCCTCAAATCACACATTGGATACTAACTTCTCTGATAATTGGTATTATTATCTTGAACAAATGCTTTTGATTTCCAAAAGAGAAAGGTCGAGGGGTGATTTAGGCCAATGCGTCTGACTTCATTTTTTTGACATTTGGAAGCACCCCCATTTTATAGAAAGCAGAATCAGTGACATCTCAGTGGATTCCAGCCAAGTAGAACTATGCAGTGGAGAGAACATGAGAACGAATGATTCTGAGACAGTCTGAGGTTGAATGTCCCTTGTGACACCTACCAAATCAGTGATCTCATTCAAGCATCGTAAGGCTCATGGTTTTTCATCTGTAAATTGGAGCTGATAATTGTGAAGTTTTAAGTAAATTGCTTATGCAAAATGCTACCATAGAGTAGGAAGTCAATATATGCCAATTGCCTGATAAATAATCCAGGGAATCCCGACATTGTAAGATTCTGTGATTGTTATGAACCAAATATAAGCATTTAAGCTAAATTTTTACATAAACCTTATAATTTCTCTTAAACTGGTAAACTATAGATAATATAATATACAAGAATAGGTTAAATATTTTTTTATTTTATTCACTTTTCCCTTCCTTTTAAGATACAGTTTACATACCATAGGAGTGCACAAATCTTAAGCTTGATGAGTTTTTTCTTAATGTGTACACTCATGGAACCACCATCCATATTGAAATATAGGACATCACTGCACCATAGACGTCTCCCGTATGTCCTCTCTCAGTAATACTCCCTTCCAAAAGTAACCCTAATCTAACCTCTATCTCCATTGAATAATACTATCAGATTTTAAATTCCACATAAATGGAATAATAATGCATGTTCTATTTTGTGTTTTACTCAACATGTCTATGAAACTTATCCATGTTTTTATGTGAGCAATAATATTATTTTAAAGAAAAGCCCTGAGCTTGACAAAGAAAGAATTTTTTCAGAAATAAAAGTATCTCCTCAAAATGACTTACCCACTTTTTCCCTAAGTATACTCTATGCGAATTCACTGTTCTTCATGTCCTTTCTGAATGATCTGTTCTGTTTGTTATATCTACGATTCACCCTTCTTCATTTCTGCCATTTGGATGGTCCGCTCATCATATCTAATTACATAATCAAATTATGACACCATTTTGCAGTGCTATCAGATAAATAATGATGCTTTAGATTTTAGCAGTCAAGCATAAAAGAGTGCAGTAAACTGAAATTTTCACAAGTACAATGGCAAGGTCTTCCTGGTATCTTAAGAGTGAATGTGATTCATTTATTTCTGCATTGCTGTTTGCATTATTCAGTTTGATTTCTTTAGGGGAACAGAGCGTCGAATGTCCCTTAGGGTCAGATTTTGGAGTATTTTCACTTTAATTACTACAGACAAGGAAGGGGAAGTGAGAAAGCTTAGAATACAAGAGAGATAAATTTAACTGTTCCATAATATGACAAACATGACTCTTTTATTATATTAAAAACCTGAGCACAGATCTGACTCCGCTTTATTCTGTGGATATTGGGTTATCAGGGCCTGATGTCATTAAACATTCAAGTTATATGACTAATTGTTCTTTTATTCCCATACTAAGCAAGAATTTTCAGGGTATAGATTGGCAACTCACGAGTTTTACCTTGGCAGATATACAGCTTATTGCAAATTACACACTTGGTATAAAGATCATATACGACAGCCTTTGTAAACCTCATCAGGTTTAGTTGGTATCCTTGGTCAGAACAGCTTTGTTGCATGGGGGTTTCTAAGTCTACGAGGCTGAGGGTTTGTCACCAAGGTAAGGGTGTGCAGTTAACTTTTCCCAGGTAATGCTCTGTTGCGGATGCTGTGCCTGTAATCCTCTGTCAGAAATGGAAGATTTATTCACCCAGCCATTGGGTCTGCTGTTACCTCTCTTTGGAATTATCTCTGTTGAAGAGAGTCACCTTGCTTAAGGTCATGTTCCTTCCTAGGATAGCCTACATTCAGTGACTGGCCAGTGTAGGAGAATAAATGCTCCATTCTCTCGTCCTAGCTGGGAATGACTCTGAGGGGCCATTGAGTTCCAGAGCTCCCCATGGGATCAGCTGTGGTCTTTGTTAAGATCACATCGAGCATCACAGCTTGATTTCTCTTTCTGTACAATCCTGCTTCTTTTCTTTTCCATAGTGTTGATCCCAAGAGCACTCTCTAAAAAATATCTTGCATACCATATCAGAATCTAGTTCCTGAGAATTTTAACCTTCAACCCATTTCTTTACAATGGACTGAATTGTGTTTCCTCCAAAATGCATATGTTAAAGTCCTAACCCCATAATGTGATTTTGAGATAGGGCTTTTAGCAAGTATTAAGGTTAAATGAGGTCGTAAAGATGAGGTCCTAATCTATAGGATTGGTGACCTTATAAGAAGAGAAAGAAAAGATCTCCCTTTTTCTCTTCCTCCCTCCCTGTGAGGACGTACCCAGAAAAGGTCATGTGAGCACACAGAGAGAAGGCAGCTAGCTGTCTGCAGGCCAGGAAAAGAGTTCTCACCAGAACCCACAATGCTAGTACCCTGATCTCAAACTTCTAACCTCCAGAACTGTGAGAAAATAAATTTCTGTTGTTTAAGCCAGCTGGTGCATGATATTTTGTTATGGCAGCCTAAGCTGATGGATGTACCCTCTGTCTGATTTCATGTCTTTAAACTGAGAACCAGTAAAAATCTATGCAAAGTACTTCATGTTGTCAGAGCTTTTTTACCTTTTAATAAGGAAATTATTTATTGAAGTTTAATATATGTGTAAAAAGTACTCACATCATAAGTGTACACCTCCATGAATTTTTATGAAAGGAGCACAACCATGAAACCAGCACACAGACCAAGAAATACAACCTTCTTTCTTTCCTGATATTGGTAATTTGAGTTCTCTTTATTTCTAGGTAGGGGTTTATTAATTTTTTTCATCTTTTCGAAGAATGAAATTTTGACTTTGCTAATTTCCCCTATTATTTATCTATTTTTCTATTCCTTTAATTCTATTTTCTTCAGCATTTTTCTTCTCTATTTTAGTCATTGCTCTTTTTTCTAGCTTCTTAAGAAAGAACTTCATATCATTGATTTTAGATGTTTTCATTTCTAATATGAACATTTACTGCTATAAAATTTAGTCTAAGCACTGAAAAGCATTCCTCATATTTGACATGTTGTATTTTAATTGTTTTCAATTCAAAATATTTCGAATTTCCCTTGTTATTTTATTCTTTGGCCCAAGGATTATTTAAAAACATGTGGTTTAATTTTAAAATATTTGGGGTTTTTATAGATATCTTGTTATTTTTTTTTTACTTCCAGTTTAATATTATTGTCAGAGAACATAATTATTATGATATTAATCTTATGAAATTTATTGAGTTTTTAGTGGTCTAGAAGATGGTCTGTCTTGGTAAATATACCATGAACATTTGTAAAGAATGTATGGCTTCTATAATTTTGGGGTGTAGTGTTCTATTAATACTAATTAGAATAAAGTGTTTAATAATGTTCAGATCATCTATATTTTTTCTGATAGTTTTGTGTAGTTCTATTAGTTTATGACAGGGGGTGTTATAATCATTAATGTGATGATGGAATTGTCTTTTTCTCACTTAAATTCTGCCAATTTTTCTTCATGGATTTTGAAATTATGCTATTAGAGACATACATATTTATAATTCTGATGTCTTTCTGATGAATTGACTCTTTATTATTATTTTTCTTCTTTGTCATCAAATTTCATTTATCTGATATTAACATAGTCACTTCAACCTTCTTAAGCTTACTGTTTAAGCTTACCGGTATGTATTTTTCCATCTATTTACTACCTACTGATCTAATAGAATGTTCATAGTTGGGTCACGCTTTTTAAATTTGTTTGGAAAAAAAGTTTCCTTTAAATTGGAGTGTTTATTTCATTAGTATTTAAAGCTAGTTATTGACATGGCTAAATTTAAATTTATTATTTTATAGTTTAATTTTTGTTTATCTCTTCTGTTTTTTTGTTCCTATTTTTCCTTTCCTGCTTTCATTTGGATTAATTGAAAATTTTTATAATTCCCTTTTAATTTAGTCATTGATTTTTAAGCTATAGCTATCTGTATTTTATTTTATTGGTTGTTTTAGGGATTAAAATAAACACCTTTAGATTGTCACAGTCAATTTAGGATTGACATTGCACTAGTTTATGTAAAATTCTAAAACATTTATAACCATTTATGTCTATGTACTGCCCCCTCATCACTTATGATGTAGTTTTTGTGTGTATCATGTCAAATTATGTTAAAAGCCCACTATATAGATAAGTTTTGCTTTAAACTATCATATGCACTTGAAGTTATTAAGAAGGAATTGTTTTCTAATTATTCACACATTTTCTATTTCCAGTAGTCTTCATTCTTTTCTGAAAAGTTATGTTTTTATTTGATGTCATTTGTATTCAGCCCAAAGAGATTTTTTGCTTGCTTTTTAAATTTTTTAATTTTTTTCGTAGTACAGCTCTGCTGGTGATAAAATCTCTTAGTGATTTTTTTTATCTGGAAATATATTTTACATTTATTCTTAAAAGACATTTTTACTGGACATAGGATTCTAGATTGACAGTTTATATTTTCTTTTAGCTCTAAAGACTATTTCACTCTCTTCTAACCAGTCATTTCTGATAAAAAGGCGGCAATATTTTGAATTATTCCTTGTATGTAATATCATTTTTCTCTTGTGGTTTTAACATTTTTTTTTTAATCTTTAGAATTTAACAGTTTGACCAAGATGTACCTTGGTGTAGTTTTCTTTGTATTTCTCATTTGACTTTGCTAAATTCCTTGAATCCATATATTTATCTGTCACCAAATCTGGAAACATTTTGGTCATTATTTCTTCAATTATATTTTTTCTGCTCTATTCATTCTCTTCTCTCTTCTGGGTTCCAACTATAAGAAACTACATATTTGGTTTGTAGTCTTGAAATTTAATTTAAAAAATATTTTCTTTTAAAATATTATTTAAAATGCTGAAATTAGTCAATATGCAATTAAATTTCTTAATTTTCTTCCCAAAAGTTAATGTTCTCAAGCATTGTAAAATGAGTGACTATAATATCTATTTTTAATGCATATTTGTAATTCCTTTAAAGAGATTTTCTGTCTTCTTCATAAAAAATTCTTTCCTTTGGATGTTTTCCATATGATTATAAGATTTTGAGTCCTCATGGGAATCGTTATGTATAGGCGGATATGTTACCAAAAGTCATCACTGGCAGATTAAATAGGTGTGATTTGAAATCAGTAGTAGATTTAGCAATGCTTTTGTTGTTTAACTCATTCCTATTACCTGGTGAAAGCTTCTCAGCGCAGAAGAATATCTACTTGCTCTTTGCTTAGGGAGTTGGACAATTTGTATTTCATTTCTTCTTCATAAGACAAATAATATCTTATTTCAATTTAATATTTCCATTTCTGGCCAAGAACAAATAAATTAACAGCATGTACTGACAGTAGTACCATTAGGTTTATAGTAGTATTAATGTATAAAGTAACCACAGATTGGTTCTTAGTATTTTGGAACTAAAAGGCATTCCTATGTTATCCTGCTGCTTTAGTATCAAACCATGAAGACAAATTTGGACCTAACTCAGTTTATTGAAAAAAATTTTAATGAAATTTCATTCATCGGTATTTTTTAGAATGTTTTACTCAGGATTTAACAACGTATACTCAGTTGGTTATATATATATTTTTTTTTTACATAAAAATTAAATCTATTTTGCACCAAAGACAACAAATATTAACTTTTGATGATATGGGAAAGATGTACATGTTTACAGTTTAACATGGTTATTATTTAAAAATAAGCAGTACAGTGGTGAAAATTAATATTATTAAAAAATCACCAAGAAATAAAAATTCCATGTTACAGAATACCGGTAGTTTGAAACTTCAGAATAATCAGTGTCACAGGTATGCACTAGAATTTGGGAATGCACCTTTGCCTCCACAATCAAGCAGAGTAGCACTCCCTTTTTTGATTACAGTTCCTCCTGAGACCAAAGCAGAGGCTGTCTATACAGGGAAAGACATGAGAAGGAAGATAGCAAATATTCTATTCCTATGTAGTTAGAGCTATGGCTCCATCATACACAGTGAAGGAATTAGGTGAGGAAGGAAAGGAGCAAATAAATACTAGGGATTGTATCTCCGACCTATTTCTGCTTCCTTTTTAATATTTGGGATGGAGTAGATATTATTAGCTAAGAAATAGGCAATAACATACTATTTTAATACATAGCATCTTTAGGGGTGATTTTTTCATCAATTAATTTATATTTAGTTTTTTTAATTATTACATACTATTGATTAATTTTACTATTCATGCCTATGAGAATGGCAAATACATTTTAAATTACCGTATATAACTTTACCTACATTTATATAAAATCCATCTAGGCATTCTTTGACTCATATTTTTCAAACATGATTTTGGATCTGCTACTTCTTTTAACCCTTATTTTGCTGAGTATTTAAGGGTTAACTGTGCTACCATTGTTCTGTTTTCCCTCAGAGAAGATCTAACTAACAAAGAAATAATTAAGTATGGTCCCTGCCTCAAAAGGTTTACAATCCAGTTGGATAGATAGATGTCGACTGAGAGATTAATTCTATACATCCCATGCAAGCATCACACCTTAGAAGGACTGTCTATTCATCTCGATTCTAAGGAACTCCAAGGCAAGAATAGGTTCTTATACCTTCCGATTCTCACAGGGTCTAGAGCAAGGTTTCTCAACCTGAACAGTATTAATCTTTTGGGCTAGATAATACTTTTTCGTGGGAAGATGTCCTGTGAAAGAGGTTTAGCAGATCTTTGGCCTCTACCCCGCAGTAGATACCAATAGAATCCACCTCCAGCTGTGACAACTAAAAATGTTTCCAGACATCCCTCAGGGGGCAAAAGTGCCTCCAGTTTAGAACCATTATTTTAGGGGCTCAGCAAATATCAGACAGAAAACACTTTGAGTTATAATGTAAAGATAAAGCAACTATTTTAAAATTCAAAAGCAAAGAATGGTATCATTCTTTTGAGTAAGAAGACATATCAGAGTTTTGAAATTTCTAAAGCCAAGTAATAACCATTTTAAGAAACCATATTATTGGGCTCCTGATAAAATAAATAATGTACCATTAAAAGCAAACAGAGAAAAGGATCTTTCACTTGTCTGTATTCTCAGGTATCTGTTTCAGTTTGGCAAACATTGTTGATATTCTTCCAAAAGTTTTGGATCATTCACTCAAAAGGTCTAACCCTTTAATCCAATTCAATCCTGTCCCATTAAGGCCAAGATCTACTGGCAGATGAATGTTGCCAGGTTGGTAACATTCCAAAAGCCCTTTCTAGTTCTAATGAAATTGTACAATCTTTTAAGAGAATAACAAGTTGCATGCGGCTATTACGAGAGAGGAATTTTATGATATGTATTGAAAACAGAAGAAACATTTACAACTTTCAAAAGTTATCAGCAACAGAAAAAGCAAACAATGGGTAACGGAGAATAGAGCTATATCTCACCAGTATTTTAGTATTTGAAAAGGCTTAAATTTCATCATTATCTAACTGTATCAATATCATTTAGATAAAATTGTTCATATGAAATCAGGGCCAGAAGTGTGTTTTTGGAAGCTCCAGCTTCTCATTCTGGGTTTTTTTTTTTTTTCCTGCTTTATGGAATTTTCAGTGGTATCCCAAGGTCTTAAGCAATCTCCTATGACCAGTGAGTCAAAGATATTTTCAGATCCCTATTTAACCTATTATTTGCATCAAAGTGGCAATGCCTGACAAATAGTGTAAAGTATTGCCTGGCACTAAGGTATATGTATTAAGCAAAAGCCAAAGTAAAATTTCTGTACCCAATTCCGATGGTGGGGGTAGAGGGCAGGGCACCAGGGGAAGGTATTCCCACACCAACAAGCATTTCTCAGACACCAACTGGGTATCTTACCATTCAACTCAATTCTGACACTATCTACATGGAGATAGCATCAGATCCCACGGGTTAAGGGGTCAGTCCCACAAGGCTGCACTCCCCATCCCCAACTTCAGCTGTCAGTCAAAAGCCCAGGTTATCCCCTGTGTTTCTAACCAACTGGCTATAGATTAGAGGTTTCCACAACCCCCTCCTTGGGTTCAGTTAATTTGATATAGTGGCTCACTGAATTTAGAGAGACATTTTACTTACTAGATTACTGTTTTTTTTGTTTTTGTTTTTGTTTTTGTTTTTGTTTTGAATAAAAGGATGCAATTCAGGAACAGCCAGATGGAAGAGTTACATATGGCAAGGTATAGGGAAAGGGCAAAGAGCTTTCATGCCCTCTCCATGTGTGACACTCTCCCGGAATCCCCATGTGTTCACCAACCAGGAAGCTTTCTGAACCCCTTCCTTTTTTTTTTTTTATGGAGGTTTCATTACGTTGATATGATAATTAAACCACTGACCCTCCAGCGTCTTTCTTCTCCCTGAAGGTAGGGAGTGAGACTGAAAGTTCCAACCCTCTAATCACATGGTTGACTCTCTTGGTAACCAGCCTTCATCCTTAGGTATAATTCTAAAGTCACCTCATTAACATAACAAAAGGCACATTTGTCCTCAGAAATAGGAGACCAAATATATATTTCTTACTATAAATCACAATATCATACAAGGCATGAAGAAGGAATTAGGAATAGAAGGGTCTTCCTGAAAATTAGATCATCTTAAGAATGAGACTGTATCAAACTCACAAGCATTAGCATGAAAGAAGATGTCCAAAACAAAAGAAGGTTTAAAATTAGTGAAGCATGGAGGAAGGCAGATAGATAATGTCTAACTACAATTCATGTACACCTGAGGCCAGTTCCACACATAAACACAGTGCAATTAGTATGTGCCTGAGCATTACAGAAAGGGAAAAGTAAGTAAAAGTAAAAAGGAATTATTGAGGGATCTGAGAGACTGGATCTTCAGAGACAAAGTCTCTAGCAAATGAAGTCAAAATATAGAATGTTACTAAAATTTTCAGTCACTTCTGGGAACAATGGTCTCTTGGGTACCAATAATTCAGACATTCTTTTAATTGCCTTTCTATTAAAATGCATGTGCAGTAGATACACATGCTAATAATGGCTAATCTATATTGAATCCTTACTATGTGCTAAAAAATATTTAATTTTTGCAACAATACTCTGAGGCAGGTGCTTTTTATCGTCTTCATTCTATTGATGAGGAAATTGAGGCTTAGAGAGGTGAAGTAACCTGCCCAAGGTCACACAGTAAGGATTTGTACCTAAGCCTGACAAACGTCAGTGCTTAAGTATTTATCTACTCTAAGCCACGGTGCTTTGGCAGAAGTGAATTAGTGTTTCCAGGACCAAATTAAAGGTCAAACTAGCTGGGCTCTCCCGTGTGGACCTTCATTCCTCCTTCTTCCTGCGTTCTAAAGCCTTCGAATCGATTTCTCATGAAATTTCTCTTAAAGGCTTGTAAACCATTGAACTTGATGGCCGCTAAGTTTATGCCAGCTGTCTTATCAAATCAGAGTGTGGTATGAGTTGCATTAGAAGGATGGGGTGTTAGGCCGAGAACACTTATGATTAAGTGTACCTGGTGTAGTTCTGGCACTCAATGAATGGTAGAGATTTCCTAGCAAATCTTAGTCACATATGGGCAGAACCAGCTAATGCTACAGAAATCCTGAACCGTGGTGGAAACAGT
Organism: Pteropus vampyrus; assembly: GCF_000151845.1. Classification (NCBI taxonomy): domain Eukaryota; kingdom Metazoa; phylum Chordata; class Mammalia; order Chiroptera; family Pteropodidae; genus Pteropus; species Pteropus vampyrus. The sequence goes on from NW_011888782.1 coordinate 10,708,377, forward strand.
CCTAGGCTGCTGGTCAGGGAGGATAGGGAATTCCAGACCCACCTTCTTTTCTTTTTCTCAATGTTGCGGCCTCTAACAGTCTATTTATTTTCCTTCTCTAGGCCCCCTCAAGGCATATGAGGTGACTAAATAAGAATATAATTTCTAAAATCTCTAAGAAGTCCTTGATTCTGTGAAATCTCAAACAGGATGAAAAGTTACTGAGAGGAGAGCTGTGTTATGCTACGTAAATATTCATGGTTAATGCTCAATGAATGTCAGTAGATTCTGCTTTTCCAGGTAAGAAAATATACCAGATTCCTTGCCCCATCTCTATCCTATCACATTTTGCATATGGAACTGTATGGATCCAGAGATTAAGAGTTCTCTTAATAAGCTGGGTGTCCTGATGATTTTCATGGGTTAATTGGCCTTTCTGTTTTATATTCCCCTGATATGAGTGGCAGTGTGTGTAGTGGTTAGAACCTCACATTTGTAGCCATGATGAATCAAATTCTAGTTCTTCATTCTGTCACTTACTAATTGTGTGACTTTGGGACAGTTTATCCCCCTTGCTTGAGCCAAGCAAGCTCTTCTCATGAGAATGCAAAGATGGCTAGTAGCAGTTCTAGGCTCAGTCAACTCAGTGGAAAAAAAGAGATTCTTTGCCAACAGTCCCAGCTAAAATCTCATGTGGGCTTCTTGATGTCCTGCCTTGGGTCTTATTTCTATTCCCAAACTAGTCACTATAGTTAGAAGGGTGGGAGTTGACAATTTGACAAGTGTGCCAGAAGACTCTTAGAGAATTTGGCTTATAGGCACCCCAAAGAGGATCTTTGGACTGATGGAGTTTGACAGTTGTTCCTGAGCAGAAATATGAAGGACTTTTGTAGAAAAGCCCCTTTGAGCTAGTTCAGAGTTCTGATTGCTCATTTCACTACTTTATGAGTCATTAATTAGAGTCAGGCAGAAATTTGCTTTGAATGTTGGTCAAAGATGCTTAAAATACCAGACTTCATTCATATGCCACTCCTAGTTGCCTAAAGTGGATGCAGGACAAGTGATTTTACCAGAAATACCAGAGTGAATTTACCAGAAGAAGGAGGAAATGGATGCTGGGTAGACAAAAACAACTGTACCTCATGCTTAGCATACCACCTGATACACAGAGTATGATAAACTCTATATCTACATAATGTTCGATAAATATTTTTAAATACCCAGCAGATAAGGCACTATCTTGGATACCAGAAATATAATAACAGAATCCTCAAGAAGCTTAGAGTGGAGGGAGGAGGGAGGAGGAATCCAGTGAGCAGACATGTGATTTTACTTCTGGTAAGCAGTCTATAATAGGAGCAAAACAAGTTGCTATGGGAACTACACCAGGGAAGCAACTCCAGTCTTGAGACAGGAAGTAACTTCCCAGAGGTGGCGTCATCATCTATACTGAGACTCCAGAAGAATGGTAAGAATTTGTTAGATAAAAGGGATATTCCTCTAAGTTTATGTCCACAGGCTGCCTGAGTTTAAAGTTTATCATCTTGTAGAAGACCAGCAAAAATTAGACATCTTCAGCCCAGCTTGAGGGCTGCTGAATTCAAAAGAGAGAGAGAGGGCAGCTGGCTGAAGCATTTTGTAAAAATTTTAAAAACCTACTCCCAGTAGAGTAGAAAAATGTCCTTGGTATAAGTATTCATTTTAAGGAAACTGTGCAAAAAAACATTTTTAAGACGGCCATCACTATAACTTAACATCCAAAATAAGACTTATTTTAGATGTTAAATGAAATGAAGATTTAAACAAATAAGCAAAGTAATTTTGTTTCCAAAGAGGTAAGACAACATGAGACTTCCTGGACAATGGGATTAGCCAAGGCTCTTGCCCATCTGGATGGAACCAGTGTAGGAGATTATGAATTTAGGAGCTGGCTCAACGTCAGGTGTTTGGAGCAAGAAAAATTCAGACAGAGCTGGGGTGAGAGTGTGAGGACCATAGACAACTCCAGAGCCTAAGCCAGGGCAGGTAGACAGAGAGAGAGGGTAAGGAATGGAAGGTTTCATCCACGCTTCTGTAGATGTTGGCAAATATAAGCATTAGATTGGCCAAAAAAATCCAATCCATTGTGTCACAGCATCCATGCTTCATAAAATCCATATTTTCAAAATTCTATTACAAGTTATAGAATCTGACTCAAAGTGACTTATAGTAACTTAAACAAGAAAATTGTATTTGTTAGAAGGATTCACTAGATAGTTTCAGATTGAAAAACATGTTGAAAAACCAGAACTCAACAAAAGGAAGGATCCAGGGTGGTTCTGGAATTCAGCAGTTCTCAAAGTGTGGTCCCTGTACCAACAATATCAGTATCACTTTGGAACTTGTTAGAATTGCAATTTCTTATCCTCATATCTGATTCAGTTTCTACTGAATCAGAAACTCTAGGGATGGGGCCCAGTGATCTACGTTATAATAGGCCCTACAGGTGATTCTGATAGAAGCTGAAGTTGGAGAACCACTGCCTGGTTTTTAGGACCAGAACATCCTCAGCTAACTCTGTAGGCCCACCCTTGAATGAAGCATCTCTAAACCATGTCTGTCTCTGGGTGTCTCCATCCAAGAAACAAATACTAGAAAGTAGAATGTGATTGGCTACCTTTAGTCATGTGCCCACTGTTGTGTTTGGTGATGCACCTTGGTGATATGCTTCGTAGCCCCTCCTCAAGTCACCAGAGCCACATGAAATGAGAAAAGGCAAGTCCCTGAGGAAAAAGTAAGAAAATATGTTTTAAACAAGGAAAGAAATTCTGACCAATCACCAGATATATCAGATAGAGAATTCTGAGGATGAGATGAGAGATGGAATTAGTCTCCTGACAAATAGATTCTTTGGCCACATAACAAGATAAATTATAAAATTAAGAACTCCATAGAGAACAGGGATTTAATATTCTTTTTGTTCTTCTCACTTTAAATATTCCATGTGCTTAAAATGCCTAATTCGATATTTTTGATGTTAATTAGTCAAGTTTTCCAGGCATTTTTTCCAAGTTGAAAATGACAGAAAGAGTCTGTCATTTAGACTGAGCTTTTGCAAAGTATTTTCATTATCGAGGATGTTCTTGTACCTAGCAGAGGATATTATAGAACCGTAGGGTGTTAGAGATGAAAAGAAACTAGAAATCCGCTATTCCGTTTTAGAGATGAGAATGTTGATATCAAGGGAGTTTGATAGACTTCCTCAAAATCACATGACTGATTCTGATCTTTACGAGTATTTAGTTAGAAGTGAATCCAATGTGCATTTTCCTATCTATGGCCAACTAAGAAAACTAATCATTCATTGACAATGTCTTTTAAAACACTTGGCTTTGTACAATCTTGCTCTTGCCTGTACTCTTTCTTTTTCCATTCAGTCTTATTCATTTATCCCACCAGCCAGCGAGCCAACCAGCCAGCCAGCATTCAACCATCTATTTGTGTAGTATTAAATTAATACTTCCTCAAAAGAGCTAATAGTGCAAAGATGAACAAGACATAGACTTCTTCTTAGGCTTGGATCCAGGCCTAGAGCAAAGCATTCTGATGCCTAGTTTAGGGCCCCCATTTATTATATATTAAAGCAACTACTAGACTATTGACGGTGGAGATATTATGGGACATGAGCCAAAAGTTTGGTTGCCTTGACCTTTCCTTCTGCCTCTTGCAGTTTCGGTTGCCATGTTCACTGTGCCTAATGCAGTGAGTTAGAGTGTTCTATACTTTGAGTTACCGAAAGGAAAATTTTTGTGAGATTAGAAACAAAGAATAATCAAAACTATTTAGGAAAATTCTACAGACCTGCCCTAGAAAAAAAGACCTCACGGATTTTGGGGAAGGGATAGAAGTGATCTAATTTAGAAATAGTGCTTAATGTTTTCTGCGATAGCAAATGCTCCGTCTTGCATTACATCTGAAAATCCAACCCTGAATGCCTCTATGAATTTTGAGAGATAGGAAGCCTTTACCAGGTTGGGAGTTCTGTGTGGAAGCAATGACACTGCTTTTGATTATAGCAAAAGGATCGATTCAGTTGTAGTCCCTAGAATCTTAGAACTTTAGCTCTTCCACTTTTACTTAAGTTCTTCATCTAGATCTCCTTCACCAAATATACAGTCTACAAAAGTGGATGCTACACTATGGAGGAAAAAAGGACAGCCACGCTGGCCATTTGCCCATTCTTTGAAAATACTGAAGTCATATTTCCCACCTTTGGGATTTTTGCATGTGCTGTTCTTTCTGCCTGTTTGGCCCTAAAGACGTCACATGACAAAATCATTTTTAATTCAAAGGTCACCTACTCAAAAAGACTTCTGTGACCACTTTCCTTAAAGTGGCGATAAACTCACTAGAATAGATTGATTTAAAAAATAAGGCAATTTTTTATTCCTCTTGGTATCCATACCTCTTAACTTTTCAGTTCCTCTCATCAAGAGGTAGAATTTATAGGTTTAACTTGGCCAATAGAATAAAAGGGAAATAACATGAGAGCAAACATGTCCTTCTGAAGGATGGCAGCCTATGTGGAGGGGAGCCAAGTTGCGTCAGTGTAGAGCAGCCGATCTCTACACATGTAGGATACCAAGATCAGGATACACACAGCTGACCACTGATAAATGTGTGAGACTAGCTGAGTCGAGAACTATCTAGCTAGTCTGTAGCAATATTAAATTGTTTTAAGTCATTAAATTTGGGGATAATTAGTTACACAGTAATAGCTAACTGATATAATCACCATTTTATAATTCATATCATTATCTAAAATGATCTTGTATAGTTATTCATTTGTTAGACTCTACCACTATAAGGCCTCTTTTGGCCCCCAAACCCAATATCTAAACTAATACATAATAGTTGTTCAATAAATATTTATTAACTAGGTAAATAAAGGGAGTAACATTTAAGTACCACTATATGTAAGATTGTCTCTGTCTCTGTCTCTTTGTCTCTCTCTCTCTCTCTCTTCTTTGTTTTAATCTTTCCAAGAGACCTGTGAGAAAGGTATTATTATTCTTAATATTTGAATTAAAAGCAAAAAGTTAAGTAACATGCATGAGTCCAATAGTTGCAATAATATCAGAGTTCACTATATGTATATGTAACAACTATGAACTTATCAAACTGTTTATTAGTATAGGAAAACATACATTATTCAGAGACACTATATACTGTTTTCCATTGCTATTATTTTTAATGGTATATAAATATAATATCCTGTTCCTTAAGATACTTAACTAAATACTGCAAACTAAAAAGAAGTCATAAACACAAATTATTTGTATGAACCAACAATTTACTTTTACTGGGTCTTCAAGCTGCTGTTTTTCTGTGGGACCTCACACTGTTAGAAGACACTGTCACCGGGCGAAGCTCTCAGAGTCCTTGTGTTCTGGTCAAGGCTGGAACCTCAGGCCATCTCTGTTTTGGACTAAATAGAGTTTATCTTCCCTTTTGAGACTGAAACTGGAAAGATTAGATTAAACTTAAGGAGTGAAAATGTTAAGAATAGGGAATAATCTCAGTCACACTCTAGGACAAATTTGTCTAGCTTCACAGAGGTCTGGGGTTGTACAGGGTATTTGCAGACAAACATGTAGCAGGTTATGAAGTCTTTTTTTTTTTTTTAACATTGGTATATAATTTACACACTAAAGGGAATGACCTTGAAATATAGTTTCTAACAAGAACAATAAGCAAGAAACTGAGCTACTGTGGGTCAGAGTACTGGGTACTTCATTTTTGAGATCTTATTTAATCTTCACAGTCACCATGTCAAGCATATTGATATAACTACATTTTACACTGCAGTAAATGGAGTCTCAGAAAGGTTGTTTAGCCCAAGGTCACACAACGTTGCCAACGTCAACTTGATAATTCTTTCCTCCTTATCTCAAATGGGTACTGCAGAATTCACAACACTGTGTTATATAATTCTCTGAAAATATTCAAGCTCTTTTGATATCATTATTCATTGCATGAATAGTTTTTGTAAGAAATACCCATCTGCAACAATAAAGGCACTTTCCATTTATGATGGCTATTTACCATATGACTAATAGAATCTACACTAATTTTAAGTTAGAATGTGTCTTGCAATTTATAATATGAAACATCATGCTAATAGAAGAAATACAACTTCAGAGGGGTTGACTATTAGAAGAGCTTCCCTCTTGAGCAAAAATAATGCCCCCATTGGCTCCCATGATTCTCATATCAAATAAATCAGACTTTGCTATATAGTTTTCATTTAAAGTCACTTTATCTATTTAAAAACATAGTCATTCATTTCTATTTTCCTAGGAGGAATTAGAAAACAAAGACAAATATCAACTAAACATTATTTTGGCCATATGGTTATATTAAATAAATATTTGGTTTGAAGAATGGGTAGCATTTGAATCCATTCCTATTTTTCTTCTAACTGCCTTTCCTGGCCAAGAGAAGAAAATTAAACTTGACTTGCTTATATTTATTCTGGAGCCCTGACGATTTCCTGGATTATTTGCTTTTTCTGGCTTCGATGGCACAATCTGCAGCCCCAGGAGGCCTGTTCCAGAGAAAAGAGCTAGGATTTAAGTCAGTTTGATGTGAAGTTTGAATTCAATAAGTTGTTAGCAAAGAGTTTTTCTCTGAGTAATTAGCTATTCTATTGGATTCTTCTCTCTTGGATGATCACTGTTTTCCAGTGGACAAATGTAGACCAGAGAAACATTTTCTCTAAAACCAAATAGGAAAACACACACACACACACACACACACACACACACACACACACACACACACACACACGAGTGTTTCCACATATATCAGCTTCAAGAATTCCTCTTTCTTGTCAGTGGAATGTGAGTTGAAATGGCTAAAAGATGGAAGCCAACCTTTGCTTTAATCCTCTATACATTTTAAACTGAAGAATTAGGGCAAGATGGGGAGAAAGACACGGCGTTTTTGTAAAATTACATCAAAATGCTGCATTGGTGGAAATGAGGAGAACACAAATGGACAAGCTTGCCTCCCATGCCTCAGTGAGAGAGCAAACATTGTCATGGGAAGGCCGGCAAACAGAGCAATTGGAACGATGGACTCATTACTGTTCCCACACAAAGTTCTTGCAGTGCATGTCCAGGGAACACCCACAGAGCTCTCAGACCAGGTTCCAAAGAAGGCGAGGCTACTAACTTCTAAGCAAAGTGACAATAGGCAAGGGAAAAATACCCAGCTAGGCTGAGCTGGCCTTTCCCAGTTGGCACTAGAATATCACTGCTTGAAGAAAACAATGTGAACTCTGCCAGTGGGAGAGCCACAAATAAAAGCTGTATTTTAACAAATGCTGGGGGAAAGACATGGTCTTTATTTCCTAGAGCAACTAGCATGTGTACAATGTTATGAATGTATGTATTATGTCAAAACGATCTCCTGAGAGCCAATGCAGAAGTAGACACGTATCTATGTGTTATGATAAGATGTTCTTAAAAACAATGATGATTTTTGGTAGGGTAATATTTACAGCTGACGATTTACATGTAGGCTCAGCTCCATGAGGCCATTTTGAGATGTTGCTGATTTCCTGAGTCCCAGAGCTGAGCTCAGTACACTTGAATGTACACTAGACAATCACTTGGGGATTGTCTTAAAATACAGGCTCCAATTCAGCAGGTCTGGGATAAGGCCTGAGATTCAGCATTTATAACCAGTTCCCAGGTGAGACTGATGCTGATAGCCCATAAACCACATTTTGAGTTGCAACAGTCTAGAAAATATTATACCTAAAAATCGATAAGTGTGGATGACAGGTTTGGAACTAATTAGATTATACACTTGGGACATATGGTAGGATAAGATGATGGACTTCAATTAGCATTTGAATGTGCATATTGCTGTATGAGCTAGAAAATATACTTACTTTTAGAAGAATTGTTTTTTTCATTGAGCACAGAGATTGTAACAGAAGCAGAATTTAGTAATTGCCAGTATCTTTGGATCGGAAGGGCCCTCAGAGATCAACCAGAATGTAAGCCTCTTGACTCCCCATCTAGTGTTGCTGCATCCACAATATGCTAAATATTCCCCTCGATCGTGTAGCAAACTTCTTCCCATGATGTATTCGTTTCCTGTGGCTACTGTAATAAATTGTCACAAACTTAGGAGTTTAAACGAACAGAAATATATCTTCTTACAGTTCTAGAGGCCAGAATTCCACAATCTGTATTACTGGGCTGCAATCTAGGTATCCACAAGGCCATGCTCTCTTCAGAGGTTCTAGGGGAAAATCTATTCTTTGCCTGTTCCCTTTTCTGGGGTCTATGGTTACTGGCATTTCTTGGCATGTGGCTGCATCACTCCACTTTTCAAGACCAGAAACTTCAAAGTTTTCTCTGTTTTGCCTTCCTACTGCCTTCTCCTCTAAGTGTGTCTGTGTGGAATTTCTGTCTGTCTTTCTCTTATAAAGATGCCTGTAATTGCATTTAGGGCCCACCTGGATAATCCACCTCCTGATCCTTAATCACATTTGCAAAGACCCTTTTT
>NW_011888782.1:10716967-10744089 GCF_000151845.1 Pteropus vampyrus
TTTCCTGTGGCTACTGTAATAAATTGTCACAAACTTAGGAGTTTAAACGAACAGAAATATATCTTCTTACAGTTCTAGAGGCCAGAATTCCACAATCTGTATTACTGGGCTGCAATCTAGGTATCCACAAGGCCATGCTCTCTTCAGAGGTTCTAGGGGAAAATCAATTCTTTGCCTGTTCCCTATTCTGGGGTCTATGGTTACTGGCATTTCTTGGCATGTGGCTGCATCACTCCACTTTTCAAGACCAGAAACTTCAAAGTTTTCTCTGTTTTGCCTTCCTACTGCCTTCTCCTCTAAGTGTGTCTGTGTGGAATTTCTGTCTGTCTTTCTCTTATAAAGATGCCTGTAATTGCATTTAGGGCCCACCTGGATAATCCACCTCCTGATCCTTAATCACATTTGCAAAGACCCTTTTTCAAAACCAGGTAACATTTATAAGTTCCAGGGATTAGGACCTAATATCTTTTGGGGGCTTTATTCAGGCTTTCACACACAGCCAACTACTGCATAGTACATGAGGTGTGCTCGGAAGGGTTTACCAGTATGTCAGGTTAGGATTAAGAAAAGCACTTCAGGACAATTGTCAGCTGGAATACTAAGATTCATGTAGCACTGGGTATCAGTGAAGGTCAGTTTCTCAGATGCAAATGAAACGCTGCTTCATACAAGCCATTTATTTATACATGGCACCCTTTGCAATGAGATTTAGGTTGCTGGGCAGTATGTCTGCACAGCCTGTCTCTTAGATCTCAGCTAATGAGCACTGCCCTATCTTTCAAACCAAAAGTTTTCCCTACAGGACAAGAAACACCTTAAAAAAAACTTTAAAAATGTTTATTTTGAAACAATCATAGATACGCAGCAAGTTGCAAAGAAATGTACACAGAGGCCTCTTGCATCCATCATCCAGCCTCCTCCGATGTTAACATCTCACATCACTATAGCACAATATTGCAACCAGGAAGCTGACATTGCTATAATCCCCAGAGTTTATATAGAAGACTCTTATTTTACCCTGATTTAATAATAATAAAAGACTATCTAACTTTTTATATTTATTTCAAAAATAATGGGCCAGATGACATTATTATAGGATGTCTCAGCACACCAAGATTAAATGCTTGTTGTGGTTTAGAGGTACAGAAAAACTTCCACCAGAAGATGGCACCTTAAATGTATGGTATGAAACTCACGAACCAGTAAACTGAAGTAGTCATTTCCTATTTTAGCTTCCTAGCATTTCATTTGCTACAATATAGCTAGTAATGAAATAAATTTAAATACGCGAATCCAACATAATATTCCACTTAGAGTATGTAGTTGTTTACATGCGTAGTTAGAGCTTTTAATGTGACAGGGTTTTGATTTTCATAGTGGAGCTTCGTGAATTGTAATGAATTGTAAAATATTTTTAGGGAAAGTTATTATTTTCTATGAAAGCGATATTATACTTTGAATGTTAAGGTCTATGCACTCTTCTTTGCTTCATATTTTCCACTTCTGTTGTGAGAGTGAGGATAGGAGAGTATTCAGGGAAAAGGTTAAAACGAGGCAGCTGAGTGAGTGAGGATTCTGGATTTAGCATACTCCCCCAAAAGGGTCAATAACTGGGATGGGGAGGACTTCTGGGGATCCAAGATAATGGCAGCTGACTAAATCCAAATCTCCTCAAATGTTCTTGTAATTATACAGATCAACAAGAAAAATAAATAAGATTATACAAATCCAATGCCTTCAGTGGAACAAACTCTGCATTATCTGTGGGTAGAAAAATAAATACTACTATCCACAGAAACTTGCCCTCAAGCTGGATCAGAGGGGAGTAGGGGAGTGAGGGTCCCCCTGTACAAAAGAAAAAAAAGGGGGAGATTGAGCTAAAATCATTGATAGAGAAAGAAAGACTTCAGAATGTACAACAGTAATGAGAAAGAGTTTTGGTGGATCAGCACATTGATCACAGGGAAAGGGCGCACTGAAATATTATCTTGAATACCAAATATTTTGGCACTCACTTGAATTGTGTTCCTCTTTCACCTCACCCTTGTCCTGCTCCTGGCTCAGGGGTCTCCGAAGCAGAGGTGAAGGAACTGTCTTCAAGTGCCACCTAGAGGAGACGTAGATTTCCAGACTTCCAGCTCCCTGCATATGTTGATGAAGCAGCCCTAGGATCACCTAAAAGCATCTGAGAAAGAACAGTAGGTATTGGCTGCTGGATAGGAGAGTGTACCAAAGGGTTGGAAAGAGGTGCCCAAGAATAGTACAAAGGAATTGATGGAGATATGGGGGAGCTCCCACATTGTGTGCTATAGAAGCTGCTTTCCAATACTAATTTTTCAAAAGCTCCTCAGCTCAGTCGCAGCACCAACCTCATTGTCCTCCTCTGCAGTAGTGCTCTTGACTCAGTGCTCTGTTATTCCGATCATAGTGATAAACATGCACTGTCAACACATGCATAGGGTCCCCTGACTTGGAAGGAATGGCTGTTCATGATGGCTGACTGGGGTATGGCTGACAGAGGTGACCCTTGGAGAACCTAGCCTTTGTCTATTCTTTTCCAGACTTCACTAGAACCACTGACTTAAATGAGTTATAGTTTCTTCTCCCTGTTCTATCTTCATGCGGAAGATCCAGCAAGGTCAAGAGGATGAATCAGCACAAATATAGGGCCATTATTGGAAAACATTCAAAGTAAATAATAGACTGGAAGTAGATAAAAGGCATAATCTTTGCATTTGAAAATTGTCATGCATTCTCTATACAAACTCTCTGCAGCTCTTTGTGTATCAGTGAAGATAACCAACAGCAATTCTACCTTACAAACAACCACACAATTTAAGAAACATATTCAGATATTTTTTTCTCAAAGCAAATGATATATTAGTGAATAGTGTATTTTCAGAAATGTGCACAAATTACAAGTATACAACTCCATACATTTTCACAAAATTAACATATCTGTGTAACCAGAAGCCCGCTTGTGCCCCCTCCCAGTAAGCACCTGCCCCGGATAATCAGCATCCTGACATCTAATCCCACTGATTAGTTAGCCTGCTTTTCTACATTATAGAAATGAAATCGTGCATTACGTACTTCATTATTGATGACTTCTTTTGCACTAATGTTTTTGTGAGATTCATTCATTCATGTTGTTTGAGTAATAATTTGTTGTCATTGGTGTACACTATTCCTTTACGTGAATATACTCCAATTTACTTCATTACTTTATAGTTGCTGAACTTTTGGATTGTTTCTGCTCTGGGGTTGTTATGAATATGGCTGCCATGAACATTCTTGTGTGTGTACATTCTTGCATCCTTGGACATGTTTGAAAACATGAAGACATTCTACTGGGTTATACATAGGAGTTAAATTGCTCTGTTTCACAGAGCTTTTTGGTTTGAATGTTTATGAGTAGAAATTTGTACAGCTCAAGACAGGATTGCTTGAAATAGGCAAGTCGCCTCTTCCCATCGAATGAGTGCATGGATGTTATTTAATTCAAATTGTATTTTTAGGAGAGCATTATCTAACATGGTAACTCCTTTTACCAGTCTAATTTAGTATTTCTATTATATCTGAGCATCTATCTTGTTAGGGAACTTAAGTTATTATTTTTCCTATGCATGGACACATGATGAACCCATTTTCAAAACTGAGGGTGGAAACATAACAAAGTAGCATCTAAGCCATTTCTAACAGGTAAATAAGTAATCTCTAAAGACTATCGGTTATACCAGTATTAAGTAAGAACTAGAAATTTTGCTCATCTACTCAGAACTCTCTACTCTGCATAATTTTAACCCAGTGAAAGCCCTGACATGTCACACATCTTTTAACAGTAGTTTTTAAAAATTTTGACTGATTATAACACTCACCTGCAAAATTTCTTAAAAATAGATTCCTAGTCCATCTCAATCAGATACTACAAGGAAGAACCTAGGAACGACTATGTTTCAAAACTGATTTGTATGATCAGGTATGATGTGGAAACACTGCAAAACAGTATTACAGATGATTGCATATTTGCTGTGCTCAAAGAAATTATGTGTGGAGTCATGGTTTCCAAGCCTTTCTATAAAAAGAAAGAATACTTTGACACCCAATAAATTGTGTGTGTGTGTGTGTTGTAACACCTTACTATTTCTTCCATTTTATTCAGTTCTTTTATGTTATTGGTCATTCGCTTAGAGTTCTCCTTCGTTTAATAGATATTTATTGAGTGCCCACAAGAACAATATATTTTCAAAAGCTTCATGTAATATGACTCCTACCTGAAAGAATTCTAGATATGACACTCACACAAGTAACTATATCATAAACCATGATGATATTGTATAAACAAAGCGCTATCAAAGTGTTCGGAAGGGAGAAATAATTTCTAACCACTTTTGGCCTTTTCTGATTTACTTCCACCACTACTCCACACACACCAGAGCAACAATCACCAGAGTTCACTGGGATCTATGTTCACCATCACCGTTTATTAAAAATGTAAATCTAAATAGGGAGTTCAACATTTTATACAGATCGAGTTAGGAAACAGGAATAAGAATAATAACAAACAATGCTGAATCATCAGCTTCCTAGTTCTTCAAGACAAGAAGGCAGCCTATTTGCCCACTGCTCTTTCTCTGATGCATAGAACAATAGTAGTTAATCAATAAATGTTTTCTGAATGAAGGGTAAAATGATGTGGTGGAACTTAACTGTATTATCAGTGACAAAGCAGATTTATATGACCCTAAAAATAGGTCTACTCATTGACCCTGTAATTCTACCTTTGAGGAACGAACCTAAAAGAAGAAAATCACCAATTAGTATGTAGATAATGTGTGGTTAAGCAGATATTGAAATTCATTAAAAGTCAATATAATAGAGAGTTTAACAGTTGGGTGGACTTTGACTCTGGAGTCAGAAAGAACTTAGGTCAAGTCTCACCCTGCCACTTGCTAACTGAGTGCACTAAGGTCTCAGTTTCCTAATCTTTAAAATGAGCTGACATAATAGTTCCTACCTACATATGATTGCTGAGAGGATTAGAGGAAGTAGTGTGGGAAAAGCTTATTTAACAGAGCCTGGAACATAGTACAGATTTAGTAAATAGAAGTTACTTACCATTAGGACAATCCTGTGAGTCAGATAAAGTCAGTCCTTATCTAGTTGGAATATTGGCATAAGAAAAGTATAAATCTATGGTGACTAAAAGTATCAGTGATGGCCTCTAGAGTTTTGCCATCTTCAACCTACACAACCATATGTGGCAGCTCTGACTATGTGCCATTATTATTACTATTTCATGTCATATTTTTAAAAATATTTTTAGAAAAAGGTATCTTAAATATTCCCCAAAACTGGTTAATCAGATAATCTATTGATTTTAGCTTAAGATATGAGAGTTAATCATTTTTATTGGGAGAATTTAACATGAAAATATTTATAATATAGTGTTACATACACAAATAGAATTCTAAATTGTGCTCAGACTAGATTGCAACTACTTATATATAAATATATGCTTCAGAAAATAATTGTTGAAGTGACAACATGAAAATGTAGACAGTTATTTCTTAGTTAAAAATTGTACACCAATTCTTTTATAATATTTATGTAATAAACAGATACATTTAAATACTTATGTTCATCAGCTATGAAGAAACTTTTAGGGAAACCATATTAAAAATATAAAATTTTTGGAGAAATCTTAGAATAAAAGTTGGAGAAACATGTAGATATGATGGAAGGACAATGGGAATTTAAGATGATTATAGATTATACAGAAATTTGGGGTGTTAAAAAGATTATTTTTCAAACCACTTTTTTAAGTGTTCAAGAAATTTATATGATATAGAATCTTTTCATTGAGTTTTCTTCTGCTTTGCATCGATTGATTCTTTGTCAATCACCAATTTTTTCATAAAAATTCCAGGAAGGCTGGGCAGTTCTACATACTACATGTGAGTTTAAGGGGACAGAAATAATCCATTTTCAAAAGAGCCTGTACCTCAAAAGATATGCTTCCTTCTAGTGACAGAAAACAGGTCTCTTACACCATTTTTCCAATCAGGATAGAGTTACTACTTGATTAATACAATATTTCAATTCTATCTCTTTTTTTCCCTTTGCCACCACAGAATAACATTCCCTGTATTTCAAAACAATTTAGCTTCTTTTATTAACTGTTCAAGATCAGCTTGTGACATTTAATGTTCTCCATCATTATACTGACTAATCCTTCTCAATTGCTTGAGAAGAATTAATTTGGTTAGCCAGGAATGAACTCAGTTGTATTTCTAAATTAGTAAACTCATTTTCATCCAGGTAATGGAAAGCTAAGGAGTTCTGCTTTGAGGTGAACCATCGGTGCTAACTATTTTGGCTTGGAAGTACTGTGGTAATAAGAACCAAGTTACACTGTCAATTCTCATTCTTAAGGTGTTTATAAAATTTGTTATCTAAATTGAATTATTCAGGTATGAAATAAAGTAATACAGAAATGGTCGGCCCTGTTTATGTGAAAGGTGAAATAAAGGAAGTGACATCACTTGTGGCCTGTGGAGTCCCCAGAGGACTTGTACACATATTATATCCATGAGGACCTCTTCCCAACCCTACGAGCGTGGAGAGGTTAGGCATGTGATTCCTATTTTAATGGTGAGAAAAATGAAACTCAGAGAGGTCAATTGCCTTTTCCAAGGTCATGACTCTAGTAAGTGTCAGAAACTGGACTAGAAACCAGGTTTCCTGATTTGAAGCCTGTCATGCTGAGGTCAGATGCTAAGCAATTGGGAGTTCACAGACATAAATAAACTATATTTTGGTTCATGTGGTTGAGATCTTGAACCATGACCTAAATTTGCCTTTCTTTCCATGAGGCATTACCATCTCCCCTTTCTTGAGAATGTAAATTAATCTCTGCTAATTTTCCTGAATCAACAGCCAGACTAGAACAATATACCTGGGGGAAACGTATTTTCTTCATTCATCTTAATGGGGAGTTAATTTTGAGACTTAATTATCAAACAGTCGGTCCCTTGGTACTTGCGGTAACCTATGTAGAGCTGCAGAACACAATTAGTTGGTGTACTTTTATTCCATGCTTGTGTGGATGTAAAATTTTATGCCTGAGAAAGAGAGCTCAGGACAGAAGTTTAGGTGTTGACTGTTGCTTTTTGGATGTGGGGAACTTTTGATGCTTTTCAACATCCAGGAGTTGAATCCTAACTTCTTACCTTCCCAGCTATAAGAATATATTTCTTCCAGACATGCATATCTATCTAGGTTGTTTGCTTGCATATATCTCTTCAAATCCCATTGTAGAAAGTACATACACATGTGTGTGTCACGTTTCTGAAAGATCTCAAATTTAAACTTAGACATTTTCTCCAAATGAAGATTTATAGATAATTTTATGGTGTAATAATTGAAAGTGGGGGTTTTAGGGTCAGACTGCCTGCTTTCTAATTTTGGCTCTACATGTTAGTACTGTGTGACTTTAGGCAACTCACACAATCTTTATGTGATTCAGTATCCTCATCTGTGTAATAGGAATAATAAAAAGAAGTGCCTTACGGAGTCATTGAGGGTGCAAGAAGAATTTACCTTTTAAGAACCACAAACAGCAAACATTGGCTATTATTATTTGTGTGTTATAGTAAAAGTGGTTATTTGTAAAGTGCAAGCATTTAAAACATACCACCATTGCTATAAACCTTTCTTCGATAGGGCCTTTCTTTGAACATTTTATGTATTGAAACCCTCGAGAAATAGAAATATTCCTGCTCTCGTTAGAGAATTTCCTTTTTGTAACTTACTCATGGATTCGTGTCTTAGTGATTGTGATGAGCATGTAGATATTTCAATTTAAAATCAGATAACATTCACAAAAATGACTTAATCATGAAATAATTCTAGTGATAGAATTTATTCTAATAACCACTTTAAGTCCTTTCTCCCATTATGCCAATGCATTTTTGTGGAGCTATTGAATTCCAAAGTAACAAATTAATCCTAAGGGCCAGTTTGGGTACTCAGAATGATGATTTTCTCCACCATTCAGCTCACAGGGATTCTCTCTCTCCTCTGAATACCAACTGAACTCCTTTAATTTCACTACTGCTCTTTTGACACATATATTTCATTATATCTTCAAGCTTATGAATATGTACCTTTCTCCTTCACTAGATTTTAAGCTCTTTTAAGGCAATAATTCTTTTGCAATCCCTGGGTCAACGTATGCATTCCCTGCCTCTGACTTCTGAGCCTACAAATACTATTTCTATTTCATCCCATATTACTCCAGGTGCAAAGCTCAGATGCCAGTATGATTTTCTTAAGCGATCCATTTACAAAAGGCATTTTGCGAGTTTCAGAAAAATTTACACGTTGTTTTTGGAGGGCTGAATGTGGGTGGTCACAGTGTAGAGAACACATATGCCCCCCACCTTCTTCTCTATCTTGCTGGACTCTATCTATTTTGTCCTTACTAGAGTGACCATCCAGAGTTCCAGATTCTTCTTTCTCTGGCATTTGGGATCTTTTCCACTCTCCTTAGATGTCTGCAGGGGCAGTTGATCCTCAACAAATAATCTGAGTAAAAATTTTCTCCAACTTTTTATTACTTTGGTTTTCTCAGAGTAGCAAGTGACACTCCTGTATGTGTATGCAATAGGCACTCCATAAATGTTTGTTGCCGGGTGGTACAAAATGCTTGAACATGGTAGAAGCAGTTTTTGTAATTACAGGCAGATAGTGAAGGTTTCTTGGAAAAATCTAAGAATGAACTCTTTTGGGTATGGAAATGTACCCCCTGCTATAGATTAAATGCCTATGTATCCCCAATATTCATATATTCAAATCCTAGCCCTCAACATGATGGTATTAGGAGATGGGGTCTTTGGGAGGTAATCACATCACAAATGGGAGTAGATACCTTACAAAAGAGAACCCAGAGGCTCCACAGCACCTTCTATCATGTGAAGTTACAGTGAGATGTACTTCTATGAGGAAGGTGGCTTCCACCAGACACAGAATCTACTGACGCCTTGATCTTGAACTTCCCAGCCTCTAGCACTATGAAAATAAATTTCTGTTTATAAGCCACCTAATCTATAGTATGTCGTTACAGCAGCCTGAATGTACTAAGATTCCTTTCCAGCAGGATTATACAGTAAAGGGACCTGTTATTACTAATAGTGGAAGCATTTTAAGGAGAGATCTGTTCTTAAACTGACCACTAACACTTTTTTAACTAATAATCTCAGATAGAACTGATGATCACTTGAAAGCTGATTACTCTAATCTCAAGCTTGTGAAATACTTGAAAGATTTTGTTTCTTTTAACTATCATGCCTTGACAGTGTGGAAAGGTCATGGATATTAAAGAAATGCTAAACTTCCCCTTCTATTCAAGCAGTCTGAGTGTGCAGCCTCAGGGGTAAACAGAAAAGCTAGGTAGCACTCCCTCTGTGAACAATTTAGGTCATGTTTCTATATCTTCTCCTCTGTGACAAGGAGAAGAGTTGAAAGTTCCCAAAACCCAGAGGGCAAAGAGAGCCTATGTTCTTCATCAGAACTGCTAAACAGAGACAAGTACTAGCTGGTTTCTAGAGGAGAGAACCTTAAAGAGGAGGCTGGAACTCTGCAGAACAAACCTGGAGAGGAGATGTCATCTATTTATGGCTCAAGAAGTTCAGGAGGTAAAATGCTGTACAGACAAGTGCCCTTGAACTAAATAGAGGACCTGCCTCGGGAACAGGATTTCAGGCTTGGGTCTGGGCATGAAGTCAGCCTCGGCACATTGTAAGCAGAATTAAGAGTACATAAACAGGCCTTCATCGTACCACTTCTGTAAATTTTCATAATTTGACACAAAAAGCACATCATGAGTGTTTGAGGATAGAATAGAGTAGTGTTAGTGTTACCCAAAGTATGGACTGCAAAATAGTTTAGGTGGTGCACAGCTCGTCTTTTAATTTTGTATACATTTGTGTTGACTATAGTTATAGAAAATAATTAGTATGCTAGACCCATGATTTCACAGAGAAAGAGAGAGAGAAGGGGGCAGAGAGAAGGAGGGAGGGAGAAAGGGAGAGAGAGAGAAAAAAGAGAGAGAGCTTGAGATTTTAAGGAATTGTTTCACTTAATTACAGGAGCTGTCAAGTCTGAAATTTACATTGCAGGATAGAAATTCTCACAGAAGTTGATAATGCAGTCTTGACTCCAAAGACAGAATTCCTTTTACTTTGGGGGACCTCAGTCCTTTCTCTTAACATTTTCAACTGACCCACATTATGGAGGGTAATCTGCTTTACTGAAAGTCTACTGCTTTAAATTGTGTCATATCTAAAAAGAAATACCTTCTCAGAAATATCTAGACTGGTGCTTGACTAAACAACCTGGCACCATAGTTTAGCCAAGTTGACACAAAATTAACCATCATAGTAAGCTAAATAATGAAGAAAAAAAATGGATCATGATGAAAACCTCAAATTTGAAATGGTGATGTCATCTTTGAAAGATATTCCATAGCATTACCTAACCTGTTCCTCTCTACCCCCTGTATCAGCCTGATGTTGGATAATGCCTGTTTTAGGTGAAAACTTGTCTATTCTCTTTGCCATAAATTAATTAATAGGTTGTATTTAAAAGGCAATGAGAGAAAGGCTTAAAACTCCAAGAATCTTAAAATGAGACTTTTTTTTTGCATTCTTTCAGTTTCCACCTTCAACTTAGTGTATTGAGTTTCATCTCATGGTCTAACTCTGTGGACACAAGGTGGGCATCTCTTCTTCCTCTCTGGTGAGAATGCCCACTGGCATTGTTTGTGCCAATGATATTGGACCATGATGCCATTCAATAACAAGCTTTATTTTTTCTTTTTCTCTAATGTGTAAGATTATAATTTAGTTCTTATCACTATCATTTTATAATGATAAAATCAAATTTCCAGTCATCAATTTAGCTGCTGCTCTGTGTATCCTGTAGCATTATGGCTATAATTTTGAACCAAAACATCACTTTTCTAACTATAGGGGTATATTTTATGACATTTATTTTAAAAAATAAGCAAATAACACCATGTTAGCCTTTCTACCTGGACATTGGAGTGAACCCATGTGCAAATTTCTTCTTTGAGAAAGACTTTAGGAAATACGTTTCAGCTTTCCATCAATCTGTCACCAGCATATTGGGTTTCCTGGAATCCCCTTTTTTGTTCTCAGCCTACCACCATCCATTTAGCTCTGGCTTTTGAGTAACTGCTCAGAAAGGTGGGAGGGGGGCTTCCTTTTGGTCAAGGCTGACCCTTCTCTCATTTCTCCATTGCTGTCTTCTTTTAAGAAGTACCAGACACACTGGAATTGGAATCCTTGAAGCTAATGGTCAACATTACATCCCTTGTTCCAAGGACTCTCTTTCACCAGGCCCTGTCACAAGAGCTCCTTGCCTATTCAGCTCTGGCCCTCCCCGGTGCCTCAGGAATGCCTGCTGTTTGTTTTCTCACCCCAACTTGCCAATCAGCATTTTGAAGAGGGGGTGCTGGATTAGGTCTCTGCTGACACCTTTTTGCTGCCAGTCACAAACAAACTCCTTTTTAAGGAAACAACCTGCAGCTTTGCTTTCACACCCCCAGCTTGCAGAAAGAAATCCAAGGCTAATAGCATTAGATTTGTGTCAAAAGCATTATTTATGTTCATTAGACATAGTGTGAAATACAATGGCTTGTACACATGTTGAAACATTTTGCTAGCTCAATTGCCAGTACATTGCTATCTTGTTAAGTATTAATCCAATACTTATATAGTAATTGATTATTAAAAATATATAATTATGTCTAATTTTCTAATTCATGAAAACATACAGACTTTAGTTTTGCATATTTATGAGGCTCTGTGTGTGCTTTTTCAAAAAATGTGCTGGTAGATAATGAGCTTACTAAAAAGCAATTTATCAAACCAAATTAAAACTCACTATATTTTACTGAAAAATGGCATTCGTGTTTTGGCATCTAAGATAAATTTTCTAAGAAAGCCAGAAGAAAGATTCACAAATATGCAAAAATGTAGAAGCCATTGATTTTTTTTTTCATTCAATATAGTAAACACCAAATTAAGTTGTTCATTTTTCAACATATATTTATTAAAGGCGAACTAATTGCCAGACACTGTGATAGGTTTTATAAGTAGAAAATAAGCATACAGGGTCCTAATTATCCTAAAACTTCCAGTTACTGTGTGTGGAGTGGGTGTAGGTGAGAAATATTGAACAAATGAACACCTCTCAAATTATAAATACAAGAATACTTTCAAGTAATGATAAAGAATGATGTAAAGTAGAAGCATAGGATAATATGAGAGAAAATGAAGGGGGTCTTTGTTTTATCTGTGGGCCTACTACAAATATTCCAGACACTGGAATAATAGAGATGACATTCAGACACCAGATTTTCAGTCTTTCTTTGGAGGGGGTAAAAAAGATGAACTAAGAGGTCACAGTCCAGTGTGGTAGGTTCTGTGCTAACCCTCATGAGCGACATTTTCTGGAGGCCCTCAGAAGCCTACCTCTATTTGGAAGACTCAGAGAAGGCCTCTTGGAGGAGGGAAATATCACATTGAAAGACCTTCATCATTTCATTAGTGACTACAATGCCCTAAACGTTCCCTAGAGTATAAATGACTTCCCTATACTAGCTGTGAAAAGGAATGAAGAGCATATGGGGCCAAGATGAGAAAAGAATTAAAGAGTGTCTGGATGTAGAAGTGAAGGCTTTTTGTTTCATTGATCATCCTAGAGTTTGTATAGCTGAACATTTCTTTGACTTTACAGAAGAGGTAATTGTGTTAGAAAAGGACCATTTACCAAAGGTGTAAATCAAGGAGAAAAAAATCCCCTTCTCTACAGCTACTGTTAGTGTACTTGGGGCCTCTGATTTACACACCGCAGTTCCATCTTTCTTGGCACACGCTGTCCATGCTTCTTCACACTGTAGCCCCTCCTGCCTTTTCTCTACTTCACTTTGATAACTTCTACCAGATCTTTGGGGATGTCCTTAAATGTCTTTTCCTCAAAATAATCTTTACTGATTCTTCAAGATTGAGTTAGCTTTGCCCCCAAGCAAGAGCTCCCAGGATATCCTCTATGGTTATATAATTCCCTGTCATAATTTTTTGTCATGCTGTGACATGATTATCTGTCTATTTGTCTCCACCAGTACACTAGATAAGATCTCTTAAGGAAATATGTTTAATTGACTCTTATTCTCCCAGAATCCATTGCAGAGTCTAGGATCAAACAGATGCTTAGTAAACTATTTGGCAAATTAAAGGATGAATAAATGAAGAAATGAATGAATCCTCAGTAGACTTATGACCTTCTGAAAACATTTACAATATTTAGTCTAACCTGGCTCTCAAAGACGATAGGAACTTGAAGATAGATTCAGAATTACCTCAACTCAGTCCACTGTAGGCATATTAGTTATATATTGATGTGTAACAAATGTCTTCATAACTTAGTGATTTAAAACAACAGTAGCAATTCATTAACTTATAGATTCTGTGAGTCAGGAATTTTTGAGTCACGAGACTGAGTCACAGGTCTATCTCAGGTTTCTCATGAGATTTCAGTCAGATTTTGACCTGGGCTGCTGTCATCTGAAGGTTTGACTGTGGCTAGAGGATACATTTCTCTGGTGGCTTATTCATGTTACTGACAAGTTAGTGCTGGTAAGTTGGTTTCTCTCCCGTTGGGTCTTTTCTCAGGACTTCTTGAATGTCCTAATCACGTGCTAGCTGACTTCTTCTAGAGCGAGCAGTACATGAAACCAAAGTGGAAATTGCAATGTTTTCTATAACCTAGCCTGGGAAGTCACACACCTTTGCCACATTCTATCGGGTAACTACTCTAGCTGTGATTTGGTGTGAGGAGGAACACCACAGAGGAGAGACTACAAGGAAGTGAGGATCAATGAGGCCATCTTGGAGGCCTGTTGTCACACAAGCTTTGCGAATCTCCTTATTCTTTGAGAGAGGAATCAGAATCTTTTTCACTTGGCCATACTCCAGAGGGGTGTTTGGGAAGGTCGTGAAGAGAAGGTTAAAGCCATGGGGAGCTATGCTGAACTCCATATGAGTTGTTGACAGGCAAAGAGTGTTTAACTTATCTTCAACCTTTCACCTATGGTCCCCTATGCCCTTTGGTAACATAAATAAATTTTCACAGCATCCCTTTTCTGTGGGTATTATTTTCCTTATTACAGACTATAAGTTAGGGTCAAAACACAGCCAAGGGAATTGCCCAAGGATATACCATATGTCATTGTCAGAATAGTGATTACAACTCAAGGTATCTGAATTCCATGCTTATGTTTAGACTGGACCACCTCCGGTGCATATTGAATTGTGGCATGTGCTAACTTCTCTGAATTTCCTTTTAACTCTGCTTAACCCTTACCAAATTTATTCCCTTACCTCCACTATATACCCCCTCCAATCACATATACACATTTGAAACACAGTACACACAAACATACAGACATTCTTACCAAACACAAGCACACATGTGCACACATGTGCACACATGTGCACACACACACACACACACGCACACATCCTACCCTTCCCCCATATCTTCTGAAAACCCAAACTTCCCCTTCATAACAGCCTCTCTCTTGTGCCAATGGGGGGCCCCTAGGGGGGACTTTTAGAATAAGAGCTAAGGTTCCCACATTCAAAATGAGAAAGCTATAATTTTCATATTGTATCTCCTTGCCAATTGTAAATCAGTCATTTTAAGGATGCTTCCCATTCTTGTTTCCCTTCAGGCAGCTCTTATTCCTCTCCGGAAAAAGAAAAGATTTGCTTTATAGCTAACTGCAGGACTGAAATGACATATAAAATAGCAACAGCAGGGAACAAATGTGTCCCTAAAGTGGCAATATGGTGCCTTTTTGTGTGTTTTAAAGCTTTGGAGTGAGAGGCAATTTTTCTTTTCAGGCTTCTATTTGAATAGGTGTTGAGAATTTAGAAAACAATATTAGGTGTATTCGGTAACGGGGCCTGACCTGAGTTGTTCTGTACTATTGGTGGTGGGGATATATATATTTTTAAAATACATTTCAGAATTACTCCAGCCAGCTGCTCTAATGACATTTGCAGGGCAAAGCTATCAAGCTAATAACAAAGATCATTCCTTTATTAGGTGTGGGTTTTTTTATTTATTATGTAATACTTTTCCCACCAAAATCAGTGGCACTCTCTATCATTAATTGAAAAACCAGAGAATTAAAACCTATTTTACTCCTTCCTTCATCTTCTTTTTCTTCCTTTCAACATAAAAAATAGCCATTCTGACTGCCAATCCTATTTTCTTTTCTCTCTCTCTCTCTCTCTCTCTCTCTCTTTTTTTGTCAAATAGGACAATTTGAACATTTCTTTTGAAACAAAGAGCCCAAAAGCCGAAATAATGTCTATATTTCTCCAAACTCTCTATAGTATTAATAAATCTGAAGGGCTGACAGCACAGGGGAAAGTTCTACGCTGAGAAAAAGAGTAAATTGGATCAACAGTATTGTTCATTATCCCTCGTATTAGAAAACAATGCTGCTGATGGTTATTTCCTGGAGGAAAGACCCCTGTGTGACCTGCCTTCCTCACCACACTGCCTGTGCAAGAGCTCCCTCACAGCCCAGGCTGGACAGCATTGTTTCTAACAAGGGAAGGACAGCCTGTTCTTTTTTAATTTCTTTCTGTGCCCCTTCTCCTCTCCTCATTTTACACTGCTAAATTGGAGTCTTCTTGCCTTTTATCATTCAACACACATTAAGATTATGGAATAACTTAGTCCGTGAAGGTTGCCATTCTGCAGAAATCCTTGGAAGAAGATGGATGGTCACACACTCTGATGTGCTCCATCCCTGCTCATGAGGTGGGAGAATTTCCCACAATGGCAGCAGCATGGCTTGGTGGGGAGGGCAACTGCCTTGATTCCCATTCTTTACTTGCCACTGGCAACCTGGGCAACCTTGGACTTCTCTGCCTAGCCTTCTCATCGGAAAGATGATTTGCTAGTTCCCTTTCATTCCTAAAAGCTTTTCTGACTTTAGGAGTCCAAGCTCATGGGCGGCATCTCCAGATTGTGGGCTGGAGGAGTGGAGCTTTTTGGGTTTGGTGATAACCCTGTACACAAAGGGAGTGAGACTGGAGAAGGGGCAAAATGAAGCTTTACAACTGGCCTTTGTTGTGTTATAAGGGGCCTATTTATCATGTACTTTCCTCTTACAGATTCTAAACCATATAAACAATAGATGCAGGAGCCAGGATCAAAAGGTCAACATCGGACTGGAAATCCTAGCTTGGACCTACGGCTCAAACGTGCTTCCTCTCCTTTTCTTCCCTGATTGCCCCCACCTCCACCAAATTAATCAAATCTTATACTTAGCACTTAATATGTTTTCTAAGCCCTTGATATAGATTAGAAACTCACTTAATTCTCACAACAAGCCTTTGAAGTAGATACTATTATGAAGCTCACTTAATAGGTGAGAACAGAGAGGCACAGAAAGGTTGAGCAAGGTGCCCACAGTTGTACAGCTCTTATGATGCAGCAGAATTGGCATGTGCAGCCAGTGCTTTTACTACACTGCTCTCAAGCAGACAAAGCAGCTGTTGAGAAGGACCTGCTTCCACTATCAGGCTGGTCCAGGGCTGCTGAGCAGAGAGGCGAGTGTGTGAGGGTCTGAATGGGGCCGGTGCAGGTGCCTCAAAAACTCTTTTGTAATAATGGGTGAGTTAGAGGGGTCCCTCCTTGTCTCTTGGGAGGAATGAGTGAGCTGGTGGAAGTGTTCTTCTAATGGACAGGCGTTTTTATTTTATAGGCCACAGCAGGAACACGGGGAAAGAGAGAGTAAATGGTTCACTCTTTGGGGCAGCATCATTTCTTCAGAATGGTAAGATAAGCCAGTGCCATACTCCACACTAGGGGTAAAAATTTGATTGCCTTTTGGAGAAACCCAGCCCAAGAATGGTGGCAAGCAGTACAGACTACATGATTTGCAGGGCCCAGAAGAAGATTTGCAGGGCCCATAAGAAGATCCCCTTGCTCAAAATTATTAAGAAGTTCAAAATGATATCAGCAGAGCATTAAACCAAGTACAGGGTCCTCATAAGCCTGGGCCCTGTGTGACTGACTGCACAGGGGACACACTTATGAAGCCAGCCTTCATGGTAAGTCTAGATCTCTGAGATCTAGGACATGCTGAAAGTGGGGATTTCTCCTGGAGACAGAGACAGCAAGATTGTTATACTGCTTTAATTAATAAGAAGCAGTAGCAATGCTTACAGCTTCACAGTGGAATCACCTGGAGACCTCTTAAAAATACTGATGCCATGTGGACCCCACCTTACACCAACTGAACTAGAATCTCTGGGCATAGGGTCTAGGGAATTGTGCTTTTTAAAAGCTCCCTGAGTAGTACCAGTGTGTAGCAGAGTGAGAAACAGTGGTTTATTTCACTTCTAATCAGCTCAGGGGTCCTCAGGAAGACACCTTGGTAGTGGTTCTAGAATTTTCCTCTTGGAGATCTTCGAGTTTGAGGTGCATCATGGGAAGCACTGACACCTGAGTTTGGCAGATGTGAATAAATGAGTGAAGAGTGCTGGGAATTGGGAAAATGGATCCTCAGCGTTTGTCTGTGGGGTGGGGGGTGCAGCAGAGAGCAATAGAGACTATTATAAACTCTAGA
This sequence comes from Pteropus vampyrus, assembly GCF_000151845.1. Lineage (NCBI taxonomy): Eukaryota > Metazoa > Chordata > Mammalia > Chiroptera > Pteropodidae > Pteropus > Pteropus vampyrus. The sequence continues at coordinate 10,734,708 of NW_011888782.1, forward strand.
GCACAGGCGACATTTAAAGAGGAGACAGCACAATCCTCGGTCCTCGATCCTTTTTGCCATGGGGTCAGTTTCTCTGGGTGGCCAGATCTTGTTATACGTCAGAATTTGGACATCCAGATTGTTAAACAAAATGTCTCCATTTTTACATATTCTGACAAATTCAAATAAAAAATGTAACAAGAACAACACAAAATATAGATTCATCCATTCTGGCCCCATGAAATAGTGGGGTGGCTCACAGTCTGCTAGTTAGCAGCTGAATTAAGCAGTCACAGAATCAGAGGCTCATATGCATTTGAATTGGAAACCACTTTTGTTTCATGGATAAGGAAAATGAAGCTCAAAGAAAGAAATGGGACCCAATCAGCCACACAAAGAGCCTGTGTCAAGGCCAGAAGTGGAAAACAGGGCTTCTAATTTCCCTCCTGTATCCTTTCTCTTACACCACATCTTATCTGGAGAAGAAATGCAGACATGCAAAATTCAGTGATTCCTCACAGAGCATTTGAGACTTACAGGGTTAGTTGGAAGTTCATCTCACATTAAATTCGTTGTCCTCTTGATCTTTAAATAACTAGACATGGTTTGAATTGATGCAGATCTCAAATATTTGCTGTTTTATTTACAGCTATATCTTTAGCACCTACAGCACATGCCTGTCTCATGGCAGATGCTCCATAAATATTTGTTGAATAAATGAATAAGTGAACAAATCAGTAAACATCTCAGAGATACAAACTCTCTGAGTGTTTGTGTACGTTTTTTTTAAACCTCAGGAATTCCCTAATAATCTTAACTACATTATTAGACTACATTTTAAGCTGCTTGGTTGAATTCACTCAGAAAACAAATTAATGCTATTCTTCCTGAACTGAAAGGAATCACTAATTGCAGAAATAGAAATATTGCTCTAATTTAAAAGTAGTCAAAAGACTCTTATTTCTTTTTTCTTTTCCTAAAAATTTTCACAGTACCAAATGACGTAGCAACAGAGAGGCTAGCTGGCTGAGAATGAGCATCCTGACTCCCAGTCTTGTCTCTGAGCGCCATAATCTGGGTAGCCCTGGAAACTATCTCGGATAAGTTGCCCTGCCTCCTAGTTCTGTCTCACTGTTCACTTGCTTGATGTGTTCAGGACTTTTAATTTGGCATGCTCAAAATAAGTTAGGTTTTAAAGTTATTTGAATAGAGAGGGGACAAAGGTTTTTCTAGTGTCTTATTTGCTTGCCTAGCTATGAGTAATACTAAATTTTTGTGAGTGATAAACAATTTTTAAAATGTTTTGCTTGTCAGATGGGATTTGAACCTCATCACAGCTCTGTGAGGTTAGAGTGCGGCATGATCGTTGTTCTGGTTTCTCAAATAGGGGATGCAAACTCCCAGGACTTCTCACTGACTGAGGGTCATGATGCCGAAAAGGGGTGGAGTGGACTCCTGAGTCCAGGCTGTGGCTTTTGAGAATTACTTGACCTTCGAACAATGCAGGGGTAGTGATGGTGACCACCTCGCTAAAGTGAGTCCTTCACACCCCCTGATTCAATCAACATTAGATCCAAAACCGTATTTTTGACCTGTGGTTGGTAATGAGAAAATACTATTTTCGGTCAGTGGTTGGTTGAATCTGCAGATGGGAAACCCACAGGTACAAAAGGCCGACTTTATTCATTGAAAAAAATCCACGTATAAATGGACCTGTGCTGTTGAAACCTGTGTTGTTCAAAAGTCATCTGTTTTCTGAACACCAAGTTGTGATGGAGAAGCCATCTGTATGCACCACGCAACCTGATTAGCTGGTGGACTCCTGGAAGGAATTATCTGAGCAGGGCAAGACCGGCGCCCGTGGGCATTCAGGGACAGCGTGGGTGACACATGCTAGGGGTGGTTTCTATTTGGAGGAGGGGACTCGCCTGCTGAGGCCTTTCTTCTCCCTGGGGCTCTTTGATTCCCCAAAGAGACCATGATAGCAGAAGGGAAACCTGATCACTTGGAGAGCTGATTTGGGGGTTGAAATAATTAAAAAATAACAAACTTTTACTGACTTATCCTGACTTCTCCACTAGGTTAGCCACTAGGCTTCTTTGGATTATTATTACCTCAGAAACAAATATTGACCTACAAAAATAGCAATTTCATAGTTTCCTCATAATATTTGTAGCACACTCTGAGTATCATTATAGAGAACTCAGGTGTTTATTTTTTGATTCACTCTCTTGGAAAGAAAGTACTGAAGGTATTTACATGTCTTCAAGGGCCAGTAATGGATTAAGAAGAGGAAACATGAAGCAATGGCTGGAGGGTGGGGGGGAGAGGTGGGGGAATGAGGCCAGCAACCTTTTCCTTGCAGGTAAAAGCCCGGGAGAGGAAGCCTTTTTCATATTAAATTAAAACTTCATCACTCTATGTTTCATTCCTCTACCTGAGTAAATAAACACGATGACTTCAGGAGGCCTCTCTGAGAAGCCTCAGTATTCACAGCACCAAAAACTGCAGTGTGGGGGGGGGCCCAGATGGAGGGCCGGCCACTCTACTAACAGTGTTCCTACATGATCTAGTTCCTCCTTACAAAAACTCTTTACAAAAAGTGGTCATATCTCCATTTTATGAGCAAAGTAAGTTGCCCAAGGTCACACAGCTCAGAAGTAGAAGGGTGGTATCTGAATTCAGAGGCCTGCTCTTCACCATTAAACTACACGGACATTTACACATTCAACATTTTACTATACTGATGTCCAAAGCATTTGCTCAAACACTAAATGAACCCTTCTGTGGAGCAAACACTGTATTAGGTGCTAGAATGAGGCTATATACTGATTTCAGCCACTTGATGATGGTTTTTCAACCTGTCAGTCCGTAAATGCTCCTTAGATAATATATATATCCCTTTGTGTGCTTTTTCTGATGGCGTTACTTACACAGCAGGTGAACTTAGGCTTCTCAACCCAAACCAGGGGGACAATGACTCATAGAGAAATGGAGAACATGAGAGAAGAAGGTCAGAGGCTTGCATTTTTCTGGAGTCACCTTAAGACTGATACTTTTCTCTGAAGAAGAGCTTCGAAGAGGACCCCTGTCCACCCTCCCCATTAGAGGATGTTGAAGCGGGTAGATGGATGGGGCACATGTGCAAATCATTAAGACCATCAGCACGGGACCTGAGGCCTTTTCCAGAGTTGGCTGTGGGTTGGGAAATTAGCAGGGCTTTTTATTAATCGAGCCACTTAATCCCCAGTGAAGTTCGATGTCAGTGTCATTTTTGGACTTATGAGTGTCATAAGGCTGGTTGCCTTTTGATGATAATGATAATGAGTAAACATTAGATCCACATCCCATTACTGAATCTCTGGTAATCATAGTAACAGCCAACATTATTGAATATCCACTATTTTCTAAGTCCTTTAGTTATATGTCCCCATGCCCCTGCCTGAAAAGAGGTATCATTATCCCTTTTCTAACGTGACAAAATGAAATCACAGAGGTTTAGGAAAATTAAATTGTTCGTTCAAGGTTACCCAGGGGCAAGATCAGCCTTTGAACCCATGTGTGTCCAAATCTCAGTGCTATTTGCCCTACCAGGCCTCTCTGTTAAGGACCAGAGTGGATAGAAACCACAAAGTATGACACGGCTTGCTCTCAAGATGTTAACGAAAGTGTCAGGGAAAAAGAGATGTATAGCTGAGTGCTGGAATGCTGGCTCTTCAGTATGATTTATGAAATAACAAATTTGGTCAAGTTGCTTAGTTTTTCTCTCAATTGCCTTATCTATAAAATGGACACAATAAAATTACCATTGTGCCAGCAGAGCCATAAGTATTGAATGAGAAATCCCTTCAAGGACACTGCTGTGTGAGAACAAACACCAAGAGGCCTCACTAGGACATGCTCCAGCTCCTGCCCGCATTTCCACTTACCTTCATTCAGCCGCACCAGCCCTTCACTTCCTTGCGTGAACTCTGCTCTCTCTTACCTCGGGGCCCTCACGTGTGTGATTTCATCTGCCTGCCACACCCTTCTCTGTCCTCTCAAATACTGCTTTTTCAAGAAAATTCTTCTTCCCTATTATTCAAGTTAGATAAATTCCCTTTCTAAGCTTTGTTAACTCCCTATAATTTTTCTTCACAGACTTTATCATAGTTTTTATACATTTATGGGAAGATTTAATGGATGTCTCTTCCCATCCAGACTGAGACTTCCAAACTAGACTAAACTTATGATGGCTGGGCCTCTGTCTGTTTTTTCTCATGACCACATCCCTAACATGCAATACAGTGCTTCGTACATAGCAGTGTTAAATATATGTTTACTGCATGAATGCATGAATGAATGAATAAAAATCATTTGCTGTGTCTGGCACATAAAATGAATTCAATAAATATAAGGTATTGTTACTATTATTATATAAATTATCAGAAAACAACTCAAGAGTTGTATGAAAAACACAGGTTGACAATATAACATAAGGCAGTGTATCAGTTATGTATAGGCACAGTCCTGGTGGGTAACAAACAACTACAACACTCAGTGGCTCAAAACCATATGCACTTATTTAAAATCTGTAGGCCAGCTGAGTGGTTCTTCTGTTCCCACAGCATTTACTCACTGGCTAGTGGTTTTGTTGATCTTGGCTGAGTTCTCTCACAGGGAGAGGAGTCAGCTGTCAGGGGGGCATAGGCTGGGACAAACGTGGCTGCTCAACTCTGTTCCATGTGTTCATCCTCCAGCTCGCTGGCCTGAGTATGTTTACATGGTAAAACCTAACTGTCCTCTGCTCCAGCTCTTCAGAACATTGCATGGACTTTAGGGAAGGGCTAATGCAGAGGAGTAAGAAGAAATCTGGCTGGAAACAGTAGGTTTCTTCTATTTGTGTTTTAGGCCTGTTTTCTAGCTGCCACTAATTGCAACTACTAATGATAAATGACAGAATAAATTCTGATATACTAAAGAAACGAAGGCTTATTCTCTGATTTTCCTGGTAGCATTTTCCCTCTGGCCAGCAAACCCCCTTTGAATTAACCGGGGGCCACTGAATTAGAAAGCAGAAACTTCTTTTTTTTCTTTAGAGCTCTGACATAGCCTAAGATACGATGGATACTTGGGTTTTAATAAAAACATCAAGGCTCAAATTATCAGGCCTGTGTCAATAGCTAGTGGCCTCTTGAAGCCCACACCCAAATTCAGCTCTTGTGCTGCCCCTTGGATAGTAAGGTTATTATTTGCCTCTTTCCTCTCTGCACAAATAGTTTCCCCCCCCACAGCATTCTATAGTGAATTCTCATGTTCTGAGAACATTTACTCCATAGCTTTGAACTTATTCCACTAAAGCAAGGTAGGAAATCATCAATCCTCATATTCCAATTAATGACCCAAAATTGGTTTGTATAGGAATAAGCATTAAGTAGAACAATCTGTTGTATTTCTCTTCACAACTCTATTTCCATATTTAAATGTTTGAGAGATTTTTACTACTAAATATTATAACAAAATCTACAAAATATCAAACTTCAAAGAACTCTAATCTTACAAATGAAGAAGCTGAAGTTCCAAAAGAAAGTAGGTAGTTAAAAATGAATATAGGATTTATGCAATTCACAAGTATGTTTCCATTTTATACCAGGAAGCCAATTCAGCAAATACTTTCATGTTTTTGACACTTCTGATTGAGGTCAGTCAGTTTCAGGGACGGTAATGATGAAGGTAATGAGTCTTCTTCCTGACTCAACCTGGGTGGTAAGTAGCTGGTGGTGAATGGGGCAGGTGAATCTTATCTCAATCATTCCAGTCACTTCTTTTTCCCAAATTAAGCTCTGACCACCTCACTGAGCCAATAGCAAATATTGATGTTTTTAAACCTTGGAGAAGAAAGTAAACAGAAAAACCCAAATTATATCACAGAAATATCTGGATTAACAAACTCCATTGGAAGAACATATTCTAGAATCAGTGATGAAAAATCTAATTAATTTAAAAAAATCGATTTAAATATATGTGTTTAAGCTTGCAACAAACATTTTGAACTACTTATTTTAAATTATGAATATCATTCCTGGATTAGACTTTGCTAAACTCTCTAAAAATGTAGCTTGGTATCACCCAGAAAGTAATTAAATTATATTTCTTACTTGAAACTTTAGGGACTATGAATCCATTAACTACAGATTTATTTTCTATTAACTAACTAAAGCAGTGTTTTCGACAAAGTAAAGTTTACATTTATTTTGAAACATAAAAATACAGTTACCAAAATATCAGTTAGCCAAGAGATAACTCTTAAGTTATTGGATTAAGCCAGGCATTTTTGATTTACAAATAATGAGGAGACACTCCCCTCCTCAAAGTTCAGAATGTTTTTTTTTTTTGTAAAATCTCAGTTTATTTGCTCTCAAAGACCCCATAATACCCAACTATTGTGATCATGTTGCATCTTTATTGTACTGACTATTACTATTTTTGTTTTAATTTGATTAATCATAATTGGCATAATGGTTTGATGAGCAAAGATTTATTAAATCACCAAATGACCTAGCAGTCAAGCTGTTAAGACAATTGATGTAAGTAGTCCAATTCTTTACATATGTTTGGCTGACTGATGCCATTCAGTCAAATAGTCCACCCCAGGAGCACCTGTATCAGGTAGAGGAAAAGGGAACACCCTTTGATAAAGTCCTCCAGTTTGGAACTGTGGGCCATGACCCATTCCTTGAGCCTCAGTCTACGTAGTTCTTATTATTCTAAGGCTTAACTTTACTCTTCTACATTCATTCTTTTTTTGCTTTGTGGAACAGAAGTGATTTTCTTGGCTTCTTTCCACGATCATCTTCTTCCCTGTCCCAGCTTTCTAAGGCCTATTCCTGCGGTAATACACATCATTTTCCAACCCCATACAGAGAACTGTCATACGTGTAGTTTATCTCTGCCTGTGGTTTCTTCATTCTTTTATCCAAGAATTGTAGCACTGATTGAGGGCTAATACCTAGAACAGTAGCAATAGCAGTTAGTCAGGAGGTTGGAACTATAATTATGCCCCTGTCTTAGATTCTCTAGCTTTGTCTAATTGTTGGAACAGCTTGGTATTTCTCTCTGATCTCTTTGAAGATACTCTTTCCAATTTTTCAATTACCATCTAATGGACAATACTGAATTTCTTATTCTTCATGACTGATCTGTCTGAATATTTTCTTTTATCTCTTCCAGCTGGGCCTCATCCAGCATCTATCCTGTCCTAATCACAGACCAAGGTGCCTCTCACTTTACCCATTTGAATATTACTCAAAGGCTTTCTCCAGGACACTTTGTGGATTATGCTGGAAAAGGCCATGGATTAGAGAATTACAAATGTCTTTTAAAGTTCTGTGATTAAATGGAAAACATATGTGTGTTGTTAATTATATCAAACTAACTTTTATCTTTTAAAAGCTGATAAAGTCTCCATGACATAGCTATTATATCAACAGACATTCCAATAACATTTGACCTGTGATTGAATTCAATCTGGATGACTGCTCAGGTTCTTAAATTAATGGTGTGCTGATCTGGTAAATTATTGAAATCAAAGTTTCATGATATTTTAAGTTCATGAGTGGTGGATATGAAGGGAGGACTGATGAAAAATATGCTATTATAAATATCATCCTAGTGAATTTTTTTTTAAACTACACAACATGAATATAAAAGAACTGTGGGACCTGACCAACATCACAGGTCACTGCATAGCAAATCTCAAAATGAGATTTTGAGAAATTAAATTTCTAGGGTCATATACTTTGTTTCAGTTACAGAGCTGGGATCAGATCATAACAGCTGTTTGACAATGGCATGTAATTACATTTCAAATTTGATTAACTTTCTAATAATCTTTGCTGTTTTAGAAACATCAACCTGATTGTGTAGCCTAATGAAGAAATACTTTGTAGTATATACTAAATGAGAGTAACAGTACCTATGCTAAAACCAGAAATGCAGGTGAATGCCAAGGTGGAAGGCAAGCTCATTATTTGCCAGTGCCATCACAGAATGCTTCTGTGCAGAATAGAGATAAAATTTTAGATTTATTTTTCTCTAGTACAATTCTTTGAGATAAATAAAAGTATTTTAAGGGTGGAGATTGATTCAAGCATTGCTTTTACTTATTTTTCAAAAAGATAAATTGATAACCCATATCTCAGCCAATAATACTCAATGATCTGATATGCATATACCTATTTTCCACCCATTTACATAAAGAATCATTCATACATTAAGGTACACTTGTCATCTACCTATTAGTGAATCATCACTACATTAACAAGCTTTCAATACCTAATCTTTCTAATGTTGTTAGACAACCTTGACCTTCAATTTTTTGCAATGTGAATAATATTGCATCATATCTACACAGAACAGTGTAATCATCTATTCTATTTGTGGCACTAAGACAGTCAACAGTATTTGATACAATCAGCATGTGTCTTGATACGGAAGCCACATGGTGACAAGCCTAACTGAATGTAGTTATTCGGCTGTCATGAAATGCACCTTATGGTGATAAACTTCCACCATAAAATTGGAAGAGTATCACATAAACATGTTTCACAAAGAAATACACTTGCAGAATTCACTGCTGGGTTATTGTTGGAAAGCAGTGTTCTATTTATTGTGCTGCGATTTTTACAGTATGTGTCAGTGTTCGGTTGCTCATTATGTTTTACAATGAAGTAATTATAGGGCAGTGATTTCTTTATTCTGGGCAATCCTTTCTAATTAGTAAACAATAAATTGAAGTGGTTAAATTAGGGAAATGTGAATGGACATAGTCGGACAGGCTGATTTGCAATGCGTAAAAGCATTGTTTTGTTTAAATTTAGGCTATCAAACTACATACACATTTTCAGCTTCTAGTAAATTATTTTTCCCATCCATCAGCTCTTTTTTACCCTAGTCTCTGCATTCTCTATGTGTCTCTGTCTTTCTCTAATGTTATATTGTTAATTATTATAATAACATACTAATGGTGTTGATGAACTGAGATACACTATTGAGGCTAGAGATATAATCATCAGATGTACTTACCCCCTAAACTGATAATATACAGCTTACTTAAAGACATTTGTCCTTAAATTTTATTATGACTCTGGGGATATTCCAGATCTGCTCTTCAGCTATGAAGGATAGAAGAAGCAGCTGCTCATGGAATCTGTGTGCTAAGAAACCAGCCTCATTGGTTTTGCTGAGGAAGGTTCTTAAGATTTAATTTTCCCCTCACAGAACTAGGGACTGTCTGTATTTATCTGTCACAATCTTTATCACATATTGTAGATGCTCAGTCTATATGGTTTATAGATTCATGCCTTGAAAAATAGCCACAACCACCTTCAAATTCCATGCATAGTAATGACAGATAAATATTCTT
>NW_011888782.1:10744139-10748073 GCF_000151845.1 Pteropus vampyrus
GATTTTTACAGTATGTGTCAGTGTTCGGTTGCTCATTATGTTTTACAATGAAGTAATTATAGGGCAGTGATTTCTTTATTCTGGGCAATCCTTTCTAATTAGTAAACAATAAATTGAAGTGGTTAAATTAGGGAAATGTGAATGGACATAGTCGGACAGGCTGATTTGCAATGCGTAAAAGCATTGTTTTGTTTAAATTTAGGCTATCAAACTACATACACATTTTCAGCTTCTAGTAAATTATTTTTCCCATCCATCAGCTCTTTTTTACCCTAGTCTCTGCATTCTCTATGTGTCTCTGTCTTTCTCTAATGTTATATTGTTAATTATTATAATAACATACTAATGGTGTTGATGAACTGAGATACACTATTGAGGCTAGAGATATAATCATCAGATGTACTTACCCCCTAAACTGATAATATACAGCTTACTTAAAGACATTTGTCCTTAAATTTTATTATGACTCTGGGGATATTCCAGATCTGCTCTTCAGCTATGAAGGATAGAAGAAGCAGCTGCTCATGGAATCTGTGTGCTAAGAAACCAGCCTCATTGGTTTTGCTGAGGAAGGTTCTTAAGATTTAATTTTCCCCTCACAGAACTAGGGACTGTCTGTATTTATCTGTCACAATCTTTATCACATATTGTAGATGCTCAGTCTATATGGTTTATAGATTCATGCCTTGAAAAATAGCCACAACCACCTTCAAATTCCATGCATAGTAATGACAGATAAATATTCTTCAGGAGAAAATTTAAAAATGGAGAAAAACTCTACCCAGATACAAGTCAAAATAAACTACTTGGGAGGCTATGGGTATCGGGCCCAGCCTTTCCCCCGGTGCTTGGTGATGTAACTGGGTCTTCAGAATTTCCAGTAACCTCTCAGATGGCAGGCCAAGATGCTGATGTAAGATCTGGTTCTTGTGTCTGAGGGGACAGGTGAAGAGGTTCTCAGAACTACTAGTCAGGGAGGAATAAAGGCTGGAATAGAGGTGAGGAGTAAGAAAACAAGAAAATAGAAACAAATACAGCAGGCGAGTAATAATCAAATGAACACCAGTGTAGTAATACCGAGACAAAAACAGATTTTAAAGCAAAACAATTGCTAGGAGCAAAGAGGGACACTAAATCATAATAAAAAGAGCAATCCACTAAGAATATATTACATTCATATATACGAACCTAACAATACAGCCTTAAATGTGTATAAAATAAACACTAACATGGTTTTGTGGAGAAAATGAAAAAATACAATTATTATAGGAAATTCGAACACTTGCCTATTGGAAACAGGATAGAAAAAAAAAGTAAGAATACAGACAAACTGTAGAGATTTAAAAATTTTTGACAGTTAACTTAAAGGGGGGAACCCCTCCTCACTTCAGTTTGGTTGTTGGAAGGAAATGCTGGCCTAGCGTCACCAGAACATCTGATCTTTTCAGAGAAATTTAGAACCAGGATTTTTAAGTAAGATATTTTTCTTGAAAATGTGATGGTTTAAGATTCCAACATTTTAAAGACATAGTGCGGTCCACACAAACCGCACTATGGTCCTCAGGCAGGGACAGTATCTGAGTGGTCTAACGTCTGCCTCCCCCTTTGCGCTGTACATTATTGGAGGTCAGAACCTTTATCTGTTTCTCTATGGCTGTGTCTTCAGTGGCGTTTGAGGATTAAATGAGAAAAAGAAATTCAATGTAATAATGAATACACAAATTAATGATTTATTGTAATTTATCTCATTGAATGCTTGATGCATATGCATATTTTGGACGTTTCTGGTAGTAAAGGGGAGAAAAAAAGTAATAATGTAAACATTCTCTCTCCCCTCCCAGTGCCAGCCCTTCCTGAAACATGAGTGAATATCATTCTTTTCTGTTTCTCCAGTGCCTAACTCATTAGTATGGACAATGAATGAGAAAATAAGTAAATGAAATGATTGTCTATGTTTATAATTCTTCTTTTTTGATTATCATGATTCTATTGACATTCATTCAGCACTTACCATGTGTCAGACACTATATTTGCTTTTTACATGTAATTTATTAATTCCCACAACAACTACGATTATGCCCATTTTACAGATGAAGAAGTCTAGTTTTAGAGTAAAAGTTAAATAACTCATTGAAGCTTCCACAACTTGTAAGTGGTAAAGCCAGGATGGGACTGTTTCTTATAAAAGTCTTATGAGATTTATAAAGACTTTTCAGTTAATGAAAAAGGAAATGTTGACTGCATCAAACACGAAAATTATAAACCCCTTTATAATCTCAACTACTTAACTGACATTTTCGGTAAGACTCATTCACTCAAAATTTATCAAATATTTATTGAGCACAAACTGTAAGTCTGATATTCTGCGAGGCACTGGGGATCTGCACTGAATAAGACAGAGAAAGTTCCTACCCTCTTATCAATGACTCCTTAACCTGTTTGATTGAAAAACATTGGAGACAATCTGTCAAAGTCAACACATATCTCCAAGAAAGTGTTACTCTATACTTACACACAAAACTTCATGTACCATTTCGGGGTGGCCATACTCCTTCTGATGTCCATGCATGGGTCTCATATTAAAAACCCACAACTCTTTTAGGAGTGTGTGTGTGTGTGTGTGTGTGTGTTTTCTGATCAAGAAGAGAAACTGCTTTCTAGATTCATAGGCTGAAGTTAAATGTATAATCATAGGTTGGATTTCCCAGGAAAAACACATTGAGGCAGAGACTATGAGCAGATGTTTATCAGGGAGTATTCTTGGGATCAACACCCATGAGAGGGAGAAGAAGGAAACAGAATTGGCAAAAGGAGATGAGGGGCTGAAATGCATTCTCAACAAAGGCATCAAGTGAGCTCATGGGGACCTCTGGAGGGAAATTGGCCTTTCTGAGTCATCCCAAATTGGAGCAAGAGGGCCAGCCAGGCTTCTTGTTGACCAGCCATGTGAATTTCCCTGGGCGAAGCTGCTTTCTTCAACTGAGACAAAACTTGAGAGGATTGACCGCTGAGGCTCTCTGTGGAATTCCTCCTAGCAGCTGGGGAAATGGGTTCCTTCAGCTCTAAAGGGAGAATTGGGGTAACACATCACAGCCTCCACCACATGAAATGACTTACCTAAGGTCATACATTATTTGTCAGAGCAACTGGAACTTGGACCCAGTCTCAACCGACAAAGAGTCAAAGTGGGAACGAAAAGAGTGCTGAACTCCTAGTTCAGCACTCTTTTCGTTCCCACTTTGACTCTTTGTCGGTTGCTCCTGGGATATTTCATCCCACTGTCAAAATTGCAAAGCTCTTTACCAACCTCCTTTGGAAGAACTCTACCCCAGCATGCTAGAAAGGGATGTTTCTTTGAATATTGTTGAAGCCTCTCTGCGTACATTGCTAAAGGTCTTACAACTCTTGTGCAAGACCAAATAACACCTGCAATTGGAAAAACAGAACCTAATATTAAATTCCATTACTCATCTCAGGAACACAACAGATACAGAAAAGGTTCAAAAAGGGGCAAAGAAAAAGAATTGAGTCATAACAGAGGTATATGGAGTAATGAGTTTAATTTCCCAAATTCTCAATTTCCACCCTCAGTTCCAAGCATGTTTCTTTTTATACAATTTAGCCATAATTTTAGGGTAGCCTTACAGTGTATTGACTAAGAGCTAATTAGTGTGTTCAAGACTTTAATGTGCCTGATTTGTTAATTGCAACTTTTGGAGTTTTTCTTTTTCTATGCTATTTGGCCAAACCTAAACCATCTTGTAAAATGCTACTCTGGAAGATAAAGTCCTTTGCTGCCAAGGGAGATAAAGTCCTTTGCTGCCAAGGGAGGTCCCACTCATTTCTGATGGCAGCCAGGAAGCAAAATGAATGCATCTCTCTCCCTGGTTTTGTTCTTTTTCTTTTCTTTCTTTCTCTCTTCCTCCCTCCCTCC
>NW_011888782.1:10748170-10767824 GCF_000151845.1 Pteropus vampyrus
TCCTTCCTTCCTTCCTTCCTTCCTATCTACTAGAATCGGATCTCAAGAAAAACCCAATGTCTAGCTAAGATGGAGAATGGATTAGGTCATCTTCATGCCTCTCTTATCAGCATCTGGTCTACTTTCTTACCTGGATTTCCTATGCTGAAAATCAGAACTATCACAAATAACACCCTCTGCACAACAAAGGCTATTATCATAGGTAATTCATATGCATTTGCTATTACATACCGCAGTAGACATTACTAGTTTTCCTCAATATATGCCTCCGTCTTCTCAACATCCTTATAAGTAAATGGGACCATGTAACTATTACTGGCCCAGAAAATATTAGCAGAAGTGATGCATCTCATTTCGAGGCCAAGTTAGTAAAAATCCCATGTATTACTCTCATCTCCCTTTTCCTCTGCTCTGGCAATTGTGAAGGAGGCCTTGTGTTGAGATAATAAAATTCCTCTTCCACTCCCCCAAAAGAGGAAGCTGACTTGACCTTTGAGTCATCATTTGGAGCATGGCTTTCCTATAGAGTCATCCATATCTGCAGTGGACTTGCAATTATTGAAAAATAAATCTGCATCTTACAAAGCCACTGAGAGTTTGTTGTCATTGCAGCATAGCCTAACTTTTACTAACTAATATAAATGCTCCCTCTTCTGCTTCATCTTTTCCCAGCACCAAATACTTACCTAAGAAGTCCGCATATACCTAAACTCTTTCTCTCTGGTTTATACCGACCCAACAAACTTTGCTATTGTGAATACTCAGCTGGATTAAAGTCTTCATTGCACTGCTAGTTTATAAAGTAAGGAAATATTTCTTTACCGTTGTAACCCCTGAACTTAATATAAGCCCAGGCTATTGTAAACATTCAATAACAGTTTGTTGAACAATGAATCAATAACTAAATATCTCTTTGGGGGACATTGTGCTTGTGTTTCGCACTCAGGCCTTTCCTAGTTCCTTTTTTAAAAATCCGCTATCAGTTCTAATTCACCTTTTTAAAATCTCTTACAAAGAGGAGAAGAGAGAATATAAACTTATCTAAAAGAAAATGATGCAGAGGATTCCAAATTCTCATTCTCTCTCGTTATTGACTATCTGTGTAAACTTGGGCAAGTTACTGAGCCTACTTAAACCTAATTTTTTTTTTAATCTGGGCTAATAGGGTCTATATTACCGTGTTGATGTAAAGATTACAGGAGACAATTCTTGAAAACAGCTTACCATGATGCCTTGCACAAAATATATAGTGTATAACAAATACAATCTATTGAATTTATTTTATACCCTTCTTTTCCTTTAGATTCCTTTCTCTACTATTCCTCTGACACTGAATTCTAGCTACCACTATCCAGAGATTGTCTCACTGTCTGGTGATATCTAAGCCCATTTTCCTCAGATAGTGGCCTGTGCAACAAATCTAGTTTCTTCATTTTACAAACTATAGATAGTTGATGAGTTAAGTGGGGCTAATAACCTAATTCTTACTACTACTTCTTCTACTACTTGACTCAACATGTCAGTAACAAATCTGATACTGTGTTAGGAGTACATGAATTTTGAGAAGTGATGCCAGCAAATCTAGAGCATCTGAAATACAAAGATAGTTCTATAACAGCAGAATCTCAGGTAAGAGTGACTGCCTTTGGGGAAGACTGGGGACAGTTGGCACTGAAGATTCTCACTCCTTGCCTGAGTCACACCACATAGGTAGTCACTGATTTTGTTTATGACTGGAGTTGGTCCTGAGATCAGCAGTCCTCAACATAACCATATCTAAATGTATATAAAGGAGAGGGGCCATTATTATTTTTGCATACATTTTAAAATTTTATTTTTGTGATTGGTATATAGATTGATACCGTCTATTCTCAGATAATTGCCAAGTTAAGCATTTATTTTTGCTACCTTTCAGGATGTCATTAAAAAAAAATTCATTCATAGCAGCTGCATACCATCACTGATCCAGATTCTCAACATCTTAACAGAACCTGAAACAAAGAAGGTACAATTCACTAAAGTTATTATGATTATTAAATCTTTGTTATATGATACATGTACCCAATAAAGCTGATGTTCCTTGAACAGAAGCAAAAAAATTCCACTGCTCCATGCTCACGTCAATCTTCCATGTAAGCCTCTGGGCTGGATGTCTTCTGTGTGCCCATGAAGCTGATCTCTGCCCCTTTGTCCTGCATTATGGCCCATGAGGCTGACCTACATGGACAAGACCAGTAGATTCCTTTGCCTTCTGGCTACAAGTTCAGTTGATGGAAAACATGAGTAGCACTTTGGAGGATGGAGAGGAAGTGAGGCTGAAGCATTTATTTCTCTACCTATCTCCTTGCCATAGCTCCTGTTAAGTGGTCAGCTCCATTTAACCACCTCTCTGGGTTTCTATAACCATTCTCTTTTCTTACCTCTTTAGGTCTAAGATGCTAATGGCTCCCCCTGATGTAAGTAGTCCCAGGGTACTGCATCATTCCAACTTGCTTTCCCTAAATCCTACTTATACCTTTTGTAAATTATAAATTTTAATTAAAGTCTTCTTAAATATCTTATTATTTCCTGCCAGGACACTGCCATACATCCATCAACCCACTTTCTATTTGGGACTTGGTACTGCATTGTCCAGAAAAATCTCTCAGATAAATGTAATCCTTTCCTTCTGATATGGAAATATCTCCATGTTTAAAATTCTTGCACCAAATTGAGTGCTTTTTCTTTATTTTATGACACTGCGCCGTCTTTTTTTTTTTTTCTTTCCTAAAAAAGTGTTATCAGTAAGAAGAGCTTTCAGCTTATCCCAGGTCCAGGATTGGAGGCAGGATTTCAGAAAGTACGACAAATGCACAAGCATGTCAAGCTGTGACAGTCTCAATGGGCCGAGATTTCAAAAATCATATGAAAGGGAGACTTTGAAGTGCCTTATTCAAAGGCAGCCAAAGCTTTTATCATCAGAGGAGGAGATTTGAATGTGGCCTGATAATTAGTGTAGAGTGGGAGCCTCTATCCTCTCCAAGGAATGTTCCCTGAGCCCAAATGTGGTTTCACAAAGAGCCTAGGTCTCATTCTTGAAATTTATAACCATATCAACCATAGTTTTATGAGATACCACATCATTTTTAAAAAAGGCTTGAACCCTTATAGAGCTATTTAAATAACCATTGAGCCATTTGAACTGAAATAGGAGTTAGTTCAAAGAGGCAGATCATAAATTAGAGGTGCTGCTGTTTCAAGGAGAGGACATAAACACCAAGCAAAGAGTCCAGTGCACTAGTTTACTAAGTTCTTGTTATGCTCATGACTATGTAGGAGTTGGGGGGCTGAACAGGCAGCAGATGACTTTTAATTTGACTTTAGAATATAATTAGAGGCCATCAGACATGTGGAAATGCAGAACACACTTCATGTTCTTTGTTTATTCATTTATTCAAATTCTTTTTTAAGTTCAAAATATACCCAAAGATGAAAAATGAATAAATAACAAGGCAGGTCTTTAAAGAAATTCTAGTTTCACATGGAAAGCATGAAAACACAGAATCATGGTACAGTGTGCTAGCTAAGTGCTTTGTGGCAGGATGAGCAGGGAACCATGGAACAAAGAGGAAAATGTCCTGACTGTGAGTCTAAGGAGTGTGGCTTGGGCAAAACCAGGGAAGATCTTGTCAGAAGAAGAGTTGTATAAACTATTCTTTACAGGACAAGTTGTAGTGACTCAGATGGGCAAGATTACGGAGGGACTTCCCAGCAGGAAGTACAGGGAGCTTTGCTGCTCAAGGAAGTGTGAAAAAGCCAGAGGACCTCAGGTGATCTTGTAGGTTCAGAATGCAATGTTTGTGAGGTGGCATGGCAGAAGGTAGTGCCTGCATCTGGGGGATGTTGAACATTAAAGAATCTGGCTTTAATCCAAAGGCTAATAGTCTCATGCTTTGGCAGGCATTCATATCACCTGCAGCACTAGTGAAAATACAGATTACTGGGCCCTACTCTTTGACATTTAGATACTGTAAATCTGAGATGGGATTAAGGAATTGGCATTTTAAAAAGCAATTATATTTTGAGAAATACTGCCACTGGAGATGAAAATCCCTGAAGCTTTCCCAAATTGCATATCTATATGGACAATCATTTGGCTTCCTTTGCACTCTTCTCTACTTTTCTTCAGATTTTACCCCCCTTTTGTGAGATTCAAGGGAAGTTGAAGGGTACTACTGAAATGATCCATTGTTGAGTGTTGCCTTGGATATGTGATGCCCTCCAGTTGGTCACCTGAGAGCTACTTCGTGTTGCCATTTACATAACTGATGTGGATCCCAAGCAACTCAAGTGTGATTAAATAGTTTAGTGATATCAAATATGGTATGCAAAGAGACAATAAAATGGTTTACATAAAGAATAAAAACCAGCTGCAAAGGAGTAGCTCTCTTAAACTCAGAACCTCCATGCCTTAAATTTACCTTAAATTGTAGCCTTTGTCTTTTATGAGTCTTACACCCAGGATTTGGCAAAGCAGAGTGAAAAAAATAAGAGATTTGGCTGGTAAGAGTGTCTGATGATAGCACTTCCCACACTGAGGAGGACGAACAGGAGAACATTGGGTAGAATGGGTTTACACAAATGAACTATTAGTAAGCAGTAAACACTGCCAAGACAAGTGTTTCTTAATCTTTTTTTCATTATCGCCTCCCTCCCTAAGGAGCCTTTTTAGACATTATTTTTCTAATCGCTCCGCTATGAAATTTTATTATTTCAGATATACTGTATATCTGGTTATGTGCTGTATATATATCTGTGCTTTATATAATAAAAGAGATTTTTTTCGATAGTCCCCATCGAAACTAATTTTCACATCATGGGGGCAATATTGCTTTCATTGAAGGTACCTGGCCCAGACTATGGAACCTAAGAAAACCCCTGAAATTCATTGTGTCAAATAACTAACAGTTTACTCACTATCTTCATAGAAAAGGTCTCAAACAATGTGGGTACAAGTAATATGTATAGGATTAACGTACTAGGCAGTGCCCATTATTGTCATAACAACAAATAAAACAAATGAAATAATTCATTGTATAATTGTTGAATATCTCTATTACCCAATTACAAGCTCTGTAGTGCCTGGAGCATGTCTATTTTCGTCATTGTTGAATGGATTCTGACACAAAACAGGCAATCGATATTTCTTGAATACAGTAATAAGGATTTTAATGTCTAATAGAGAAATGATGACAAGATAGTAAAAGTGAAAGTTCATAGAGCCGAGTATGAAGAGTAGCAAGAGACAGGAGAATGGAGACAGCTGAGGTCATTTTCCTTTAGTCAGTGGAGATTTAATCCTTCCCCTGAGGAGTTTTCTTGACAAAAGTTTGAGGATGGAACCTTGTCCTGTTCATTGTTAAATGCTGTAGAGGTCTGAACACAATGCCTTCTAAATGATTGTTTGATATCGTTTGAATTATGAATTAATAGTTAAGATAGAAAATACATTTTGAGAAGAAAGAGAGGTATAAGTCTGCTTGCTTTTTTATTTTCTTTTCCATTTAAAGATATATTTAGACTTATCTATATTTAGATCTTTTAAAAAGGAGTTTTTCAAAATGAAACATTTTATATTTGAAGAAAAATAATTTTTGATATTAATATTTTCTTTAATACATTAGGTTAGTATCTTTCTTATCTACCTCAAGTTCATCTAAAACATTACAGTTCTTTTCCTTTTTTAAAAATCAAACAAATTCTAAAAACCCAATTATAACCCTCTTAAAAGATAAAAGGACTACAGGGAGAGTTAAAAAAATAAAATAAAAGGAGTTAGATATATAAGTTCTTTTTTTTGCTGCATTTTTGTGGCTGCCATGGGAAGACTATAAAAGCTTCAAGTCTGATTTTGGTGAATAAATTCCCAACAACCTCCCCCCCTTAAGGAGTGATCAGTATTATGGACAAAAGGGGGGTAGTTCTTCAATATGTCCATTTGATTTTATTTTGTGAGGCAACCACCTTTGTAAACTGCACTAACATGTCAGAAATATGAAACTGTCGTCAGTTCACTGCCCTGTAAAAGATGCTTGGCAAAAATAAAAAAAAATAAAAAAATAAAGCTAGGAATGCCTGAGTAAGTCATTTTATTTTTTATGATTCAAGCCCCAAAAGGTCTTGAACTGTCAGATTTATTGTCTATCCAATTTTATGACTTTTAGTTGTATTTATTCTTTGATGTTTACCATCAAGTGTGCCTACGTGCGCCGTGGTCTGTGGGATTTCATATTGCTAAATCATTTTTTAAGCTTTAGTTGTAGCTTCTATTTAGCATCAATCCCCCGAGACATGCCATTAACATGAATCATTTTTGAAAGTGTTTGGTGCAATATGAACTCCTTGTTGAGTCAATCACTCATTGCAATGGAAAGAAATGATGACCTTCTCAGAAATACCCATCACGGTTAAATAACCAAGGACAGGACTCAACGGTCAGGGACTTCTGATTGGGGTGCTCTCATTGACTTAATCATCACCCCCAAAGTGGGAGATAGGAGGTCAGTGCAGGTTCAAAACTTAAAAGGAAAAAGGAGAGACAGGAGACAGGAACAATGCTAATCCAACCACATTTTATCAGAGGGTTGGTTTATTCCTACTTTCATGGTTATTTTCACAGCAGGATCTTCATTGGCTATCATCAACACTATTTGAATGCATTTTTCTCTAACACTATTTTAAACTTTCATGTTTTCTTTGTCAAGCAAAGTTCATTGGTTACCTTCTCTGTTTTCTCTTCTCTGCTATGCACCCCGCCACCTTCTAGTTTTTTCCCTCAGTTCCAACTCTGTATTCAGCTGCTTAGCTATAGAGATCTGGAGGTCTCATGACTGACTAAATAAAGGTTCTGAAACAATTAAATATAGTTACCACTGGCAATAAGATTTTTCCTTGGTTTATACCAACTGTCGACATATTTTTAAGTTATAAACCAGTACAGTAATATATACTATTCTGGTACGTTGCCTTTCTTTCTCTGCTTATGTCTAGATTTGACCTCTAAATCCTCCCTTCGCCCCAGGTTTCCTAGTTCTTCCTCAGACGAATAAATATAAAGATACTATATACAATGATTAGGGAACAACATGTAGGTATAGTCTAAGGCCAAGGTCAGAAAACTGCAGCCCACTAGCCAGATATGGCCTGCCGACTGTTTTTGTAAATAAGGTTTCATTGGAACACAGCACACTCATTCATTTATGTATTGTCCATGGCTGCCTTTACTCTATAGCAACAGTTGAGTAGTTGCAATAGAGAGTTTACGACCCTCAAAAACTAAAAGATTTACTATCTGGCACTCTACAGGAAAATCTGCTGTCCTAAGTTGTAACTATTCAAACATAATTCTAGTTAATAAGTAAGCAATAATAATGATTTTATTTACTGGGCTCTTCTTAAACTAGATGGCCAAATTATTAAGAAAAAATACCAGCAAATTTTAGAAGAAAACTGAAGGAGATAACTTCTAACTTCACTTTGATTATTGAGATCTATGCTTTCAGGTATCCTTTCAGCTATTTTTTCCTATTTAAATAGATTCTCTCTAAATTGTAAAATGTGAAATTTTGTCACACACACACATGCGTGCGCGTGCGCATATATATATATGTGTGTGTGTGTATATATATATATGTATATATATATAAATATAAATAAATTTGGTAGGGGGACAATCCCAATATCTAAGTTTTTGTCTAATTGTTCTTGTATAAACTAACAACATTTAATTTAGTTAAGATTTGCCAATTTTTCAGGAAAAAATGTAATCTGTTTTTTTTGAAATTTTCATTTTTTGGATAAATTTTGAGGTTGAACAATTTTTCTTATGTTCTTATGTTGATTCCTTTGTGAATTCTCTTCACATCCTTCATTTACTTTTCAAAATAGGCTTTTCTTGATATTCTTGACAAAACTGGCTATACCCTTTATTTATATTATTCTAGTCTGAATATTTCAATCACAATTTATACTCCTACCAGGTTAGCCTCTTATGTAGGAGGACATACAGAATGCCCTGAGTATGTGGTACAATATCTTCTATGTGTTTTATGACTTTAGAATATAAAGAAGCACCTACGATAGCAAAAATTACAAAACAACAAGTAAGTTGACACTTTTAGGAAAGAAAAACTTATGTTAAGAATTAGGATTGTGTATTTTAAAATAAAGGCAAATGTTTCTAATTTACTGAAATTATGGCAATGATATTGCCTCTCAACCAAACAAGGAATTTAAAGTTATGTATAGTACTTCCCATTGTTTGAACTTTTCTTCTTTTCTCTTAAATGCAAACATGCTTTAGGGTTCATGTGATTTTTATTTGGCACAATGCAGTATAATTGAATGAGATACTTACTTCCAGATGATAGATGTCTATTGAGAAGAAAGTGCTTTCTTTAAATTATATCTGACTTATGAAGATAAATGGCTTGTTAGCATAAGTAGTTTTATATCTAGTCAATTCTAAAGAGGCTGAGACTAAAATATCTAGCTATTCCAGAATATTTATGATGAGCGTGTGTGTGTGTGTGAGTGTATGAGTGTGTGTGTGTGTGTGTGTGTGTGTGTGTGTGTGTAGCATGGGAAAAGGCTAGGGCCTTGTGTGTAAATGTATGCACATACTCATGCTCACTGACATGCCTTAGAGTATGTAATGCTCCAAGATAAAAATAACACATTGTCTTATTACTAAAAGATTTTTAAAAAGAGAGAAATAGAGAGTGGGAGAGCACACACATTTGTAAAGAACAAGTATCAGAGTTCTCTGTTGCACTCTGGATGAAAAAATAGACAATAGAAAAAAATTACCAGAATGACAAAAGAGGAATATTTTATCTTAGAGTTCATGTTTAGATGATTTATCATTTAAATGCAAAGTCAAAATAAAGATATGCTCATTTGTAAAATGCCTCAGGGTTTTCTACACAAAAATTCCCATTGAAGCACTCTTGGAGAAAGCTTTTTAGAAAGTATAGAAAAAAATTTAGACAGATGCTATAAAAGATATGCAACATAAGAATAAAAATAGAATTTAGTAAAGTTTATTGTTTTCTAAAGTGTAAGCAACCAACCCAAAATATATTCAAAACAAAGTAGAATTAAAGTCTAGATCATTACTCTCCAACAGAAGTGTCTGAGATGATGGAGGTGTTTTATATATGTGTCACATACAGCTACTGAACACTTGAAAAGTGAATTTTTTACCTTATTTAATTATAATTAACTTAAGTTTAAAATTAAATAGCCACATGCAACTAGTGGCTACTACATTTAACGGTACACTGCCAGATAATATCAACGTAGTAAGGTTGGGAGAGGGTCCTGATATGAGAGACCAGAGTGAGATAAGATCACAGAAGTGTACTTTTCTGGTTTAGAAGAAAAATGAGAAACCAATAAGATTAAGATATTACTAGAAATTAATAAAATTTAAGCATATCTTAAAAGTTAAGGGTAAACAGATGAAGACTAAAAACAGGATGTGTTATTTTCAAACCAGCAGATGGAAGTTCAATCATCTTATATAGAAAATAGAAAAGAAAATGAAGAAATAAAGTGTAGTAAATAGAAAAAATTAAATGTCAAAAAGTTCCACGATATCAAATTATTATAAATACAATAAATTCTTGTGAATATAAAGTTTAAACCTGCCATTTAAAGTGAAAAAATTTTAGACTACATTAAAAAATTCATTAGTATATTACCTACAAGAGGAATAATTAAAACAATAATATTCGGATAGTTTGAAAATAAAGTGATAAGGAATGCCAGATAGATAAATATAAATCTAAAGTAAGCTAACATAATAATTTTAATATCAAACAATATAGAATTTAAGGTTAAAATCATATAAGTAAAAGAAGAATGTTGGGAGAAAAAACTAGTAGATCAAAAAGTTACAGCTGGTATCAAGAATCACAACAGGGAAAGGATAATCTCTTCAGCATGTGGTGATGGGAAAACTGGATATCCACATGCAAAAGAATGAAATTGAGTCCTATCTTTAAACCACACATACAAATCAATGAAAAATGGTTTAAAAGTTAAACATAAGACTCAAAACTAACATTCCTAAAAGAAAACATAGGACAAAAGTTTCATGACAATAGTCTTGGCAATGAATTAATGGTTATAACATCAAAAGGACAAGCAACAAAAGCAAAAATAAAGAAGTGGGACTATATCAAACTAAAAAACTGCCCAACAGAGGAAACAATCAACAGGATGAAAGAGCACCTTACAGAATGGGAGAAAATATTTGCAATCATATATTGGATAGGAGGTTAATTTTCAAAATATATAGGCACTCCTACAACTCAAAAGCAAAAGTACTAACAACCTGATTTTATACATGAGCAAAGGACTAGAACAGACATTTCCCCAAAGAAGACATAAATGGCCAACAGGTTTATAAAAAGATGCTCAGTGTCACTAATCATCAGGAAAATGCAAACCAAAACCACAATGAGATCTCACCTCACATCTGTTAGGATGGCTATTATCAAAAAACAAACAAACAAACAAAAAACCAAAACCAAACAAACAAAAAACCAAAACCAAACAAACAAAAAAACCAAAAAACAGTGTTCCTGGGGATGTGGAGAAAAGAAAATCCTTGTTCATTGTCGTGGGGAATGCAAAATGGTACAGCCATGATGGATAACAGTATGAGAGTTTCTCAAACGATTAAAAATAAAGCTATCATATAATCCAGCAGTCCCACTCATGGGTACTTATCCAAAAGACCTGAAATTGGAATCTCAAAGAGATATTACCACTCTGTGCTAATTGTAGCACTATTTTTGATAGCCAAGATGAGGAAACAAACTAAATGTCTAACATCAGATAAATGGATTAAACAGTTCTGATATAAACATAATGGAATATTACTCAGCCTTAAATAAAGAAATCTTGTGATGTGACAATATGGATGAAACTTGAGGACATTATGCTAAGTGAAATAAGGCAAAGATAGACAAATCCTGAATAATTCCACTTATACAAGATATCTAAAATAGTCAAGCTAAATAGAACTAGAGAGCAGAATAGTGGTTGCCAGGCGTAGGGGAAGCATATTCCTTTTATTGAAGAACTGTATTAGAAACCAAGATCTGAGTACTAGAAATGACATATTCTAGGACTGGGGCAAGAAATACACAGGATAAGCCTGAAGCATGTTGTAGTGCCAGAAAGTAAGAAAGTGCTTTAAAAAAAAATCCCCTAAACCAAAAGGAAAGAAAAAACCCACTCACATTGTTGTAGGCATGTCAGGGGCACAGGAGCCAACTGAAAGAACATCCAATGGTCAAATCTGCAACAATGTGAACAATAAAAATAAATAAAGTAATATTAGATTATCAAGCAAACTGTAAAATAAATAGTTATGAGTTTATACTGATATAAAGAAATTATTGAATAATTAAGAGGAGAAGAAACACTTGTCCATGCAGAACAATTTCAATAATTTATATAGGAATTCTGCCCTAAAGAAAGGAGAGTGTAATTCCTCACCTTAAATATGAACTGCACATAATGACTTTTTCCTAAAGTGTGCAATATGGAAAGAGAGGGGAAGGGGATAATGCTACAGTGGAGAAACCTGACAAACTACTTCAGCCAGGTGGTCAAGTTCTGTAACAGTCATGAATCATGTTGATAGGATGTGATGAAAATGTCACTTTATACTGTGATCTTCCTCCAAAAACCTCATAACCTCAGACTAATGGGACAAAGTCCATAGAGGGACACCAAAACCGTACAGGTCATCAAAAACAAGCAAAGTCTGAGACACTGTCAGTCTAGAGGAGCTTAAGGAAATATGACAAATAAATGTAGTGTGGTATTCTGGATGGAATCCTGGGACAAAAAAAAAAAAAGGCATTAGGTAAAAATTAAGGAATGCTCTATAAATTATTCAGTTAATAATAGTACATCAATAGTGGTTCATTAATTGTAATAAATGCACCATGCTAATGTACGATGTTAATATTAGGGGAAACCACACACAAGGATATATGGGAGCACTCTTACTATCTTCTCAATTTCTTCCGTAAATCTCAAACTGTTTCTAAAACAAAGTCTATTAAAGAAAGCAACAAATGACAGGATTACTGAAAGAGGCAAATAAGTAAAACATTTACTCTGGAATTTTTAACACATTCAGGGAAATTATAGATTAGACAGATATTAACCAACACATGCATGTATGATAAAAAGAATGTACATTATTTTTGAGCAAACATTGAATATTCATAAAAATATGGCCTTATGCTGGCCACTTATGATCAATCTCTAAATGCTGACATAGCTCAGGACTTACCTCGAGACCACTTATCTCTTCCTTTGTGTATTCTTCTCCGTGTGACTTCATCTATTTCTTCTTGTCTTTAAATACCAGCCACGTGCTGATTATGGGCAGCTGAGGTCTCTTCCCTAAACTTCAAATTTGTATATCTGTAGCTGATTTAATATCTGTACTTATTTTTTCTAATAGACATCTTGAACTTGGCATGTCTGCAAACAAAACATTTACTTTTCCCCTACAAGCCTGTAATGACAACATCATTCTTCCAGTTGCTTGAGCAAAAAGCAAAACAAAATAAAACTAACAAACTAACTAACACCTTTTACCTTACCTACACCATGCAATGCTATTGGCCCTAACTTTAAATTTTAGTGGCATACTGAAGTTTCACAACCAAAGTGGATCTTTTTTTTTTCTTTTTTAACAGCCCCTCATCTATGTGTCAAAATTGTTTTCAGTAACAGTCATGAAGTAAAAAGATAATAATAATCATGAAGTAAAAACAATAATAATGAGGGCCAGAAAAGAAATGCAAACTGATTTTTTCTTTCATTGAACTTCATATATAGAATTATGCCAGAAAAATAAATATCACAAGTCAAAAAATAGAGAACCAAGTAAAAATTACAGTACAAAAAAATGGAAAAAAGTAATGGATTAAATAATACTACTTCATTTATTATTTTTATAAAAAAGATAAAGAACTTGTACCTATTTGTTTTTTACATTAATTAAGTTTTTGTGTCTCAACTTCTGCAAACTTATCAGTATCAACAAAATAGATTTTCTTCATGTTTCTGTGTTTAATGGGGTAGAGCCAGATTCATCAATCTGCCTTCATAGTTGATCAAAGAAAACTCTACAAATTTAAATTACATGAATTAATAAATACACAAATGGTTACAAAAAGTCTTAAAGATAATAATTTCTGGGTTTCATTTCACAATGAAACCCAGAAATTTTAAACTAAAAAATGTCAAGTGGTCACATTGATTGACAGAATTCAAATAAATCAAGTTCTGTTTCTTCATCTTTACGATTGCTGCACATTGTTTATTTTAAATCTATTGTTAAATTGTAAGGATAGGTGCTATACTCCCCACCCCGATCCCCCTTGGAGACAAGAAGTGTGCCTAAGTGAGCATAAGTGATTCCTAAACACTGCAAAACCAGAGCAGGCAGGTGAATCCATCTGACAGTGGAGCTGAGGGTACTCTGACAGATAATGTTTATTAAAGGATAAGAAATAAAAATATGCTAAATTGAACTTCACATGTATATTATTAAAACTCTGCAGGAACTACATAAATTCTTTAGAACTTAAAATAATAAAAGATTTTCTTCTCAGAGGAAGATTTTGTCACTGGCTTTGTTTGAAATTGCAAGTTCCTGATGATGGTGACAATAAAGAGCAGACAAACTTTTAGTTGGGTTTAATGTCATTTTTTAATTCTGTACAGACAGTTTCCCACCTATTGCCTGTACCTGAAGCAGATGTTTTCACAGCACTACTCTTGGATACTAGTACAAATTATATCTAGAATCCAACTTTTCTCCACCCCTACTGCTACCAGCTCAGTCAAGGAAGCTATCATTTCTTGCCTAGATTATTTCAATTGCCTCATAATTTTATAGAGGGACTCATTACTTAAGACTTTTACCTCTCCCTCATCTCTTCTGAACACAGCAACTGAAGTGATCTAAATGAAAGTTAGCTCAGTCACCCTTTTATTCAAACCCTCAAATGGCATTATACCACTTTCAGAGCAAAACACAGTGAAAGGACAGCCACAAACTAGGAGAAAATATTTCCAAGTTACTCATTAGAAAGAACTGGTATCCAGAATATAAAAAAGAATTCTCAGAATTTCATCATGTGAAAACTACCTAGTAAAAAAAGAGACAAATTCACCAAAGAAGATATACTAATAGCAAATAAGCTTATGGAAAAATACTTGACATCATTAGTCATTGTAGAAATGAGAATTAAAACTGCAATGTGATATCACTCAATACCCGTTAGAATCTGGATGACCATCGTCAGAGTCAGCAAGAATGTGGAGCAACTGGAACTCTCATACACTGACGGTGGGGATGTAAATGGGTATCAGTGCTTTGGAAAATAGTTTGGCAGTTTCTTAAAACAGTTAAACGTATATCTACCAATTTGATCCAGGCATTCCACTTCTTGTTATTATCTAAGAGAAATGAAAATGTATGTCCATACAAAGACTTGTACATCACTGTTTACATCAGCTTTATTTGTATGAGCCCAAAACTGGAAGCAGCGCAGTGTCTACCAAGAAGTGAATGGATAAACAAATGGTAGTTTATTCACATGATGGAATACTACTCGGCAATAAAAAGGAATAAACAATTGAAAAATTTAATGATATGGATGAATCACAAAATAATTATGCTGAGTGAAAAAAAAAGGCCACACAAAAAAGATAACATGTTGTATGATTCCATTTGTATAAAATTCTAGAAAATATGAACTAATCTACAGTGACAGAAAGCAAATCAATGGTTGCCTGGCTATGGGGCAGGGCTCCCGGGCAGACTCTCTTCTTTCTTCTGGGGCTTCAACACCTGCCATAACCAATACCACCTTATTGTTGCCATCCCTACCACCAACCTGGACCCAGCTGACACCTGGACCCCAACAGCACCCCAAACTGCCCCAAGCAAATTGCTATGTATATACCATAGTCATGAGCCTGAGTGTACCCTCGTGTGGGCTGCTGAATGCCTCCATTGCAGTTGGGTATATCTCTTCTGCTCACATGCATGCTACATTGTCTCATCTGACTTAATTTACAACACACAAGTTCAAAGATTAAGTGATTAAGAATTTCAAGATGGTGATAGGAGAGCATTAAATCAAATGTGCAGACCTTGTCAACTATAGAAGTTGCACACTCATGAAGCCATCCTGGATCTTGTGATGTGAAGAAAATATACTCATCATGCATTCTTATGTAAGAATTAACTAGTGCAAACATTCTGGAGAGGACCTAGTGTTATTTAGTCAGATGTAGAGATTCAACAACTCAGTAATTCCACTCTGCTTATTATAATCCAGAAAACATTTACTCCAGGCGCATAAAAGGGCATGTATGAGGATGTTCATTAAAATACTGCATATAGTA
The DNA here is from genome assembly GCF_000151845.1 of Pteropus vampyrus. Classification (NCBI taxonomy): domain Eukaryota; kingdom Metazoa; phylum Chordata; class Mammalia; order Chiroptera; family Pteropodidae; genus Pteropus; species Pteropus vampyrus. The sequence goes on from NW_011888782.1 coordinate 10,763,666, forward strand.
GTAAAGAACAGGAAGACAGTGAGGCATCTACCACCAAGGAATGAATGAATGAATGAATGAATGAATGAATGAATGAATGACAGTAAAGGAGGCATGCTATGGAATAATTAGAAGCATTGAAGTAGATAAGTGGTTCTCATCCTGGCTGTTCACCTTAATGCCTAAGCCCCTGAATTAATTGATCTAGAGTAGAGGGTAGGGATTAATATTATTTCATAGCTCCCTAGATAATTTCAGAGTTGAAAACTATGGAACAAGATGGACATGCAATAATGTGCTTACATATTTAAAATTTTAAGATATATCTTATACATTTTACATTCTTTAAAAGTGGAACAGGACATATAAATGTCAAGGACACATATACAGATATGTTATATGTTATATACAGTATATGTTTTTTATATAGATTTTTTTATATATATCCCAAAACACGTATAAATAGGGTAGAATGATTGTCAGAGAAAAGTGGAGAATTATAAGGATGTGTTGAATATCAATGGAGGGAATAAATGAGAAAGATTTATCTAAATCGATGATGATGAAGTTTAGTTCTCCAAATCTAGGTGTAAAATAAGTAATAATACTTACTAAGAACTGGCTGTATTCAATACATTCTTCTTTCTAAGCACTTTAATTGTGTTATTTTATTTAATGTTCACATGACCGTGAGATAGGTACTATCATTATCTCATTTTTACAGATGTGGAAATGGAAGATCAGAGGAACTAAATAATTCAAGCAAGATCACAAAGCTTGGTGGCCGAGCTCTGGGAGATCCCAGGCAGAGGGCGCTAGAGGTTTGCTCTTAACCATTCTGATTTACTGTTTCTCCTAACAAAGATGTGAAAAAGGAAAGTCAGAGACAGGCATTGACACAGAGAAAGCAGGAAAAGAGACAGAGAGACATCCTAAAGCTGAAGGTCTATGTGATAGCTATTTTAAGAAGTTATTGATCCAAACTTATAACTGAATTGGCACTAGCCATAGATGATCATTAAAAACAGCATTTTTTTTTCTAATTTTGATTTTATTTTTTGAAACAGCATTTCTTAATCCTCACCTTTTCTTTACTATCAAAAACAGAAATCTTGGGGAAACCTAGGTTACTTCTTAACCTAGGTTAGAAACACAAAGATAAAAGTTGAAAAATATGCGTCAAGACAAAGAAAAAATTATGAGAAAATAGCAATGATGCGAGCATTATGGGTAGAAAGATCAAAAATCAATGAAAGATAAAAAAAAAAAAAGACAAAGTAGACACTCGTTTGACAAGAATACCACAGAGATGACATGCTGTTTCCAGCATCATATAAGGAAACATATGATGTCAATATATTTTATTGCTGGTGAGGTGAACCTCCATCATTGGGATTAAAGTACTATCTGTTGGGCTTCACTGTAAAGTTCCTATTTTTCCCTTTGTTGTTAATAATTATTTGGGAGGAGATGCCTTGGGATTATAGAAATATCCTGTTTCTGCTCAAATTTTCACTCTCTTATTCTAGCATTCATCAGTGGATCTTGTGAAACAAGCTGTTTCATTCATTCATTCATTCACTTACATCAGTGTGGCCTCATGGGTGGATATATATTTTAGCCTATAGATTATATTCCAATTCATTTATACTTTTCTGTTGAAATTGTTCCAGCTTTGGGCTTTGGGAGTTCACAGCTGTTCCCTGTGCTCTTTCTATGTGCCACTTCCTTGATTTCTGGCACCACAAGATGCACCAGGCTCAGATAGTGTTTTCTGAGCCCTAGACCTGAAATAAACTACATACTAAGGTGTCTAGAATTCTTTTATTTAGAAACCAAGAACTGGGAGCTGGATATGTTTGTTACTACCAAAGTATAGCTGCTTCTAGATCTCTCAGTAGGCAGAACTAGAATATGTGTTTGTATACTAATCTATGAATATACACACAACTGTGTTAATATCAATACCTGTCTGAATATACAATAATAATAATAAAGGATTCATGTTGATACTACCTGATTCAGTACAACTATACTGAGATTATTTTAGATTTTCCCCATTCGTAATTGTAACTTCTTTTTCCAACAGTGAGAAACCTACAATATATCTACTTATTGAATTCTGATATATTCATAAAGTAGTTTCAGAATTCTCAACACCTACCCGTGTCAAAAAAAAAATACTACCTAAAATATAATCGTGTACAGTTCTTTTTGTACTTTATCTTATACCATCTAGTCTGGCTTCTTTCACTTAGCAAAATGTATTCAAGATTCATTCAGGTTGTTTAATGTATCAATAATTTATTACCTCTTATTGCTAGGTATTGCTTCTGCATTGTATGCGTATACCGTTCTGCTTACCCATTCATCAGTTGACAGGTATCAGCATTGTTTCTATTTTAAGGCAATTATAAATAAACATTCACATATAGGTTTTTATGTGAATGTTTTTATTTCTTTTGGGGAAATACATAGGAGTGGGTCTGCTAAAACATATGTTAAGTATATGTTTAAATTTTAAGAGATTGCCAAAGTGTTTTCCAAAATAGCCATGCCGTTTTGCTTTCTCAACAACAGTGTATCAATGTTCAAGTTGTTCTATATCCTTACCAGCACTTGGTATTATGTTTTAACATTCTGGCTATTTAATAGATATGTATCTCATTGTGATTTTACTTATACTTCCTTAACATGATTAATGAAGTTGACAATCTTTTCATATATTTATGTGCCATTTGCATATCTTCTTTGATGAAGCCTGTCCAGATCTTTTGTCCATTTTTATAGGGGTTGTTTGATTTCTTATTGTTGAGTTTTGAGAGCTTTAAAAAATGTATTCTAGATACAAGTTATTTCTCAGAAATGTGATTTGGTGTGCAAATATTTTCTCCTTGTTCATGGCTTATCTCTTCATTTTCTTAACGGTGCCTTTGGATGAACAAAAAAATAATTTTAATAAGTACAATTTATTACTTTTTAAATAATTTTTTGACTCATGCATTTGGTACTGTATCTAAAGAGCTCTGCTTAGCTCAATGTCACAATTATTATTTTTTTCCCTCTTTTCTTTAAGAAGTTTTTATAATTTTATATCTAGATTTATGATTCATTTTGAATTAATATGTATTAAGATATGAGGTATAGATAGAAGTCATTTATTTGCATATATATATATCTAGTTAGTCCTATAATATTTTTTGAAAAGATTATTTTCTCTCCATTGAATTATATTTGCACCCTTGTAAAATATCAATTAACTATATTTGTGTGGATTTATTTCTGGGCTCTCAGTTCTGTTGCATTGATCTCATGTCTATACCCTTGCCAGTACCACACTGTCTTGATTACTATAGTAAGTCTTCAAATCAGATGGTCCTCCAAATTTGTTTTTCTTTTTCATAATTGTTTTGACTATTCTAATTCTATTACCATCTTTCCACACAAATTCTAAAATTGACTTTTCAATATCTACAAAAACCTGTGAGGTTTATATTAGGATTGTGTTGAATCTACAGATCAATTTGGGTAGAACTGATATTTTAACACTATCGAGTCTTCTAATCCACAAATATCTCTCCATGTGTTTTGATCTTCTTCAATTTATTTTATCAGTGTTTTGTCATTTCCCGTATACCAATCTTGAAATATTTTTAGATTTATATCTAAATATATCAATTTTGTAATTGTGTTTTTAATTTCTAATTTCATTGTTCATTGCTACCATGCAAAAATACAATTTATTTTTTATTATTGATTTTGTATTTTGCAACTGTGCTAAATTCAATTATTAGTTCTAGTTTTGTAACTTTATTGAGATTTTCTGTGCGACTAATTATGTTGTCTGTAAGTAGAGACAGTTTATTTCTTTTTTCTGTTATTATGCCTTTTTTTTTCTTTTCACACTGTACTGGCTAGGTCTTCCAGTAAGATGTTGAAGAAAGTGGTGAGGGAGAATATCCTTGTCTTCCTACCCATTTTAGGGAGAAAGCACTCAGTTTTTTACTAAATGACGTTAGCTATAGGTTTTGTGTAGAAGCTTTTTATCAGGTTAAGGAAGTTCCCTTCCTTTCCTAATCTGTTAAACATTTTTTATCCTGAATTAATGTTGAAACTTATCAAATGCTGTTTCTGCATCTGTTGAGGTAATCATTTGTATTTTCTTTATTAGTCTGTTAAT
>NW_011888782.1:10769044-10779735 GCF_000151845.1 Pteropus vampyrus
TTTTTTAGAAAAATAAACCACATCTTTAATTCTTCAAATACAATATATTTACAAAAATACAAAATAAAATCCAACACATTCCACAAAGATACTAAAGAACAACCCAGAATATGAGTTATGTTTCTGTTAAAATGACAAATAATCCTTGAGATAACCAAATGGTGATTATTCAGTATTTGTTTTCTAAATAAGTATTGTACTAAAAACTTATGTAATTTTGTACCTTATTTTAAAGTATATAGATATAAAATGATTGTATATGTATATAGTGATTGCTTGTATGTTAAAATTTAATTTGAAATTAAAAGGCATTGAAGATGAAAACATATGCCACAATTCATAAATATATTTAAACTATTTGAACAGAAATATACTATAGATTAGTATAAGACTGATCTAGTGGGACAATAAGAGAAATATAAAGAAAGAAAAAACTAAGAAATAATGTTTGAGGTACCCTATATAGGCTTTTCTTTTTATTTTTTATTTTTCAATTAGAGTTGACATTCAATCTTACTTTATATTAGTTTCAGGTGAAAAACATAGTGGTTACACATTTATATAATTTATGAAATGATCCCCTTGATTACTCTAGCACCCATGTGGCATTATACATAGTTATTACAGTATTATTGACTGTATTCCCTATGCTGTACTTCACATTTTCATGACTATTTTGTAACTACCAATTTGTACTTCTTAATCCCTTCACCTTTTTCACCCAGCCTCCCAACCCTTCCCCAATCTGGCAACCATTAGTTTGTTCTTTGTATCTCTGTATTATAACATTTAAATTACCTCTCAGTTCCAACATCATTTTCATATTTAAGTCTGTTTCTGTTGATTACTTTTCTCTTGGCAGTGATTTATTTTATCTTGCCTTTTTTATGTCTCGTGATTTTTTTGTTGAAAATGGGACATCTTGTGTTGGACAAGAGAAACAAAGGTAAGTAGCATTTATGCCTACAAATGGTCATGACACCTTTCTTTCTGCTGGGACTTTTTTTTTGCTTACTAATTCTTTATTTTGTGTGTTTAAGTTATTCCTGCCAAAAGTTGGGATGTATTCCAGGTCTATTGTTACTATGGTTACCCTCGGTGCTCTATAGGCTTCAAATTCCTCTGATGATACTTTGTGTTTTATGGGGGGGAGCTGGTTTGCCAGTCGGTTTTATTTAATATCTGCTTCATCCTCAGCGTTGTCTTCCCTTTGCACTGTGCCTCAGATAGTATCTGTCTCCATATTCTTTCAACAGTTCCACCAATATTTTGTTACTATGTTTTCAGATTGTGTTTGTTAGCCTGTGTTATGGATCAGTCTCAGTCATAGACAAGCACTGTGTCTGTTGGTCTCAGGTATAACCTTCTCAATACTTCTCTCCATCCCTCAACTGTAATTCTAGGTCCAGTGCATATTCCTGATCTTTCCCCAATGGTGGAAGGTTTTATTTTCTTTTCCCTTCCTAGATTACAACGGGCTTTAACCATTGCTCTTGGAGTGAGTGTTGGTTGTCTTTCGCCTCATAAATTATAGCTTTTTTTTCATAGGAGAAATAGGGGAGAAGGTTGGGGCTGGACACATGCTTTTCTCACAATGGCTGCTGTTTTCCTTACCTAGGCCTGCATGCTTTCTTGGGACTTTCACTAGTCCTTTTTGTGAGATCACGATCAAGTCTGTGGAGGAAAGCTTGAAAAAGGTAGGAACACCTGTTATCTTCATCTTCTAAGGCTCCACAAACTCACACCAGCCCCTACTCAGCTTCTACTCAGCTTATTCTAGCTTAATTCTTCTTACCAGTTTTCATCTGCATCTACCCCAGGTAAGCAAGTACAGTAAGTCCTCAGTTAACATTGTCCATAGGTTCTGCGACTCTAAGCGAAATGACATATAACAAAACCAATTTTACCATAGCCTAATTGATATAAGCAAGAATTAAATTCTACGGCATCTCATCAATATAATAACAAACCAACGTTGAATGAAATGGCATTATTCAAGGACCTCTGTACTCAAGTCACATCTATCCCTACATGCATCTATCTCTCATTAGATTTTGGCTGATAGGTTTCCAGCAACACCAGCTTTCTAATATATTTCAGAAAAGTCAAGAAGTCGCCACTTGGTTGGCTTTTTTTCATTCTTGTTGTTAACTCTGGAGCATAGCTCTCCCTATATTTTTATAACCCAAGTGGAAACTAGAAGTTTCTTGAAACTTTTGAAATAATTTCTAAAGTTAGATTCAGACCAGGGTGGGTAAGGCCATTGGGAAGATAGCATTTTCAAATGTTGGAGAATTAAGTTCCATAGAGCTAGAGAACTAAGGCCACTGCTGTACTTTTTCTTTTAAAAAATAAGAAGGTTCTTCAACAGGCAAGTGTTATCCTTTTGTCCTTCAAATATAAAAGATTATAAGACATATTCCACTGCACCATCATGAAAAGAGGAAAGAGTAAGACTAATTCAGTGTTTAACACAGGAAAGCAGAGATAAAGTCCTTGAAGAAATGAATTCCTTTCTTTATCTAAAATGATGTCAAATGTTGAACTGTCCCTGGTTTTGCCTTGCACCTACTATTATTTACTTTCTCCTTGGATATTCCAATCACATCAAAATTGTTATCGTAATGTAAAATTTCATGTTGATTTTACAGAGCTGAAAGAGACGATTTCCATTGCACATTACATCTACATTTCATTACTCGTTGTCTTCACAAGTTCCATTAGACAGCTGTCTTTCATGGTCCCTCTTCTTTCTTGCATTTTCTTTAAGCAGTATGTAGAATCTTCCGTGTTAGGTGAAATGATTCCACTTTGCTTTCATATGTGTGACTCCACTGACCACAGTATTCAACAATCAAAAAGCCCAATAAGTAAAAAAACCCAACTCCTAAAAAAAAATCCCCTGAACCTATATTGCCTCCAGTATACTTCTTGGGTCTTCTCTTAACCTTAAGTGATTTAATAAAGGATCTTTTCCAAATATACACAGTATTTTTCCTGAGAGAAATTCTGGGAAATCATTTTTTTTCCATATTATTAGAGGTATATGCCAAGAAATAGGGATTTTAGAAGAAAAAAGTGACTTCTTTTATTATCCCCCAGGATCTCTGGCTTACACAAATGAAATACCTCTTTGTGGAGGAAATACCTCTCTGACACGATATGCATGTTCTGACAGCTGGCCCAATATCAAGCTCACCTATTGGGAGTTGAGGGCTTGATCTACGTGTGAGGGTTTGATGAGTATCACTAATTCATACATGAAGTGTGCCATCTGATAGATGGGACAGTCTAGTTTAAAATTGTCCTCATGCTCATCATTACAGGGGATGATTTGCTTTCAAAAAACTTTTATTGATGCACAGCCACTTGACATGCCCCCACATCCTGCCTTCTCTCAACAGTTTGGAGTTTTGGGGGTCCTTTGTACTCTTTTGTACAATATTCTTTGTGCTCTTTAGAAGGAAATGTTACAAATACACAAGGTAAAAATAGCTTAGCGAAAGGTAACGACTGACATTCAATGTTAACAGCCTTTCCTTCCTCTTACATCTTACAAAAGCTATAACACTGCATCATTGGCCCAATGACATACCCCAAAGCATTTGAATTTTTTAAAGAAGGTCTTGGGATAAAAGAAAGTCATTCTGCATCATCACTTGGGATTGTGGTATTTAAAGGTCATCAGAAAAGCATCTTCCTGACACATAACGTCAATGGCAACCTATTGGTATATGAGCTGATGATATGTTGTTAAAAGCATTGTGTGACAAATGGAAATAAGAATGTTTGTAATCAAATATTTTCTGCTGCTTGTACAAATAGAAAAGATAAGGTTCATGATATTTATTCTTCTGTCTCCTAGTATATGTGCACATTCCTATCAGAGTTTTATCATTATAGAGGTATCTCCTATAAAGATATAATAACCTTGAGTAGAATTTTTAACCACCAGTAAGATAAATTTTAGTGTTTATGGCCAATGTTAGAAAGAACAGTGAAATATACTTCTGGCATTGGGGTAACAAAGAAAAAAATTAAATTCAAAGAATAATAAAGTAGCTGTGTAGGGTCACATGTAATTGTGTGGGCCTTCCTGTGGGCTTCTGGATGATATAACATTACTTTTTAAAAATTATCTGTAAGCAGTTTTATTTTTGCAAAATGATAAATGATAGAAATTTTTAGATTATCTTTAAACATAAATCTAGGAATAACAGATATATAGCAAAGGGAAGTGGTAATTATTATATAAACTAGGATAAGTTAGATAAGTTAAATATAAATAGTTTCACTGAATCTTCCTTGAGCAAAATTTTATATTTTGTAAGTTCTATGTTACATATAATATAGTTTATTTCTCCGAATAAAATTAGGTTGCAATGGGAAAGTTGTGAGAGCTTGCTCTACAAGGGCCATCTGAGCAAATTAAAATAAAGTTTTGTCTCCATGATTCAAAATTTCCCAATGCATAAGTTATTTAAACTCTCTTCATTGAAAACAATATTTGCAATATGAAACATTTAAATTGGATTTTGATTTTCAAGGACAGCTTTAGTTTTGAAAACTCTGCAGTTCAATTATAATCCCAAATATCATTTATTATCTCATTATTTCACATTAGGTATCAAAGTATTTGACATTTCCTTAATATTTTATCTTTTACTGTTCACTATTCTGTAAATATAGGTTGTGAAACTGACTAAAATAGTCTAAGTCCTGGTAGAAGATATGTAACACACTCAAAACAATTTAATTGAAGAAAGTTAAATAAAGTAAATATTTTTAAGAGTTTGAATTGAGATGAGGGAACAAATTCAGAATGATCAAGAACCTTACCTGAAGCCATTGCCACCCTCTAGACACAATGATGAGGGAAAAGCATGATAGGAACCTGGGGAGAGCTTAGAGCTGTGAAAGGAGCACTTCCCCTTCCACCAAGAGCTACTTAGCCGCTGCCAGAACCACTGTAAGAAGAGACGGGGAAGGAGATAAATACTACAACTTAATTTCCCTTCCACTTACTCTTGATCAACTCAACTGAAATCCACAGAACTAGGAAACAGGCATGATATAGTAGAGAGATCAATCTTCACAGGGCACAGAACAGGGCTGAAAATGGAGGAATATAGACATGAGAGAGCAAATGGATGTTTAATATATTATCCATACATGAATGAGATTATGTATACATGTGTATGTGGGTGTGTGTAATCATTTTCTTTAATGTTGACTTGATCTCTCTGGGCTTTAACCACCACATTCTCAAAGTTCTTTGCTCTGCCTTACTTAGCCATTATTACCAGAGTCATACTTAAGGACTTGCAATCATCAGTAATATCTACACTCCTTATTCTAATTTCAAGCATTTAGTGTTTAACCATCCTCTTCCATATTTCCAATTCATTTACTTTACTATAACCACTGCAAGAATTGTCTGACCTCATTATGACCTAATATGACCTCCTTCCATGTTCCCTTTTCTTTTCATCTTACTTTGATTCCATGATTCTCATTATAATTTTTTTTTTTTTTAAACACCCCGAACTCCATGTTCCCTTCTCCCTTTACTGTACTGACCTGGTAAAAAGCTAGCCCTTGTGGAGCCCAAGCTCACATCTAAACTGACTCATCCGAATATTTATGAAAAAAATATAACACAACTCAGTTGGCTAGTTTAAATTTATGATAATGTCCATAAACTTCAAATAGACATTCATATAAATGAAAAATAACAGAAAAACAAAACTAACAATAACATAAAAAAAAAAAGAGTCATACTTTTCTCATATACTAAGAAATCCAGAGACAGGCAGTTGCAGGCTAATTCCAGACTCAACAATGTCAAGATGCTAGGCTGATGTCTCATGGTCTTTCCAACACATTTTTAAGATGGTGGCAGCAGTTTTAGGCACCACAATTCCACTTCATATAGATTCACAGACCAGATACAGGAGATTGTGTTGCAAAAAGCACTTCTCATGTAACCTTTCTCTTAAAAGAGAGAAAAAATTCTTTCTCAGAAGACACTCCCTTGTAACACATTATCCAGAACTAGGCTCATGCCCATTCTTAGATCAGGGGCTGGACCACCTTTCCTGAGATCAAGTCCTCTGCTTAATTTTTTAACATAAGGGACTATTCACATACTAGGTTAAAGTACATGGGAATATACTTTAACATAAGTACATAACATAAAGTACATGGGAATGTACTTTAACATAATTTTTTAACATAAAGGACTCTCCATGTACTAGATTAAAGTACATGGGAATGACTTATGTGGAGAGACATGTAATCAAGGCAAACAGTTTCTGGTGTAAGTATGTTATAGTCCTTTCCTTATGGGACCTACATACATATTACCCACATATTTAGACACACAGTAGCTAAGTTTGGGTATTGTATAATAGCTGTAGCAAGGAGTAAGCATAAGGACTTCTGAGAAATCATGACAGTCTAAGTACTTATTAGCACTCACTTTCTTTCTTAGGTGCTATAGGAGATATGGAGAAATTCTATGATAGTTAAGATTTGACCCTGCACAATGATCTTCAAATTTAATCTTATAACTTATGGATCTAAATATTTCCTAAGCATTTTTTCTTCCTTTAAAATGTGTGAAATTCATTTGCTGACAAATACTATTAATTTTTAATGAAATTTGGCTAGTTTATTTAAAGTATTATTAATAGATATATATACAAATGTTCCAAATTGAACCTTCATGAATACAGTTACAAATTTTCAGTCCCTCTTGTAGTGAGTAGCTAACATCTAACTATTTGTTATAATGTACATATTATTTTATCTACATAGTGTGTTAAGAATGTAAAATACTTTGTTAAAATTGACGATATCTGGAAAAGACAGCAGAATCTCCTTAAATTTCAGTAATGAGAATTACTCATCTATACTTAGTGGCAAATAGATTTTCATTGGCTCCAGTCTTTGCTAAATATCTCCAATACCAGCACCTGTTATGAAATTAAAGCTAAGTCTAAAGAAAATGCTAATTTCCTAAAAGGAACCTCAGGTAAGGAGAATAGGTGAGGTACCAGCGTGATATCAAAGTGCATTACTTGTTTTGAATTCTCACAATAAGTGAATATCAAATAAATGTTACTTCCTCTCTTGGCAAAGATTTGTAACCCATAATTACATTGATACATGTGCTATGTCAGTGGCAGCAGTGAAATTCATGGTATTTTTATGTGAAATGTACTGTTTTATTGCATTAATTCACATTTAATGTGTACATGGTAATAACCATAAAGTATGATAACCAAAGTTATATATTTTCTTCAGAACATTCATTTAGAGAGCTTTCAAAAGAGTCTGAGGAAATTAAAATATCAGTCAGTTTACCTGCAGGATATAGAGCAAAAGCAGAAAGCAGTATAATATCTTTTATAAGCTACCTATTCCTCCCCATATACTGTTCTTACTTCTGGTTGATAAAATACACCAGTCATAACTCTGTACATATTTTTTTAACTATGGTACACAAAACAAAGGGTTCTGGAGTGAAGGAAAATATACCTCTATCAGTAAACTTGCATCACTCACATGATTATAGGCAAGAGGGTTGAAGGTAAGAGAAAGCAGTAAAAGTAGAAGTCCCAAAGTCCCTTTCTTGGTAACGGGCCACAGAAAGATGACGCCCATAAAGGCAGGAAGTATCTTATAGGAGGTAGTAGAGGCCCAGGGGATGTCGAAAAATAACAAATTAGCAAGTGCCCAGTAAACAGAACAAAAATGAAAAATTTTGGTCATATCGAGGGCCAAAAAATAAAACAACATGGCAGGATATAATGTTCTAAACTCTGTGAAAGAGGAAACCAAATAATGGCCCATTTAAACTTGGTAGTGAACACAAAATGATTCTAGAAATACAGGAGACTTTCTGTGCCTTTTTTTCTTAATCTTCTAAGATTTGCATATCCTTGCAGTCCACTACACTATTCTAGCATACATACAAAAGTTAGTTGTTCCAAATCAAGGCATACTTCAAGACCCACTTCCTATCTTGTATCTTTTGTGAAGGCTCTCAGGATAACTACAATGCCTACTGATTCTTCCATTGATTGGATTCCAATCGCCTTCATCTTATTTACACAGTTTACCCATTAACTTATTCTTTCATTCATTTAAGATTTAAGAAGCCCTTTCCATTCGTTGAACATAGCTTCAGTTTATCACTGAATTATATTCTAAGCAAGGTATGTATAGTAGTAGTGTATCTATGATTGAATATTTTTGTAATTGCTTAAAGCCATTTTTAAAATATAAGTCTTACACATGTAATTTTCAAAATGTAACCAAAAAGAAGGGTTTAATACAAGAGTAAAGCCTCTTTCTTCACCACAACCTTAGTCTCTGTCACCAAAATAATCACTTATTATTTTGAGTGTTCATTTAGAAAACAGAATATACATATTGGTATATGCTTTTTCTAAAAAATATATTTTAAAATCTAAATAAATCTATGTAATACACATGCACATGCACATGCTGTTCTGTACATTGAATTTTCCTCTTAACTTTCTATTTTTTGGAAATTGGCATTAAACCATCATGGAAGGTCTGATAAGTTGGTCTTTATCATCCCCCTCCTTCCTGGGTTCACACACAGACTCCATTCCTAACACACCCTAGATTAGTTGTGGTCAGTTGAGTGAATTCTAGCCAGTGAAATGAGAAGAGAAGTGATGTGTGCCATCTCCATATCTGGTCCATAAAAATATCCATACATGATCCTCTCCTCATTTCCTATCTGCCAGCTGGATGTTAGTGACCAGGGTGGCCATAGAGGCCAGGTGTTGAAGATGGCAGAGCCTCCATCAGCCTGGATATCTGGAGGACTGTAAGGAACACATCCCCATGACCCCTGACCCCCTCCCCTGACCCTGACTGGAGCAGTGAGCAAGAAGTCAAATTCACTGTGTTAAGACACTGAAACTCTGGGATTAGTGTCAGCAGTTAGTATGAACACAAATCTATGCACACAGGCAGAGATAACTAATCATTTTCAATGTCTAAAGTGAACATAGTTCATTGTTTGCAAGAACCATGATTCATTTAAGCTATCCCTTGTGATAGGCATTTAAATTGTTAGCAGTGTATGTTATTAATGATATCATGAGTAACTTTATACATATGTTTTTTGTTTCTGAGTATCCATAGGCTAAATTGACAACAATAAAATTGTGGGTCAAAGGTACATACTTTAAAAAACTTTGATGCTTTGGCAGGTCTGCTAACTTTTTCTTCAAATTATTTGTTTCCTTCAATATTGTTTGAGCATGCCTCCTTCTTCACATCTTTGTGGACATTTAGCTATTATAAAATTCTAAATAGTTTTTCTATCTAGTTGGTGAAAAATAGATTTTACTGTTTGGATTTTCATTTTATAAATTTTGAGATTGTATGTCATTTCACATAGTTTTGACCATTTGTATTTTTTTTAACCCTAATGTTCATACCCTTTGCTGAATTCTCTCAAGAGCTATTTGTCTTTCTCATCTTGATTTTTAACAGAATTGTAAGCAGCTTGAGAGAGATATGGTTGGATATTTCTTGATTAACTCTCAGCACAGGAGCTAAATATATTTGAGCAGTTTTTGTATAATTAAAAAATATTTATAGTTTTGCAGTTCTTATCACAATTGTATAAACAGTTATCCTCTGCATTCTATGGAAGAGGGAATAGAGGCTGAAGGGTGTTAAATGGCTTACCAAAATCAAATAACTACTAAGTGGTAGAGCTGAGTAAGGACCTAAGATCTCCAGCATAAGACCCTGTGCCTTCTCTGCCACATCACTAACTTTTATGAGGTAGTTTTTCTGTACAGACCTACATCATCATCATTAATCACCTTCTATTGTTCATCAATCATCATCAAATATCCACATATGGATGCACATGTCCCTTCAAGGTAGTGTTTTGAGTTTGTTTGGATAAATGCACAGAAGTGGGATTACTAGGAACTCCTTTGTCTCTTATTATAACCTTTGTTTTATTATAACCTTTGTTATCAATGATGATAACAACTAAATAAAATGGCTTATGGAGGACATCCTTTTTTTTAATACTTTTTTTTTCAGTTGCAGTTGGCATACAATATTATATTAGTTTCAGGTATACAACATGGTGATTAAACATTTATATAACTTACAAAGTGGTCACCCCAATAAATCTAGTATTCATCCAACACCATATATAGTTGTTACAATATTACTGACTATATTCCTTATGCTATTTTGTAACTACCAGTTTGTACTTCTTAATCCCTTCCTCTTTTCCGCCTACCTCCTCAACCCATCCCATCTGGCAACCATCAAAATGTTCTCTGTATCTATGAGTTTGTTTCTATTTTGTTTGTTTATTTTGGCCTTTAGATTCCACATGTAAGTGAAATTATATGGCGTTTGTTTTTCTCTGTCTGACTTATTCCACTCAGCACAATACCCTCAGTACATCCATATTATTGCAGATGACAAGATTTCATTCTTTCTTATGGCTGAGTAATATACCATTGTAAATATGTACCACCATTTCTTTATCCATTCTTCCATTAATGGACACTCGGGTTGCCTCCACAGCTTGGCTATTGTAAAAAATACTGTGATGAACATATGGATGCACATGTCCCTTCAAGGTAGTGTTTTGAGTTTGTTTGGATAAATGC
>NW_011888782.1:10781043-10795834 GCF_000151845.1 Pteropus vampyrus
ACATATGGATGCACATGTCCCTTCAAGGTAGTGTTTTGAGTTTGTTTGGATAAATGCACAGAAGTGGGATTACTGGGAACTCCTTTGTCTCTTATTATAACCTTTGTTTTAAAGTCTATTTTGTCTGGTATAAGTATTGCTGCTGCAAAGGCCATTCTTTACAGGAACCTAAGCAGGACTTTTAAAAATATAACACTTTCTAAGAAAATGTCCAGCCCTGAGATCTAAGTGAATTTCCAGCAGTAGTCACTGGTGGATTCTAGATGTTATAAGAATTGAAGAAACTTCTGAATCCTACTTCAATCATTCATAATCCATATGAGAGCATGCTTTATGTATACCTTATGCTAGGTGCTCAGGATACAATAAATAGTTAAGCTCCTGCTTTTAAGGATTTTATATTTTTCCAGAAAAAAATTGAAGCAAAATTATAAATAAAATACAATCCAGAAGTTCCTTTTTTATAGTTCTCTACAGAGTACCATGGGAGTACTCAGGAATAGAGTCAGTAATTGTGCTTGGAATTTCTGGGAGCAGGTTTACCCAAGAGATGACATTTGATCTGGGTATTGGCAGATGAATGGGTATCCTACATAGGAGACTTTAAATGTTTTGCTGAGAATTGAGGTATTGTTTTGATAATTAGTAATCATCTATATCAGACAAAATGCTCCAAGATATGGGAAGCTACATGTACTATGACATCAGTATCAGGCACCACTTGACATTATTAGTTCCCAGCCTTTCAGAATATAGAAGGTAACAGAGTAACAGAGTGTTCTATTCGTAATATCCGTACCATAAAAGGAACTCCATAAACATTTATATAATTAAATTGAATTGAATGGGTTTCTGTGATTCATAAATACTATTCCTGGGACTAACCAAAACTTAGAGTGAAGAAGTGTTATGTCATTAGTTATATCTTCTAATGAAATAATCATTTTAAAAGAAAAATACTAATAGCAAGGATTATATCACAAACCTCTCAATGGCACTTGTTCTTTTCAGTGGCTCTCAGGAGGTAAAAGCAAAAATTACTTGTGGCAGCAGGCAGATGTTCTCCAATGGTTTACAGTTCCTCACTCCTCGTTGCCCATGATGTCAAGTTGTCAGGGAAAAATTGTTTCTGAGTTAGGGGCTATAAATCCCAGCCTCCTTTGCATCCAAGTAAAACCATATGGCCAGTTCTCAGCAATAGAATGTGATTGGAAGTGATATGTGTCACTGTTTGTGCCACTGTTTGTGCTCCTTGCATTCAAGTACACATCGGTCCAACTTCCGACTGCCAGCACCTGTACTTCTTTTCTCGAAGACTTTATTCTCATTTTGCCCCCACACACAATCAGGTTAGAAGTGCCTGGGAATTAACATATCCTGGAAACATCTCTAAACATGATGGACAACATGGATATAAACCCATCTTTTTCATCTCTAAAGTGTGATAACTCTGAGCCATGTGATTCATGCTGTGTCTCTGAATTTCCTGACGAGAGTAAGCTCTGGTTGCCCACAGTAGCACTTTGCTTGACAACATGCCCCTTACAGGTTGCCTTTTCTTCTCTGTCCCACTTTCTCAATTCCTCCACCGGCATTCAAATCACTGTCCAACTCAGCTTCTGGACAATACAAAGATAACACATTTTCCTTTAGATCCTATGTTTCTTTCTCTTCTTTTACTTTCTTGATTTATTGATTTACAACCTCTAGTGGCTTTCTAGAAAGGATCAATAGAAGGAACAATTTTTGAGATCTCATGTGTCATAAAAGCCTTCATGTATAACTTAACTATATGCATAAAATGATAACTGTTATAATATGTAATAATTATTACATAAAATTATAATAATTTTCAAAATGATTTTCCCTTCTACTTTCAAATGTATTATTCCATTGTTTTTCAGCTTCCAGTATTGTTCTTGAGAGTTTCAACACCATTATAGTCCCTCATCTTTTGTATGTGATACATTCTCTTTCTGAAAGATTTTAGAATCTTCTCTTTAACAGGATTTCATACAATTTAATAATTATGAGCCTTGGTGTTGTTTATATGACTGTTTCTTCATTCATTGATCTGGGCTTTTAAGGAACTCTTGCACACTATAAACTCCTGTCCTTTAGATTTGCAAATGTTTCTTATATTATTTCTTAATAATTTCCTCCCTTTCGTTTTCTTTTTCCTCTCCCTGAAACTCTCAATATTTGGATATTTGAATTCTTGACTAGTTCTCAAATTTCCTTTATTTTTTAAAATTTTCTTTATTCTTTGATTAAATTTTATAGAACAATTTCTCAACTCTATTTGCTAATCTTCCTATATTTTCTTTTAAAACTGATATCACATGTTTGATTTCCAAAACCTGCTATTATAACTAAAAGTCTTGGAATTATAATATCCAAATATATGTGGCTTTTAGAGGAGAGTTATTGAGAGGGAAAGGAGAAAAATGTGATTTCAGGTGCATCCTATGGACAAAACTTCAGTCGCCACTGCTATTCCCTTTGCTCACTTTGCCCCATAACCCTAAAATTATTAATGTCAGTAATAATAATAATTGTAGTGGTCAGTATAGTCAGAAAGATGAAAATCACGCTAGTTATTTCAAACAGAGGACATTTAACAAAGGGACTTGTTTATAAAAGTATTGAAAGGACTAGGGACTCAAGAAGGGAAACGATGAGATGTTACTCAGAGATTAGTACCAGAGAGGTACTGATATCTATATAAGTATACCCATTGGGTTGCAGGGACAAAAGGGACAGTGGTGTTTCATGGAATTCACACAGGTTGTGTTGCTCAGGGGGCTGAAGTGTTATTAGTATCACAGCTGTTATCAAAACCACAACTGTTGCTCTGCAGGAAGCCAAAAGCCTGCACTCCTGCTGACTCTGCAGGAGCCCTGAAGCCCAGTCTTGCTGATGCTGTTGGAATTGTTGCTGAGACTTCTGGAGCCCATAGTTGTTTATTTCTGCTGCTACAGCTGCCATAGCCATACCAGAAATGCAGCACCTGGCAGTCACCTACAGTTACTTGCCATTGTCACTGCTGTTGCAGCTGCTGTAATCAGAGTCAATGAGCCCATTTTTCTGAGACTTTTGGCATTCTGCTGCTTCCACTTCCAGAGGCAAATGCAAAGGAAGGGAAAATGGCTTATCTTTTCTTTTGCCTTTTATTTTTCCACCAGTATCTCCCAATTAGAAGCTATCTGGCAAAGGAGTCTGGATAACACTGCTTTGAGGCAGGAGGGTAAGAAATAAGGCTCAGAATCAAAAGGCAAATAACCAATATCTACATTTCTTGTCCACTAAGTAGATACTAGACTATACTTACATTATCTCATTTAATACTCATGACAACCATTGAAAGTAGGTATTAGTTGCTCACATTTTATAAATGAGGAAATAGTTTCAGAGATGTTGAGCAGCTTACCTAATGTTACATCTAGACCTATCCAGGTGTCTAGAGATATAATTCAATGCTCCTGGACATGCCATAATAGTAGAGAATCCTGCCCTCCAGCACTCTAAGATAGCAGGAATTTTATTTTACTGTAATCACATTAGAATACTCAAGCTATTCCCTTTACCCATCCTAATCCTCACTCTAATTGCACTATTCATTCCCTATAGAGGAAAAACAGATGGTTGTGTACCAGCAAGCTAGGAGAAATGAGAGGACATGTCTTCAACAACTCTCATTCTCTTCTGGTTTTTTTGCATTTTTTTTTTTGGTCTGTTTTACATGTAATGTCAGTCCTCCAAGCCCTGCCTGCCCCTCTGCCATGGGTGATGAAATTAATGCATTCTACTTGTGTGATTACCTTCCCTCAGTTTCTGGGAGCTGCTGCCAAAATCCAGACATCTAAAAAGTATGATATGAATAGACTTTTCAGGGAAACCATAGTCATATTTTCAAGCAATACATCAGTGTTCATTCTGCTTCTTGAACAGCTTCTTAATTCTTGTGGAGTTTATTAGTCACTCTTGTTCCCAGTTGATTAAATTTGTTTGTAGTTGCCTCCAAGGTTATATTGACAGATATTCCTCCTTACAATTTAATAGCAACATTTTTGCAGAGTATGAGCTGACATGATAAGACAAATGGAAAAAGCAAATGCACAATACTGTGTAGATCTGATTCATCTTTCCTCCCATCTCCTTATTTATTTTTGCCATGATTGAGAATCAAATGAATACGGTGACAATTGGTTTTAGTAAGATAAGTCTATTATCTTTTATTTATGTTTTCATATTTTTAAAAGTAAACTCGATAAAAGTAGAGATAAAAGTTATCTGGAGTAATTTGAAGAGCCACTATATTTTATGAGTTAATTGTTTTAGGGTATATTATGACTAGCACAAATTAAAACAATATGGAGAAAAATAAAAGATTCTTTTAAAATTCTATTCTGGTTAAATGTAATTTTATTTAAATAGGAACCCTTCCGAGGAGGAGGAAGCATGTAAGATATGCAGCATGAGAAAGTCTGATTCATTGAGCAATTCTGATTTAATCTATACAATATAGTAGACATGTCTACTATGTACTCACTACTGGATCATTGATGATCTTTGTGAAGTTGCAAGGAAGAGACAAAAGCAAATAGCCATTAGTAGAAAAAGATAAAAATTTTGGCAGTTCTTTGTGGTCTTACAGTCACTTTGAAACCCAGTACTTCAAGAGTAGGTTGCATACTGGGCTGTGTGGAAAACTAGGTCATCAGTTCATCAACACTGTCAGTCATGACTTTCTCTGTGTCCTCACATGTAGACACCCACAAAAGGTATGTGAATGAGTCAATTCACTACTAAACATCACAAATATTAACATGGTTGGCTTCCTTCCTCATTTTGCCTATCTCTGGGGGTTCTGACCTGGTGCCCACATATGCAAGGTTGATATCTCTGCTTGGCCCAAGACACTAGCCATGGCAGCTCTGCATATAAAGCACTACAATTTCTGATTATGGATAGAAGGCATTGTGGATTCTTCTGTGTCCAGGGATCGGTGAATCCTTTTTCTTCCAAAGTAGAAAAATTTAAATAATTTGACTCCTTTTTAAAAAAATATGGCTATTTTGTTATCTCATGGATTACCTATATTCTAACAGTGTAAGTCATACAAGGACAAAGATTTGTCTATTTTAGTCATTGCTGTATCCTCAGAACCTAGAGCAATTATTGTCTCATGATGGGTTCTCCATAAACATTTGTGGAAGAAATGAATAAAAATAGAGCAAAGATTATATTTAATATTGTTGGCTAAAAGATAGAATCAGGATGTGTGAGATAACCTCAGTAAATTCATGTGTTCTGCCTTGTTTAGTATCTAGGATGAGGAGCATTTATAATTGCTTGCTTCTTAAGTACACTGAAAGGATTATTTAGTTGGTACTTTTAAGGACTACAGAGTTAGAAAATACTCAATTGAATCGTGCTTAATTAGTGCTTATTGTGTTTGCTAAGTTCTTAGGAGTATAAAGAAATACGAGACCCTTTCAATGCCCTTAAGTAGATTATAATCACATTATTACTCTGATATATCGACCCCTGTACCCACTCTATCTCCAGTGTTTTACTATTTCTTCACTTCTCTTGTGGGGCCAGAGCAAGATGGGTAAGAGTGCCATCCTAGTTAGCCTGTGTGCGATAGGAAATCTCAGGGGATGACAAAAGTAGACAGCTGTGTCAAATAGGCTTACCCTATCTCAGTAGTGGACAAAATCAATTTTGAAATATGTTGCGTTTGTCTTTATGCTGGGCAATAACAAAAACAGGAGAACAAGCTTAAAGTCAATATCTGGAAGTTCTCAAGAAGGGCAGAGGAAATTACTGGAAATGGTTCGAAGAGATTGGCCAGAAGTAAGGTTTTTAATGGAGAGCATCAGCTAATATTTAGGGACGAGAGTGGTAAATAACTTAAAGTTGACACTCATGGGTGTACATCATTAACTTGTCATAGATTTCAAAGCTCAAATTCTTGGGCTTCTAGGTAAAAGTGATTGAGAAAGTATATTTACTTCCCATTTCTTCACATTAAAGTTACAATAAAGATATAAAACTGAGAAAAACTTGTAAGAACAAAGAGAATAGGTGTACCACAGAAGATAAAAACATTTATGCATTTCTGTAATTTAAAAATGAGTGCCAGAGTGACAACAAATGAAAGTGTGGAGTGGAAGCTGCAGCCTAGAATGCATGCTGAGGAGTTGCAATTTGCTGCAGAATCCCAGAGAGGATACACTGTATAGAGCAGAAATGAGATATATAGCTGAAATGAGAAGAATAATTAAAAGTCTGAACAGCAACTCCCACATCTCTCTACAACCTGCAGAGGTGGAGCATTGGTATCTTAGCAATTACTACTAGATCAAAAGATCAGGGGAATCTTAAAAAAAAAAAAAAAAAAAGGAATTTCAGAACCACTCAATGCTTCCCAAAGAAAATGATTTTTTTTTATTTTGCAAACTCTTCTTTGACAGTTACTTCTAAACATTGATTAGAATAACACTGATAGAAAGAAGCTCAGACTACAGGCAGATTCCTAACATTTCAGCTTTGGTGGTGCAAATGTTGGGGCTACCTCAGTATATTGTTTTCTGCATTAATGACCATCCATCCACTTCTTAGCAACTTCCAGCCAGTTTCTCACCAGCACATTCACATTCTCTACCATTGGCCATGGAATAACTGCTCTTTTACTGATGAGCCCCAAAAGAATCATAGAATTTGTGCTTTGTGTCTGCCTTCTCTCGGTGTAATGATTTTGATATTCATTTCTGTTGTTGAGCAAAAAGTAGTCCATTTCTTTTAACATTGAATTGTATTCCATCATTCCATCATTGTATCCCATCAATTCCTTCATTGCTGCATTTGTTTTTCCATTTACCTGTTGATAGACTTCAAGTTTCTTTCTAGTTTTCAGTTACCGTGAATAGGTACACTCTGAACATTTGCATATAAGTCCTATGTGGTCATATATTTTTATTTCTTTTATTTTGGAGGGAGTGGTACATAGCTAGAAGTAGAATAGCTGTAGAATAGACAAAGTAGAATGGACAACGAATATTGTAGGTGCATGCGTAACTTTAGAAGGAACTGCCAAACAACCTTCCAAAGAGTTTGCGTTCCCACCAACAATATATGAGAGTTCTAGTTGCTTCACTATTTGTCAACACTTGGTATTACCAGTCTTCTTAATTTCAGGGTAGAGTGTATCATTGTGGCTTTAATTAGCATTTTCTTGATGATTAATTATGCTGAGAATTATTTTATGATTTTAGTAGCCATTTTTATGTCTTATAAAGTTTCCATTCAAATCTTTTACCCATTATTGGTTTGTCTTCTTACCGAGTTGTAAGAGTTATTCATATATGTAGAATACAAACTTTTGTCAGATAATGTATATGTAATACTTGTGATACTGTAGAATATATATGTGATACTTATACCAAGCTTTGTATTTATATATATAAAACAAATTTTTTATCCTATAGTTTATTAGTTTTTATTCTATAGTTTATTAGTTTATTTTGAAGAGCAAGTTCATCAACTCTTTCCATAGTCATCACAATTCTGCTCTTAAGTCATTTCAATTCTACTGAGTTTTCTATTTTAGAAATTGTATTTTGCAATTCTAAAATTTTTGTTTGATTTTTTGTTAACTTATTTTTTCTATGCTAAATGTCCTATCTTTTCAATCATTCTGGTATTTTCCTTTATATCTTTTACCTTTACTTATAATTATTACAACTTTTTAAATTAAGAATATTATAACTATTTTGAACTCATTACCTAATAATTCCAACATTTGAGTTAATATGGGGGTTTTCCTCTTTTGATTGTATTTTCCTTTGTGAAAGATTTACATTTTCTTGATTTTGTATACTTTGAGTGTTTTTAGATTATATCCTGAACATTGTGAATATTATGTCGGAAAGGCTTAAAAGTTGATATGTTCTGCTAAAGAGTGTTGATGTTTTTGTTTTAGAGATTAATTAAATTGATTACACTCAAACTAAAAATACTCTCTTGCTTATGGTGGGCAATAACCAAATCCCAATTCGGTTCTTGTAGCCATAGCCACAATCTGTCTTGAGTCTCTCCCACACATACATCAGTTAGGGACCAGCCAGAGACTTGGACAAAGTTTATGTTCAGAATTTGGGGATTCTTCTCTCTCATATTCTCATTTCTAGAATTCCCTCTCACTTTCCAATGTCTGTTGTTTTCCCTGACTATTTGACTCCTTGGGACAGAAAGATGGCAAGTTTCCTATTAGAGTTTTAATTGCCCATTGCCATATCTTAACTCTTGCCCGCTCTCAAGTGAAATTTATTAAAACGGGATATTTATCCCATGCTAGTTGCTCCTTTCAAGTTTCATTTCCCCTCCAAAATCTGCTTTTTAATTTTTTCATTTTTATTGTCCAGAAGTTGAAGGCAACAAATTTAAATTGTTCAGGGTTTAAAGATATCTCTAGCTTGTCTAAGAGACTGACTCTCCTGAATAACTGCTTGGCTGAAGTAATCCGAAGAATAAAATATTGAGGCCAATCATAACCTGCATGTGTGTGACTCTAACATCTAAATTCTCCAACCACTATATAGTGCAGCCCCACTGGATAGCTGATCATCTAACAGGACTCTAGTAAAGAGTTGCTGAGTAAATAATCTTATTTCTCTCCAAAGGGCTAGAGCAATCAGGACTGTCTCAGTTATAGCACCATCTTCTGGTAGGTTTTTATTGCTGATGGCAACAGTCGGGCCATCTCATCTCTAGGGCCTCATCTGGCTTACCTAAGAGGACAGATTCTTTGTTACTTAGAAATTTTAACAAAGATCAAAGAACAGTTGTTAATAACATATATACAATTTCAAAATTATGTGAAAACAAATTTGGAAATGAAAATGATTTTTTTCCTTTAGTATTTCATTTAGCACAACTAACTTAGTGTTAATTATCCAGGATAAAATCACAGATGATAGTATTTTACTTTAATCAGTCATTACTAGTATTTGTGATTACATTTAAGATCTATGCTCTTAGCAACTTTCAAGTATGTAATATAGTATTCACTATAGTCACCATGCCATACATTAGATCCCCAGAACCTACTCATAACTGGAAATTTGTAAACTTTGACCAATCTCTCTCTATTTCTTCCAAACTTTAACCCTTGGCAACCACATTTCTATTCTCTATTTATACAAGTTTGACTTTTTAAAATTTCGAATATAAGTGAGAACATACACTATTTCTCTTTCTCTGTCTGTCTGACTTATTTCACTTAGCATAATGCTCTCAGAGCCCATCCATGTTGTCACAAATAGCAGGATTTCCTTCCTTTTTATGTCGGAATAACATCCCACGTATTTATATATGTATCCCATTTTCTTTATTCGTTCATCCATTGATGGACACTTAGGTTGTTTCAGTATCCTAGCTATTGTAAATAATATTGCTATGAACATGGAGGTGAAGATATCTCTTTGGCTATATAACCAGAAGTAGAATTACTGGATCATATAGTAGTTCTACTTTTAATTTTTTTAGGAATCGCCATAGTGTTTTCCACAGTGATGGTACCAACTCACATTCCCAACAACAGTGCACATGGTTGCCTTTTCTTCACATTCTCACTATCACTCGTTATTTCTTGTTTTTTTTTTGTTTGTTTTTTGTTTTTTCGATAATAGCCATTCTAACAGGTGTGAAGAGATATTTCATTGTGGTTTTGATTTGTATTTCCTTGATATTTACTGATATTGAGAACTTTTTCATGTACCTATTGGCCATTTGTGTGTGTGTTCTTTTTTTTTTTTGAAAAAAATATCTATTGAAGTCCCCTTCTCATTTTTTAATTAGATTGTTTTCTTGCTAATGAGTTATATGAGTTCCTTTTATATTTTCAATATCAGCTCCTTGTCGGATAGATATTTCGCAAATATTTCCTCTCATTCCTTTTCATGTCGTTGATTGCTACTTTTTCTGAAAGGAAATTGAGCAGTGCACCACAATGTCCACTATGTATTCCAAACAATAAGTGTGTAATAATTGTATATAACATACATTGCTTTATTTTATTACTTTTTTCTAGATAATATGTTCCTGGTGGGTAGGAACAATATCTTAACTGCTTGTCATATAGGAAAAGTCGACAAATATATCTTATATAAATAGAATTGTTTATTTAAAAAAACTGTCCTTTAAGAAATGTATTCTTCCCTCCATTTAAAAACTTAGAAAATCTATCTTTAGACATGTAGAAATAACTGATATTTTTCATACTATAGTATCAATTTTTAAAATAATTTAACTAGAACGAAAATACAGCGAGCTAAGTAATAATCTAATTCCTGTTATTTGGATATATGTCAAAAGATAAACTATGAATTTTCCCAAACAATTTATTATCACATCTGTTAATTCCATTGCATTTGTAATATTGTTTACTGAGAACTCTATCTTCTGAATTAATAGGTAAGAATGATGGATGGATAATAATGTGCTTTATTTCTCTCAGAAACACTCCTCGCTCCTATTCCCCTTCACCCTACCAATATACAGCAAGATGTAGTTGTAGAATCTAGGAAATGCCTATGGGTGATCAATATATTATTCTTTCATCTTCTACATCCTTGAAAATTTCTATAATAAAATTATAGAAAAAAGACCCTATTTTTTATTAAGTTGTTTATATGTTTATGAAAATATTAAAAAAAGAATAGTCCTTAAGTGAAATAAGAGACAGGACACTAGTTGGAACCAAGCATTTTGATATGTAGAGGGTTGTCACAATTTAGAGACATCTCTGGTTGAAGAGATCGTCTGAGTTTATATTAGTTGTTCCTTTTGGGGATAGTGGACTAAGGCCATTTTGTAACAGTGGCATACATATTATGGAAGAAGATGGCAAAAGAAGATATCTTCCATTAATAATGAGAATCCAAACACTGAATAAAGATTTATAAAGAGGTTTAAAGATAATTGGCTCCAGATCAATCATTTTATCATTTTACAGGTGAGGAAACAGATAAGGCATTTAAAGCAACTTATTCAAAATCATACAAGAAGTAGCATCAGAAAGGATCTTTATTTCTCTCAGAAACACTCCTCGCTCCTATTCCCCTTCACCCTACCAATATACAGAAAATCATAATGCCACAAACTCTCATAAATGCTTGACTTAAGTAATAGTGAATATTTCTGGGGTGCCATGTGGAGTTTCCTTGACTGAATATGTCTCTCCACTGACCAACCATAATTATTCAATTTATTAAAATTTTTCTGGGAGTACAAAGCCTTATAAATATTTATTGAGTGGGTTAGCGAGTGATTATGCAAATTACTGAATGAATAGTTGGTTATTTATTAAGCCATTATCGCTCTGGGCCAAATTGCCTACCAGATTAACTAATGAGTCACAAAGAAATGAGGAAACAGGCCCTTGGACAGGTACATTTTGATAAGAAAGAGGGAAAGAATGGATTTTATAGAAGCTTAGAATGAGTCCTGGATGGAGATAACCAATGGAAGCCTTTGAGAAGCATAGGTGGTAATGGTGGAGTTGCTAACAAGGACAGGAGAAAGTTACAAGGCCAATGGAGCCAACCACAAGGAGATAAAGAAGGACTTTATCTATTTATTTTCCAGAAATCTCACTGTGTCTCAGAATTCACTATCATATTGGGAGCCTACAGTGTAATGGTGAGAGTCTTTTGGGAAATTGTGGTGGAATAATGCCTGACTTTCTCAGAAGCAAAATTTGCCATGGAAGTCAACTCTATAATAGGTTGCTTTCCTTCGCTTATTCTATTCTAATAGTCAACAGTCTGATTTGTTTGTTTTTATTTTTGCCATGGCCTTAGGTTAGTGGTCTTCAAATCTGTTTTCATCTGTAAAGTCCTTTCTTCACATGACACCTTCTTGTAAATTCTGAATGTAGAAGATACATTTGGGATTGTACTTTTGGGGAGGAGAACAAGATGGGATTGAAGGGCTCACACCCAACTCCTCCACCTCAGCTTTGCCCATTCTTGAAGAACTCTGAGGAATATAGAGACTCCAAGGAGCATGGTTAGAAAAGCACTGTCTTAGAAAAACAGAAATCTGAGTCCAGTACAGAAGCAATTACAATGTTATTTCCTTAAGTCCTTGAGTTCTTCATGTGAGAAACTGTTAACTTCTGGGACTCTACCTTATTCTTTCAGAACAGGTGAGATGTAACTGATAAGCTTGAAGTGGTTTTGTTCCCACCAAAACAATGAGACCAAACTGATATTGAAAATATATGTACTTAAATGGGTTCCATTGTCTGCTCTGTTTAGGGAATAATCATTTCCTAGGTTCAAAGGGAAGAGTGTCTTTTACACCCTCTGAGATTACTGACCTCAGAGCCTCATTTCTGTCTTTTAAGAGGTAACCACTATTGTTACTATTTTTTATTTATAAGTTCAGTCAGACCATATGATATCACATTAATGCCCTCCTCAAACCTGTTTCTTTACATTTCATAAGCTATCCCTTTTTGAACACATGTTAGTAGATACTCTACTTCATTTGGCCATGTATGGACATGGGACATCCCTTCTTTCTTTTCTTACATTTCAGCTCCTTTCTACATCTTCAAGAAACGTGGAACTACAAGATGAAACACTGACTATAACACTTAACCTTAATATTTATCTTTCAAAAATCACTTACTCAAAGAAATAAAAAGTTCTTTCTTTTATTTTCATCATTTTTATGACTGACAGATTCTTGGAGGGCTAAATCAATTGTTAATTTTATTTTTTATTGTTGAATTATTGATGACATGTTTGCTGCATGCTTGGTATTGCCAAACTGTTCACCTCACTCCTGCAAGCTGCACCAAATTCTTCATGTGGGACTCTTCCGGTCTGCTGAGTGTCCTCACACCATGCTGGTGAATTCCTCCTAGAGAGGGGAGGAAAGAAAACCAAGTGGAAATTGGTTCCAGGTTTCACATACGCTAAGGAAAGCAATGTTATGAAAGGTTAACAGTCTCAGTTCAGAATGAATATTAAGAAGATCTTATTCATCTCTAAGGAAAGAACTGTTTTATTGGTAGTAGAATTTATTTCAAGAGTTTGTAACAGAAAAAATGTTACCACTAATTGAAATACAGTTTGAAAGAGGAAGTAATTTAATGAGCAGTTACACTGTATGCTCAGAGACAGCACTGAAGAATGGAAATCCGTAGTTGTATAAGATGGAAAATCTAACAGTGCTTGAAATATTGGATTGAAAAGCAATACAGGAGGTTTTAAATCTTGTGAACCCTGTTGTTTGCACTATGTTAGTCATAGAATATACACCATGATATGAAGCCATATTTAGCATTTACCTCTCATTTTATCTGAGTAATTTTCAAATTTGCTATTGCCATATGTTGTGGACTTTTACTGTTTTGGTGATGCCTAATATCCAAAAATCTGGTGTTTCACAAATAAAAGTAATAAAACCCTCAATTCCTTTTAGGAATTTATCAGTTTCTATTATATGCAGTTTTTGTTGAAATGAAAACCAAGATATCTTGCCATTCCATCATCAAAAGTAGATCTGTGAACAAAATATGATAATATGACTTTCTTTTCACTTTCAATTTTCTCCAGAATGATATAAAACCAGAATAAAATATTTGGAACAGATTCATTTCATTGGCAACCCTAACAAGGCTTTTCTGGTGGTTTTAATATATGTCTTCAAATCCTTTGAAACATCTCCTTTCAAAAGGCAGAATTTCATTTCTTTTCTCTTGAATTTGGGCTAGATTTCTCTAATGAATACATTATATAATTGGATGTATAATGTAGCTCCAAAAGCTAGATCATAAAAAGATTACAGTTTTCACCTTTCTTCTCTCTCTCTCTCCCTCTCTTTCTTTCTCCTTTTTGAAGGGGGAATCAGTTGCCATGGTGTGAGGATACTTAAGGAGACTTGGAAGAGTCCCTGAAAAGAATAACTGAGACTCCTGCTAAAAGCTTTCACCCGCTTGATAGCTATGTGAGTGAACCACCTAGCAAGTGGATTCTCTTGCCCTGCTTAACCTTCGGATATCTGTAGCTGTGGTCAACATGTTGATGGCAATCTCATGAGAAACCCTGGGCCATAAATACTTAGCCAAGAGGCTGCCAAATTATTAATCATTGAAGCTGTGAGCTATAACAATATTTATTGTCATTTTGAGCTATGACATTGGGGGACAATCTGTTCAACAACAATAGATAACTAATAAAGTTGTGAGCCAGCCCATGCTACCAAGTTTCATTGCTTCTTTTCACTTCTTCAACCTCCTTTAGTCTCTCTATGATTCTATAAGCCCCTACTCAACTTCATTCTGATAAAGACAGCTTCAATTGCTTGTTATTAAAAAAACACAACTTTATAACAGTAGAAATTATGAACTTAAACCGAAATAAGGAAAATACATATTTTTTAATCTGAGAAATTTAAATTAAATATCAGTCTACTGTGGATTTTATTTTATTTTTAAATCAGTATCATGTACCTGTAAATTTTACATAAACATAGCTAAAGGACTGTACTTTATCTACTGGCATTGTACAAGTCAAAAGTAATTTACCACTAATATATATGTCTCGAATATTCTAAGGTTATGCAGCTATTCTTTATCGTATGTTATTTATAAATAATTATATGATCATCAGCTATAAAGAATACAACTGTAAGCTTGTGAAATGAGACTAACTGCTTGGTAATTAATATATTAATTGTAGATTTAATTGCTGAATATTTATATTGATTT
>NW_011888782.1:10796884-10798555 GCF_000151845.1 Pteropus vampyrus
TTTTTAATCTGAGAA
This sequence comes from Pteropus vampyrus, assembly GCF_000151845.1. Lineage (NCBI taxonomy): Eukaryota > Metazoa > Chordata > Mammalia > Chiroptera > Pteropodidae > Pteropus > Pteropus vampyrus. Next base: position 10,796,900 of record NW_011888782.1, read on the forward strand.
ATTTAAATTAAATATCAGTCTACTGTGGATTTTATTTTATTTTTAAATCAGTATCATGTACCTGTAAATTTTACATAAACGTAGCTAAAGGACTGTACTTTACTGGCATTGTACAAGTCAAAAGTAATTTACCACTGATATATATGTCTCGAATATTCTAAGGTTATGCAGCTATTCTTTATCATATGTTATTTATAAATAATTATATGATCATCAGCTATAAAGAATACAACTCTAAGCTTGTGAAATGAGACTAACTGCTTGGTAATTAATATATTAATTGTAGATTTAATTGCTGAATATTTATATTGATTTATCCACACAAGTGGTTATTTCATACTTACACTTTGGATATCCTGAACTTTAGCATATTACCCTCATGAGTCTGTGATTTTTTTAAATTTTTTCATCTATTTCTACAAATTGATGAAAAATTCAAGAACAAAATAAATCTACATTCAGTGAAAATACATGCCCATTATTTTAAATCAAATAATTTTGTTTGGTATGTTTCAAAAGTAGTGTGAGCTGTGCTTTTATACCAAACTCAGGAAAATTTGGGCCATTATATTTAACATATTTTTATTGTATCATTCTCTCTTTCTCCTCCTCCTCTCCTCTCCTTCTAAGACTACAATTATGTTTGTGTTATAACTTGATATTGTTCCACAGGTCCTGCACTGTTCATTTTTTTCTCTTATTTTCTCTCTGTTCTTCAAATTGCATAATTACATACTGATCTTCCTTTGAGCTCAATGATATTTCTTATGTTGTCAATCTATGATTAAAGTTATCAAGTAAATTTTTTATACTTTTCAATTCTACAATTTTATTTGCTTCATTTTTATGGTTTCCATTTCTATTCTGAGATCCCCATCTGTTCATTCATCGTGATCATATTGTCCTTTAAAATACTTATAAAAGCTGCTTTGAAGTCTCTGCTATTTCCAACATCTGGATATTTGGTATTGATTTATATAGGCTGCTTTTTCTCTCAAATACAGTTCATGTTTTTTTCTGTTTTCTTACTTTTAGAAACTTTTGCTCTATGCTGAACATTATGGATCATAAATTATAGGGAATCTGAATTATATTGTCTTCCTTAAACAATGTTGACATTTTATGAATGACGGATAAATTATTTGTGGATAATTTATCTTGTTAGGCTTAGATTTATTCTTTATTAGAGCTTTATGTATATTTCATTTTTTTTTAACTTCATTGTAGCACATGTCTTTATACTAAAGCATGTTTCTTATGCTTAAGATATCATTTCTTTGAAGTCTCAACTGAATGATAAATGAGGGCTCTTCAGTTTGGCTGAGACACCAATTAATTCCAGAACTTTATGAACTATATGCCCTCTAGCATTACTATTTAGCTCTCAGCCCTGAAAAAGCAATCTTTGCTAGGCCTTGTAATGTCTCACTCTGCACATATGCAGCCCAGACTCTGGCCAGCAGTTAATCCCCCCACACACTTCTGGGGCCTCCAGCAGCATAGCTTCTTTTCTAAGATCATGTGGCTTTTAAATTCCAGATATCTCAGCAGCCTGGACCACCAAGCTCTCTCTTCAGATCAGAGAGACCACCAACCCTGTTAGCTCTACTTTCCTGCCATTGGGAAAGCTGAGGTGATTGTGGGTTGATATTATGA
>NW_011888782.1:10799480-10801398 GCF_000151845.1 Pteropus vampyrus
CTTAAGATATCATTTCTTTGAAGTCTCAACTGAATGATAAATGAGGGCTCTTCAGTTTGGCTGAGACACCAATTAATTCCAGAACTTTATGAACTGTATGCCCTCTAGCATTACTATTTAGCTCTCAGCCCTGAAAAAGCAATCTTTGCTAGGCCTTGTAATGTCTCACTCTGCACATATGCAGCCCAGACTCTGGCCAGCAGTTAATCCCCCCACACACTTCTGGGGCCTCCAGCAGCATAGCTTCTTTTCTAAGATCATGTGGCTTTTAAATTCCAGATATCTCAGCAGCCTGGACCACCAAGCTCTCTCTTCAGATCAGAGAGACCACCAACCCTGTTAGCTCTACTTTCCTGCCATTGGGAAAGCTGAGGTGATTGTGGGTTGATATTATGAGGCTCGTCTCTAGTATTTATAATCTTTCAAGGATGATAGTCTTGTCCAGCCTATTGTTCAATCTCTGAAAACAATAACTTCATATTATTTTCCAATTTTATGGTTCTTTTTGGCAAGAGGGCACATCTGGTACCAGTTACACTGTCAAAGTCAACAGTTGCAGTCGCTTTCAAATGGATATTTTAAACCAGTTTGCTGTAACATTTTTAGATTTTCTTAACATGTAAACTCAGTTAGCTTGTTAGGATGTTTTAAATAACCCTCCAAAGAAATAAAGAAAAACCTAATAACCCCTAGTACATATACACATGCCATATACATGATCAAAATAGAGAACTCCTTTAGACTTTGTATAACATGGATTACATTTATTTTAATGAAAATAGGCTAACCTACAAGTGGCTTTACTACTTAATACCAATATTTTGTATTTAGACACATACAAAGATACAATTTTGTCATGGGAACATATATATTTATATTTATGTGCTATACTAAGCATTATTTTAAAAATATTAATATCTTTTTATAGAGAAAAGGAACTCAATTATTTTGATATTTTAGCAAATCACCTTTGTATGGAGTCTGCCAATCATGCCTAATTCAGGTAGAGACCTTTGTCTCTTAAGGACAGGGTTCAACTTACCTAACCAATTTTCACCAGGACCTTTACTCTCAGTGGAAGAAATCTTAATAAATGATCTTGCCATTCAGCTTTCTGTATTTCTATAATATAGTAACAATCTACTGAAAATTTAAACCTTTTCTAAAGAGACAAAATGTGGTATCTCAGATATTTTAACTATAAAATTTAAGTCATAACACCACCAAAGGGTTTCTAAAGTATTTACTATATATTTTACAGATTGTAGCTAAGAGCTTTGCACAATTTATCTTCCAGATTTAGACACACTAATGAATTTAAGTGTATTAATTTTCTTATAGCATTTACAATTAATTATTGGCTTGGTTTGGCAGTGAAATGTTAAAAGGGGTTCAAGGTCCCAGTGAAATGATTTTTAAGTGCATTGAGAATGATGAGTTGTTTTTATTTTAACAACACCAAGTCCTTTTAAAGGCTCCATGCTGTCATTGTCAAAGTTTTTAAATCAGAATTTTCTTTGATAAATGTTTCACTGAAACACATAAGCGTCTAGGATAGGCATTTAACAAACAAGGGAATACATTAGGCTAATAAACATGAAAAGTGCAATGTTTTAAACATCCTCATTGATAACCAGGGAAATGCAAAATAAAATCACAATGAGTTATTATTGCCTATCCAACAGATGGTAAATTTTTTTAAAGTTTGATAATGCTAAATATTGGCAGAGATGTGAAACAACAGAAAACTCTCATGCACTTAATTGGGGAACATAAATTGGTACAATCACTTTGGAAAATAATTGGGCATTTTTTTGGTGAAGTTGACAGAATACATACCCTACAACCTTGTAAATCCACTTAAAGTATGCACCCTCAGAAAAGTGGTGGATATTAACATCAGGATATACATACAACA
>NW_011888782.1:10801448-10804258 GCF_000151845.1 Pteropus vampyrus
AAGGTCCCAGTGAAATGATTTTTAAGTGCATTGAGAATGATGAGTTGTTTTTATTTTAACAACACCAAGTCCTTTTAAAGGCTCCATGCTGTCATTGTCAAAGTTTTTAAATCAGAATTTTCTTTGATAAATGTTTCACTGAAACACATAAGCGTCTAGGATAGGCATTTAACAAACAAGGGAATACATTAGGCTAATAAACATGAAAAGTGCAATGTTTTAAACATCCTCATTGATAACCAGGGAAATGCAAAATAAAATCACAATGAGTTATTATTGCCTATCCAACAGATGGTAAATTTTTTTAAAGTTTGATAATGCTAAATATTGGCAGAGATGTGAAACAACAGAAAACTCTCATGCACTTAATTGGGGAACATAAATTGGTACAATCACTTTGGAAAATAATTGGGCATTTTTTTGGTGAAGTTGACAGAATACATACCCTACAACCTTGTAAATCCACTTAAAGTATGCACCCTCAGAAAAGTGGTGGATATTAACATCAGGATATACATACAACAAGTCATAGCAGCATTGTCTGCAATAGGCCAAAACCTAGGAACAATTCATTATCCATCTATAGCATAATAGATAAGAAATTGTGTTACATGCAGGCATTGAAATACTATACTGAAAAAGTGACAGAAAAAATTAAGTGTAATTACTCAGAATGGCATGAATGTCTCATAAAATAATATTGAGTGAAAGAAAGCAGTCTTAAAATAATACATATTGTATGTTTACAATTATATCAAATTCAAAAAGAGTTAAATTAAACTACATTATTTAAAGATGCATGTATAAGTGGAAAACTATAAGAAAAGCAAAAAAGTGAGCACTGTAGAAATTTGGAGAGTGGTTACTACCAAGGGGAAGGACAATTGTTATAATTAGAGAGTAGTATGCTGAGGCTTCTGGGTAGCTGGTTGCTTTTTATTGACCAAAGTGGTGTTTATAGTAGTGTTTGCTTTATAATAATTCCTTATACTCCACATTTGTGTTTTGTAACATTCTGAAAATAATTTATCCTTCATAATAAAAAAATTAAATATATCCAGAAGATTCTATACAAATGATTAGGAACACAGAAAAAAAGAGAATAGATAAAAGAGCATTGAAAATGTATTGTAATGCTTTTGTTGATAAGTAGAATAAAACGATTCAGAATAATTGAAACTATAACTTGCATTATCTTAGAAAATAAGAAATTTAGAAATAGGATGTCTCCAGGTTAGATTTGTATAGGAGCCAAACAATGTCATCAAGGTTTCTTTCATCTTTCCACTCTGCATTTTTCATCATTTTATACTGTTTGTTTAGGACAGTGGTCACAAAGACAGAAGAAATACTGTATCCATCTTTTAATTAATGCAGAGTGCACACACACACACACACACACTCACACACACACACACACACACATGCTTTTCCTCTTATTGACTAAAATTGCATCCCATGCTCATGCCCCCAGTTCAGGAAAGGGGCCACTGTGATCCACTTAGACATCCACTTAGACCAATTACATTTTACCCTCTTACCTCCCCTGAAACAAAGTTGAAGGAAGAAGTGCAGATAACAACAAAATTGAGGTTCTGTTAGATAGGAAGAAGATGTATGAATATTATCTACTACAAATTTAAAAATATAAAAAATTTCTCTAAAAATCTTAAGCCTTGGACCTGAAACCATTAAACTTCTAGAAGAAAACATAGTCAGCAAACTCTCTGATATTACTAACAGGAATTTCTTTTCAGATACATTTCCTTGGGCAAGGAAAACAAAAGAAAAAATAAACAAATGTGATTTCATCAAACTAAAAAGGTTTTGTACAGCAAAGGAAACCATCAACAAAACAAAAAAGACAACCGACTGGGAGAAGATACTCGCTAATGATACATCTGATAAGGGGTTAATATCCAAAATCTATAAAGAACTTATACAACTCAACAACAACAACAAAACAATCCAATTAAAAAATGGGCAGAAGACCTGAACAGATACTTCTCCAAAGAGGAAATACAGATGGCTAACAGACATATGAAAAGATGCTCAAGGTCGCTAATCATCAGAGAAATGCAAATTAAAACCACAATGAGATATCACCTCACACCTGTCAGAATGGCTATCATCAATAAATCAAAAAACAGCAAGTGTTGGTGAGGATGTGGAGAAAATGGAACCCTCATACGTTGTTGGTGGGATTGCAAATTGGTACAGCCACTATGGAAAACAGTATGGAGGTTTCTCAAAAAATTAAAAATGGATACTCCTTTTGACCCAGTAATTGCACTTCTTAGTATTTATCTAAAGAAAACCAAAACAATAATTTGTAAAGATCTATGCACCCCAATATTAGTGGCAGCACAATTTACAATAGCCAAGATATGGAAGCAAACTAAATGCCCATCAACAGATGATTAGATAAAGAAATTATGGTTTATATATACAATGGAATATTACTCAGCCATTAAAAAAATGAAATCCTACCATTTGCAATGACATGGATGGACCTAGACATTCTTATGCTGAATGAAATAAGTCAGACAGAGAAAGATAAATACCATATGATTTCACTCACATGCGGAACCTAAGGAACAAAAAGAACAAACGAATCAAAACCAGACTCACAAATATAGTGGACAATTTGGTAACAGACAGAGGGGAGGGAGTTTGGGGGCTGGGAGAATGGGGTGAAGGGTTAAAGAAGTACAAATTAGTAGTTGATAGTTGGTCACGGGGATGGGGAGCATGGCATAGGGAATGCGGTTAGCATTAATATGATGGCTAGGTGGAGGGCCAAGGGAGGG
>NW_011888782.1:10804308-10806976 GCF_000151845.1 Pteropus vampyrus
CAAGATATGGAAGCAAACTAAATGCCCATCAACAGATGATTAGATAAAGAAATTATGGTTTATATATACAATGGAATATTACTCAGCCATTAAAAAAATGAAATCCTACCATTTGCAATGACATGGATGGACCTAGACATTCTTATGCTGAATGAAATAAGTCAGACAGAGAAAGATAAATACCATATGATTTCACTCACATGCGGAACCTAAGGAACAAAAAGAACAAACGAATCAAAACCAGACTCACAAATATAGTGGACAATTTGGTAACAGACAGAGGGGAGGGAGTTTGGGGGCTGGGAGAATGGGGTGAAGGGTTAAAGAAGTACAAATTAGTAGTTGATAGTTGGTCACGGGGATGGGGAGCATGGCATAGGGAATGCGGTTAGCATTAATATGATGGCTAGGTGGAGGGCCAAGGGAGGGGAGGGAGCAAAATGGGGGGATCATTTTATGAACTATATTGATATCTAACCAATGCACTGCACACTTGAAACTAATTTAAATAAATAAATTTTTTTTAAAAACCTTAAGCCTTGGGGTAAAAGCCCTCTTAGAGTACTAATTGACATTACCAAAAAGGCTAATATTCAAGCATTTTCTAATATACTTTTTTAAATTATTAAATTATCATCAGGTAAATATCATTACCTAATCAGGTTATATATGAATCCAAATGTTAGAAAAGTAGGAGGAGCCTCTACAGGGGAAATAATGTTTGTTTCTAATTCTATCTATTCCTGGTTAGGCTATTTTTTATAGCAAGGGACAACAAAAACTGTTGTCAGAAATTCATAGACTAAACAATGTTGCCACTCCAAGAGCCCTGCTAAGAAAAAAAAAATTCCTGAAAATGATGTTCCCTTGTCTTCTAGTCATAAAGAAGTAAACCAAACAGAAAACTCAACTGGGAAGAAGTTGTATTCAAAATTCCATTGAATACTGAAATTTAAAATTTAGACTCAGTACTTTCCAGGAACAAGGAGTGACTCTATAAATATTAGTTATTTTAATAACTGTTGTTAATATTGTTTTTGAAATAAACTTTATTTTTTAGAACAGTTTAGATTTACAGAAAAATTATGAAGATAGTTCAAAGAGTTCCATAGACATGGCACCCAGTTTCTCCTATCACTAACATATTAGTATGGTATATTTGTTATAATTAATGATCCAATAGTGATACATTATTATTAACTGAAGTCCATACTTTATTCAAATTTCCTTTGTTTTTACCTAATGTCCGTTTTCTGTTCTAGAATGCTATCCAAAATACCACATTGCTTTAGTTGTCATTCTCTTTAGCTCCTCTTGGCTGTTACAGTTACTGACTTTTCTTATTTTTGATAAGTATGACAATTTTAAGGAGTGTTGGTCAGGTATTTTGTAGAATGTCCCTCAATTGGAATTTCTCTGATATTTTTTCTCATGATAAAACTGGGGCTATGAGTTTTGGGGAGGAAAACCACAGAGGCACAATGCTACTCTCATCACATGACATCAAGGGTAAATACTATTGCTGGAGGTGCTAATCAGAGGAAATGACCAGCCCAGTTGACCTGCAAACTGGCCCCAGGCAATCAGAGGCTCCTCGCCCCCTCGCCTTGGAATGTACACTCTGCCCACCTTTTCCAAGGGTGGGAGCTGTTCCAAGTGTAGCCTTGAGGGAGTAATGTGTTGTTGAGTCCATCTGAATGAAATATGTGACTGAACTCACTTAAGGCCTCTATATAAACTTCAGAATTCTGACAGACAAATGAAGAGTTCTACTCATCTTGTGGTTATTCAAGACAAGCCTCATATGTAAATTCCCTTGCTTATTAAAGTTGCCACCTATCAACTTCAAGTGGTCTCTCTCTTTCTCCAGTCTCTCCTTGCCCCCTGTCTATGAGGGCCAGTTTATGAACTATCAATGTGACTTATGACTTTTGAGGTTCATCTTGATCCCTTGGCTAACGTAGTATTTCTTAGGGTTTTCTACAGTACAGTTAGTCTTTTTTAACCTCTTTTCATACTATACTCTTCGGTAGAAAGTCACTATAAATAGCCCATCCTTTAGATTGGATACTTATGTCCCTCCATCTTAAGGAGAGAATATGTATACAAGTTATATTGAAGACTTCTATATGGGAGATTTAGCTCTTCTTCCATTTATTTACTAATTCAGTCATTTATTTATATTCATATGGTTATATTATTTTGGACATTTATTTTTGGCTATAATCCAATAATTATTTTGTTGTTCAAATTATTCTAGCTTTGGCCATTGGGAGCTCTTTTAGCTGATTTCTGTGTCCCTTTGCTATATCACCAACATTGCGAGCTTTTTTTTTTTGTTTTGTAGCGCTTCTTTACTTTCTAACACTACAAGATGCTCTAGGTTCATCTTTGATATTTTCTGCCCCAATTCTTTTAAAGTTTATTACCAGAAAAATATTTGTATCTCTTAAAAAATTTGTGCTTCTTTCAGAGACTGGGAAAATTTCCCTCTTTGCCTGTCAGGAGTTCCACACTAACTTTGAGGCTTAATAACCATAACAATATTAGCTTTCTCTGTTTTTATAGTTTTGATATTACATTTCTATTATCTTCCTTTTTCTTTCCATAATATTTTAATGCTATTTTATAATAAGGAAAATATGCTTAAAGTTTTTGAGGAAAGAAT
>NW_011888782.1:10807026-10816923 GCF_000151845.1 Pteropus vampyrus
CTCTTTAGCTCCTCTTGGCTGTTACAGTTACTGACTTTTCTTATTTTTGATAAGTATGACAATTTTAAGGAGTGTTGGTCAGGTATTTTGTAGAATGTCCCTCAATTGGAATTTCTCTGATATTTTTTCTCATGATAAAACTGGGGCTATGAGTTTTGGGGAGGAAAACCACAGAGGCACAATGCTACTCTCATCACATGACATCAAGGGTAAATACTATTGCTGGAGGTGCTAATCAGAGGAAATGACCAGCCCAGTTGACCTGCAAACTGGCCCCAGGCAATCAGAGGCTCCTCGCCCCCTCCCCTTGGAATGTACACTCTGCCCACCTTTTCCAAGGGTGGGAGCTGTTCCAAGTGTAGCCTTGAGGGAGTAATGTGTTGTTGAGTCCATCTGAATGAAATATGTGACTGAACTCACTTAAGGCCTCTATATAAACTTCAGAATTCTGACAGACAAATGAAGAGTTCTACTCATCTTGTGGTTATTCAAGACAAGCCTCATATGTAAATTCCCTTGCTTATTAAAGTTGCCACCTATCAACTTCAAGTGGTCTCTCTCTTTCTCCAGTCTCTCCTTGCCCCCTGTCTATGAGGGCCAGTTTATGAACTATCAATGTGACTTATGACTTTTGAGGTTCATCTTGATCCCTTGGCTAACGTAGTATTTCTTAGGGTTTTCTACAGTACAGTTAGTCTTTTTTAACCTCTTTTCATACTATACTCTTCGGTAGAAAGTCACTATAAATAGCCCATCCTTTAGATTGGATACTTATGTCCCTCCATCTTAAGGAGAGAATATGTATACAAGTTATATTGAAGACTTCTATATGGGAGATTTAGCTCTTCTTCCATTTATTTACTAATTCAGTCATTTATTTATATTCATATGGTTATATTATTTTGGACATTTATTTTTGGCTATAATCCAATAATTATTTTGTTGTTCAAATTATTCTAGCTTTGGCCATTGGGAGCTCTTTTAGCTGATTTCTGTGTCCCTTTGCTATATCACCAACATTGCGAGCTTTTTTTTTTTGTTTTGTAGCGCTTCTTTACTTTCTAACACTACAAGATGCTCTAGGTTCATCTTTGATATTTTCTGCCCCAATTCTTTTAAAGTTTATTACCAGAAAAATATTTGTATCTCTTAAAAAATTTGTGCTTCTTTCAGAGACTGGGAAAATTTCCCTCTTTGCCTGTCAGGAGTTCCACACTAACTTTGAGGCTTAATAACCATAACAGTATTAGCTTTCTCTGTTTTTATAGTTTTGATATTACATTTCTATTATCTTCCTTTTTCTTTCCATAATATTTTAATGCTATTTTATAATAAGAAAAATATGCTTAAAGTTTTTGAGGAAAGAATTTATTTTTGAACTCCTTAGAGCACCTGGCATATTTCATTGCACATAGTAGACACTTGGTAAATATTTCTTGGAATGAATTTTGTAGTGTTCATTTGCAGATGAAAAAAGCAAGTTAATTTATATTGTATGAAGCTCAATGTTGCTCTTTGAAAACAACTATTCAATCTAGCTAAATTCAACAAGTAAAAAAAAATAGCGTATACAAATTTCCATGAGTCAATTGTATTAGAGACATAGTACACTCTTCAAAAATACTTATTTTTCTCTAGAGAGTTGCATGTCCTCCCATCACTATTATTAATTCTCTGAAACCGAACCTTTACAAAAATAATTTGAAATATCAGGAAAAAAAATTTCAAGTGGACAGTGTGAGCTAGATCTTACACTTTTTTTTTCAAAAAATTCTAATCTTTGAGAGATTAGAAACTCAAATCCCTTCTGAGATGTCGAAGTAAAGGACTATACTCAGTGAATAAACTTTGGCAACCTATTAAATTATTCTTGAAAAACTTTTCTTGGAAAATAATATGACACTAATAGACACCCTAAAAAGTTGTATTAATAGGGAAAAAATGGTAATTGTGAGCTACTCACAGGTAGTGAGTTGGTTTTTACCATCATTAAGGAGAGCAGGTAAGGATTAGTGGGGGAGTAAGAGGCAAATGGAAAACAGCCTATCTTTATGGCATTCTAGTAATACTATAAACCACTCCACTTTTACTCTCATGATTGATGATGCTACTGAAAACCCTCCATGAGACGGCTGTACTTTCTTGAGTCTCAAATTGTAGAATATTCATTATGCTGTATATTTTCTACTCTGACCTGGTATTGATGTATACTGTGTTTAATGAATCATATTTATCACACATTCAGCACTGTATCTTATCTTACAGTCATGGTCCAAGTGGGAAATGGAGCCAGTGAGGTCTGGGAATAAAATCGGACTAGAAGGCAGGTTAGGGAACACTGGATAGGAAGGGGGAAGAGAGAGAAAACTTGAGCTGGAATCTTCAGCTGGAACTTTGCAGAATTCCAAGCACTAGTGAAAAACAACAGTGGATTCTTGCCATCTGCATGGTGGCAAAATGACAATGTCTATAAAACCAGCTTCAGATTATCATCAGAATCAGTTTCCAATGGATGGTCATAACAATGTCTCTAAGTGTTGAACTCATGGGCATATTACCAGAGCCACAAATTCCTACCAAAAATAAAATGAAGTACTTATATAGGTATTTCAGAGGAAATTACAAATGAAAAATAAGGAAATGATTCTATGCATATTTCTAAGCTAGTGCTTTTCCTTAAAAAAAAAAAAAAACAGAATAGACTTATACATGATGTTTAACCACATTTATATTATAGCTTTTCTTTTGTGCCTTGCCTTGCTAATATTTCCAACATTTTGGGACATATAACAAATAGGTAGGATGTGTTCTCAGGCAGTGGACAAGCCTTGTGAGACCATGGCCATCCCAGTAAACATTGGTATGGAGCTTCACCTAGAGTAGAGGAAGTTACTCAAGGACACATCAAGAGAGGCAGCCAAGAGAAGTAAACAATTTCAATGATTACTGATTTATTGTACAAACTGAAGTGAAACATGAAACTATTATATTTTTCTCAAGCCTCTGATCCCAAATGCGTATGTGAAATCTCTCTTCTGCATCAGGTAGAAGATCACTTAGCAAGACAGATTCCATAACTTCTGGGTCACTTTCAGTTATTCACTTATATGTGTTAAAAATTCATCAAGTTTAAATTTCCAGTTTCATCTCCAGTTCAGATTTTTCTCTCTGATCACAGGCCAGTCTTGAGTCTAAGGAGCCTTAATTGAGAGAGGGTATGGCCTGTGCTTCTTTCTCTTCTTAAAGCAGCACCTAGGATTCAAAGAGAACCAATAATTGTTTGGGGGATATCTTTTTTTTTTTTGTACTGTTTTCAAGGCATAACTCCCTTCTCCTCTGGTCTTGGGAGGGGAAGACAGAGGAGCAGCAAATTCTCAATGTTTAACTGCCCTGTGTGGGCTGTCACAGCTTCTCAATCTATGATGAGCTGGTCATCCATACGTTCTCACGCCAGGCAACAAAGTTATGACACTGCCAATTCAGCCTACAGCTCAGCAACCTGACATGACTTTGAGCTTATGCCAGTCCCTTCAATGCCCTCACCACCTGATCCCATAAGACACCTCATAGCCGCTTGCTGATGAGCTTCCCTTTCCCAGTGTTGATTTCTTTTGGGTAAGGTTTCAGATACTCAGCTTATCCCTATTGACCCAAATGGGAAACACACATATTAAAAGAAAAAGTCAGTGCTCATCTCAGATACTCTCAAATCCTTTTTGTTATTTTTTTGTGTGACATCTCACCTCCTCAAAATTCCTGATTCCATTGCTTTCAGCAGCCAGCAACCTTGACTTTGAAGGACTACCTTCAAGCAACTGGAGCCTACCAAAGTACCAAGAAATTTATTTCCCCTGAGAGGTTGTTAACCAATATACTGTCTAGAAAAGAAATATGAATGCCAAGCTCTCTTCACTCAGTTTGGGACAATTTGGAGGCTTAACTTAAACTCCAGAGCCTTCCACAGCCAGGCCAAGCCCTACTCGCTGTGGGACTATGGAATCCTTGTGTGGCTTTCTCCTCTTCGTTTGTCTCTCCCTAATTCCCTTAGTGATTTTCCCTAGGAGACTTTCTTAATCAATCACTTCCAGGATTTCTTAATAAATCCTCACTTAGGGCCTGCTCCTTGGGAGCATGACCTAAGAAAACTACCCTTGAAATGGAGTTGGGTAAGAATGGACATCTGTCGCCATTGCCCCTATAATTCCAAATCTACCTCAAATAAGAATTCGAGGCCAGAATCAATTCCTCAAACTAGCAGTGGAATCTAAGGCAGCCCCATCATGTTCTCCTCCTGGCAAAAAATCATCAGTTCTTCCAGTATTTAATAACATCTGAAACTTTGGAAAGTAGGGTAGAAAATAGAGTGGGAGAGCTCATCACAAATAAAATGGTAAAGGGACTGAATGGCTAACTTCCGTTTGGTTTTTAGTTTGATCCGAGTGGTGCCTTAGGAAGTTGAAACAAGAAATCTGGACAACAGTTGGATAATTAAAATGACTACATTGGCAGGAGATGGTTCCCTCTGATACACAGCATTTATGAATGAAAGTGCTCAGCATCCCAGTGGCTCTCCTTTTGAACTGGCTCATCCATTAGTGGGATAATGATTTTCCGTCTGGGCAACAGCAAAGCCAAAGGCCTATTACACAGACAACATAAAGTTAAAAAGACATTATGAATAAAACGGTGGCTCATGCCGGCTTTTGCCAACTCCAGAGATTGCCTGATGCCGACATGTGTTTATTACACTTAATAATGTTTACATAATTCTTCCTTGAGCTCATTAGAGCTGTCAGATCAGAAGTAAATGTGTTCCCCCTCTGTTTATCTCTAAAGACTATGCAGTCAATAAAGCAAGATGAATGACATCCAGGGTGCAAAGTACTCTCTTCCTTTGCAAACACTACCAAATTAACCCCGCGGACCTGGTGGGCTCCTGGGTTTTAGGATTGCATCTGATTAGCTCCTTGGTTCTCCAGGAAAAGAGCAGTGCTTCTCAACTTAAATGTGCTTGAAACCACTGCAGGAGCTTGTTAAAAAACTCAGTGCTAGGCCTCACCTCCAAAGATTCCGAATCAGTTGATCTGAGGTGGGGCCCGGAAATTTGCATTTCTAGCACTCTCAGGTGATGCTGATGCTGCAGGTGCATGAACCATACTTGCCTATTCTGGAGGTCATTTCCAATCTTGTCTGTTGCAGGGAGTCGGGGTACCCTTGGACAATTTGGGGCATCTTAGTCACTGGGATGCATCAGCAGCAGCGGCCACGACAGCGGTGGCAGCAGCAGGAGGAGCAGCAGCCGCCTCATCATCGCAGCAGGCGCTCAAACCCCCTGGGCCAGCGTGGCTCCGAGCGGTTGTCGGCCAGCGTGGAGGGGCGGGATCTGGCGCCCGGGGGTGGAGCCTGGCGCCCGGGGGCGGGGCCTGGCGCCCGGGGGCGGGGCTCAGCGAGCCCTTCTCCTGCTGTCTGCTTTCCGCCGCGGCGCCAGGGGCTGAGGGCACAGCCAGCGGGCGGCGCGCCGCGGACTCCCAGGCAGCCCGCGGAAAGGTAATGCCGGGAGAGCGCGCCGGCGGGTCTTCAAGCCGGGCAGCCGCTATCCAAGTCCCTGAGCGTTCCTGGCGCCCCAAGCTACGTTTGGGTGCCCAGGTATTTGCATAGATTCCAGGGAACGGCTGCCTAGCCAGGGTTTTGTATGTATCGCGGCGGGGCCAGGTCGGGGATATTTGGGATCTGCTGCGGGAGCCTCCTGCCATCCCAGGACATCCGGACTCGGAGACAACTTTGCGCAGCGGTCCTTTTCCAAGTTTCCTTTATTGCTATTGTCTTAGCGCCTTCCGTCTGACTGTCTCCCCAGACTCCAGCTTTGTTCTCATCAGGCCAAACCCGCGGTCCCCTAGGGCGTGAACCCTAGAGGCGCTGGCAAATTGCACCTGCCAGCCAGGGTCTGCCCAAGCTCCCTTCCCATCCCTGCCAGTTCCACTGTGGTCCTCTGTACACTGGTGTTGGGCATCCAGAGATCCAGCGCCCACAGGGGCAGCGGTCCTCGCCCTATTCCCCTGTGTATTCCGGGATCGAGAGTAGGGCGTCAAACCTCCGGGATGTGAGTGATTTGGGGCCGGAGAAAGGACGAGAAAAAGTTTGGAGCCTCGGCTGGAGCTAGGAAACCGGCAGCGCCAGGCTGCACATGGCAGGAGTTGGAGAGAGTGCTAGGGGCTTGGCGCCGGGCAGAGAGACTCAGACAGAGATGGAACCTTGGAGGCTGAATCTCCAAGATTGGGCTGTTAGTGGAGATGAGGTGCTCGTTGTGTGCGTGCGTTGGCATGAAAAGGCTATGTGTGATTGCAGAGAAGATTGGGCGGGGGGAGAGGGGAGAAGAGAAAGGAAGAGAGCGGTACTAGGGATATATATAATTGCAGTACCCAGTGTGCACTTTTTTCCTCTTCCAGATATTTTGGAACAGCTGTGGACGGGATGCCTTCTTGTACCCGAACTCCTGGAGGTGGGGTGTGGGGAAGGCTAAGTTTTATCCAATCTTAGAGCTGGCTTTAAAAGCGAACAGGTGACAGAGACTTCGTGTGTGTGTGTCTGTGTGTGCGTGTCTGTGTGTGTGTGTGTGTGTGTGTGTGTGCGCGCGCGCGCGCGCGTGCGGGCGCGCGCGCGCATCGGTGAGGGATGCTGGACCGTCCGCTGAACCTCTACCCCGCCCCCTTCCAGTTCTCAGCCGCGGTGTGAGTTTTCTTGCCATTCCCCGCCTGAGGCTGACAGGCGAGAGGCGAAGTGATGGTCGCGGAGTGAAGGAGACAAAAGGGGCACTTGGACGACCCTCTACCCTTCGAAGGCCAGCTGGTGTGTGTGTGTGTGTGTGTGTGTGTGTGTGTGTGTGTGTGTGTGTGTGTGTGTGTGTGTAGGGGATTCCTTTTCTCGCCATCTAGGGAGAAAACACTGTTTGCCGAGGGAAGAGTAGGAGCTGGAGAAAGACAGGTGAAGCTGAGCGGATGAGAAACAGAACGGGAGGAAAAGAGAGCAGATTTAAAAGCATTTTGCCTGATTGGCTATAAAATTATAAGTAAATTTTAGAGAGATGGTGGGGGGGGGCGACCCTGAAGCTAAAATTTTAGAGAAGTGGGTGCAGTAAGTTTGATTGATAAAGGTATTTAAGTGAGTGGTGTTAAAGTAAGTCTGAAACCTTCGCTGAAGTTTATTGCTGGTTTTAGATAATCTCCTTTGACATATCTTTCCAACACCTCCGGAAGTACTTTTTGACTGTCAGAAAGAAGTAAAAGGCATATATATATACACACACAAATAAAATGCAGCTAAAATGAAGTTTAAATGAAGCTTTGAGCAGGATTAAATGGCTTGTGTAAATGCTGAATGTTGCTAAAATAGCCAGACAAAAATATAGGAAAAAAAAATAATTGTAATAAGAAAATGAAAGCTTTACAAGAACTTCAGTAATGAACACATAACAATTGATGGTATGATGCAGTAATTATTTTCGTATTTACGCCATTAACGATTGTAATTTAACGTTAATGTCCTGGTATTTTATTCCTTCTCATTTGCAGACAAAAGCACATCTGAGACACCATCAGGGAGTAATTTGGTAATATAAAGTCATGAATAGAAAACACTAAACCATGCTCAGAACTCTGACAACATAAAGCGTGAAACAAAATAACCTCATTTGCTGTTTATTATCTGTCTTTATAATTCTGTGTACTATCATTTGCATAAATGAATAGCTAAATTGTATAGTATATCCCCTTTAGGAAAAAAAAAAAAAACGATGCTCATAGATATACTAAGGTGAAATTAGTAGGTAGATAATTCTTACATTAAGCACAAAAAATATTTTTAAAAAATTTTGCAGCATTAGAAACCATCTGGAAATAATCAGAATGCAAATTCAACCCACCTAGGCATCCTTATTTTATTTAACTTGATTTAAGTAGTTTTTAACAATATGTATGTAGTCAATTGGCAGACCCTTAACTTCTCTAGCTAATCTTAACCAAACTAAACCAAACCATACCGAACCAATATATTCTACATACATTGCAAAGCAATTTTGTTAACCTGACAAACTTTTTTTCTAGTCAAACTTTCAAAGAGTAAATTTTCTGAAATTGAGAAGAAAGGAGTTTATTGGGAAAAGCTCAAAACAAAATTCTTTCAGCAGATACTTAAGTTATTAACATTTTAAGATAAATAAACATGAGTTCACACATTTCACAACTATCGTGCATATTTTTTGCCTTAGGATCTTTTCTAAAACTGCCTTACTCATATGATTAACGGAACAATTAATACCGGTATTAATAGAGCTCTGAAGTAATATGCCAACAAAACAGCTGAGCAGAACATGTAGTGTTTGGAAGGAATCAATCACATGGATGTTTTAAAAAATCCATTTATTTTTGCCAGGCGCACAAAATACCACAATGATTGAACACACCTTTTCCTTTTCATACAAATATGCTGGTCTCATGTGGAATAGCACAATGAAATCAGTATTTGAGAATGGATTTCATATGGGAATAAGAACCTTGTATATATTTTAAGTACAGAAAGAAAAAAAAAAGTAACAAGTGAGTTGTTCATTATTGTGGAAACTGGTGATTGTGTAAGATTAGGGCAAATCCTTACAGTTTTACTGGTTACAAACTTGAGAAATGCAATAGTGCAAACAAAGCATATTTTGAATACAGGTTCAAGTATTATATTCAGCCTTAACCAAAGTCACTATTTCTCTGTGTTCTCACTTTTATATTCCAAATATTACAAAGGCTGCCCATTTTTTTCTGTATTTCTATTGTTCTTCATACCATTGTCCTATAGAGGAGTTCTGTATTTTTCTTTGTTTTAAAGGTTAGAATCTGACTTAGTTAATTCATTGATTTATTTCTGCAAGATACTCATTAACTACCCATTATTAACTACCAGATATTGTACTAGGTACTGGAGATTCAAAGATGAGTTAGACTCAGTCTCTGTATTTAGAAAGTGAGGGAAACAGTTATGTAGATAAATAAATACAATAAAATGTAATAAGTGGCAGTCTATCTGTGGGCTTTGGACAGAGATTTCAGCTCTACCTTTTACTAGCTGTGAGGACTGGATTACATTTTTTAACCTCTCTGAGACTCATTTTTCTCATCTGATAAATGCAGGAAAGTAACATCCCTGGATTACAGAGTTGTGAAGATTACATGTCAACATATTTTAATACTCTCCATCTTCAAAAGAAATGCTGGATCTCATACTTCTCAGCATCTCTTACTTCATTTCTCTGTTCCATATCATTGTCAAATTTCTGCAGAGTCTTGTCTGTATATATGCTATCTCTACTTTCTCTCTCCTTTACTATTCGTCCCATTCCCATGTGGCTTCTAGCTTCACCACTTATGGAAACAACTTCTGTTGAGATCAGCGGTAACCACCATGTGGTAAGATCCAGTGAGCTGCATTCTTACTCAACTTGTTGGAGCTGGTCCCTTTTCCTTTATAAGTTATCTTCATTTGGCATCAGTGACTTTGGTGGCTTCTATGACACTGTACATCTTCAGTTTTCGTCATTTTGCTTTACATTTCGCAGCTGGCTCCTCCTTTATAACTCCATCTCTAAATAAATATTGGATCATTCCAACATTGGGGCTTCATCCTGAGACCCCTTCTTATATCTCTTCTCTTTACCTCTCTAAGTAATTTCTTCCACTTTCGTGGTTTTAAATCTTATTTATATGCTGACTCAATTTATGTCTCTAGTCCATACCTGGCCTCCGAATTTCAGAAACATCTATTCAACTGTCAGTTTAACTTCTCCACTTGGCTATTTCACAAGCATTTACAACTTCTTACATTAGAAATTAAAGTCTATATTGCCACTACCACCAA
>NW_011888782.1:10816973-10842023 GCF_000151845.1 Pteropus vampyrus
ACTTGTTGGAGCTGGTCCCTTTTCCTTTATAAGTTATCTTCATTTGGCATCAGTGACTTTGGTGGCTTCTATGACACTGTACATCTTCAGTTTTCCTCATTTTGCTTTACATTTCACAGCTGGCTCCTCCTTTATAACTCCATCTCTAAATAAATATTGGATCATTCCAACATTGGGGCTTCATCCTGGGCCCCCTTCTTATATTTCTTCTCTTTACCTCTCTAAGTAATTTCTTCCACTTTCATGGTTTTAAATCTTATTTATATGCTGACTCAATTTATGTCTCTAGTCCATACCTGGCCTCTGAATTTCAGAAACATCTGTTCAACTGTCAGTTTAACTTCTCCACTTGGCTATTTCACAAGCATTTACAACTTCTTACATTAGAAATTAAAGTCTATATTGCCACTACCACCAACACACTAAATTTATTCTTCCTTCAGTCTTTCTCATTTTCAGAAACACCACCATACATCTAATTATGCAATCCAGAAACTTTATCCCTTTTCTGCCAGCACATTTTTTAATTCTTCATCATGTATTTTGTGTTCTGGGTGGGTATTTGCCTAGTACACACAGGTAGGCCTGCTAATGTTGGTGGTTTATAATTGGTATCTGTTCTGATTAGCCATGCTTTGACAATACCAGCTAATGAACATTTTTTACTGTTACCCTTACTTGTATCTCTCTGCTTCTATCCATTTCCACTGTAACCCCCCCAGAGTCCAAGCCAATATCATCTCTCACCTATTATTTTTGTCCGTATATGATGAATTTGTGTGTAAATCATTAGTATAACTATTTAAAGCTAACCCGACATCCTTCATATTATATATTGTTAAATACATTTTATACAATTTAGTACTAGGAATTTGGACATCAATAAAGGGCAACTGCCTTGCAATAAATTAATGTCCCACTAATTTAATGCTAAGAGGTTGGATACTTTTTAAGGAGGAATTTCTTTATGGGTGAGGAACTATGCTTGGTTGGCTTCCATACCAAAACAACAGATTATGGAATTTCAGGTTGTTAACTTTGCGCCAAATTTGGAATACTATGCCTGCATTTAATTTTAGAAAACTGAAGTCAGATAAGGTTCCAAGTTCAAGTAATCATAATTTTGAATGGTCTATTTATTCTTCTTGACCAACAGAGAACATTCAATCAAAAAGCTAATCTAGAAATATAATTAAGTGTCAGTATCAAGAATGTTAAATATCGATATACAGATTTTTTGACAAATAGTAGCAAATGAAAGCAAAATAATTGGAGTAAGATGTATCATCAGAGTCATCTCTAGAATTGCTTGTTATTCTAGTCTTTCCCTCTTTTGCTAGGAGGCCAGTGTTCTTAACAAAATGGACATCTTTGAGTACACTTGACTTTGTATTCACTTCATTTGTGAATTACAAGGTTGTACTTCAACAGGGTAGAGATGACATGCATGTAACCATGTAAACAAGGCTCAAGTAACTTCTCAGTGATGTCATTGGAACTGAAAGATCAAGAAAAGTCTAAGCTTTGATTTTCTAAAGATAGAAACATCTTCATTCACAAAAGAGGCACAGGAATGCAAGAAGAATTGGTTAGATTGTAAATGTACTTTATAATCTCTGGTAGTCTGATGATGCTGATCCTGGCTTCTACCTTTGGATTATATTGGGCTGTAGACTCAGCCTTTTTGTAACCTTCCTTTCTCTTTTTCTTTCTCTCTCTTCCTTCTTCCTTCTCTTTCACAATTTGTTTCCTTTCTTCCTCTTCTTTAGTTCTTTCATTTTACTTCTTAACTTTCCCTTATTCCTTCCTGATTTCTTTTCTTCTCCTGCCCCCTCATCCTTTTTATTGTCTTTCTTCTTCATTCTTGTATAAGTAAAAACAACAAGGAAAGATCTACCTGAACTTTTGCCCTTGGTGTTATTTTAGTATTTAATCTATCACATTGCCCCTGCCTTTTGTACGTGGTGCTTTTCACTTTTATACTTGGTGCCCATCACTTCAAACGTATCTTAAGAACCTTAAAATTCTTGAGTCAGTTTTTCCTGTGTCAACAAACAAGCATATAAGAGGTGGAAGAAGGATATTGGTAAAATTGCTTTGTGAATCCATACTACCATACTCTAGAATGACTTTTTTCCAATAAATAATCTTTACCGTCATGTGATATAAAGGTAGAATGCCTGCTTCTTGAGCTCAGGTACCATTTTGGAAGATGCATGTTCATCTTCATAGTGCTGATAACAGCAAGAATAATGGTTTAAGGGACAATAATTAATTTTTATTGAGTGATTTCTATGTGCCAGACTCTGTGCTAAATGCTTGATACATGTTGTTCTATTTATTCCTCACTCCTGGCAGTCCCATATTATAGACAGACTATGCTATAAACTATAGTATAGTTTATAGACTCTGCCCTATTAAAGACAGACTAAACAAGGTTAAATTAAGTGAACCAAGGTTGCAGAACTAAAAGTATTGGAGTGGTAATTCAGAGCTTTTAGCTGCTGTTCTCTATACTATAGTAGAGATACTTCCTCAGTATCACGCAGATGCTATGTCTATGAATACATTCATATTGATAGTGAGCTACAGGGATTCCATGAAGCCATAGTGTCTGCCTTAATGGAAAACACCTCAAGGAAATGATGGGTGGGGAGAGTGGTGTTCAATGGCCCTGCGGGCTCAAGTTGTATAGAAGGGCAGTTGGATAGATCCTAAGGTGAGATCCTTCATAGAAAAATATGGTATAGGCAGCTTATCATAGTCTCTTTCTCCAATGTGGTTACTGGGGAAACCTGAAAACCAGTGGGATTTTCAGTGTGGGATGATCCAGGCATCACAGGCTTTGAAAGAGACTTAAGCGGCTCCTGGCAAATGCTTTTCTTTCTCTCTCAAGGCAGTGATTTTTAATTTTTTTTGGATAAACATGCTATAGATTGTCTTTTGTGAGAGTGAATGGTATAGAGCACTAGGTTTGAAATAAAATGTCAGTGCAATGAGTCTTGACCGAAGACTGGGAAAAATGGAAGCTCCTATAACATAAACTGAAGCAATTGCAATCAGGTGGGCTCATATTTTGCAGCATCAATACCCTATGATCCTATATATGGGGAGGGACTGAGTATAAAAAAGAAGACAGTTGGCAATAGGTGCTGAGTGTCTTACCAGGACTTCCAAAATTAATCCTGTGTTCTAACAAAGTTCATATCAGAACCCAGTTTGAATTACATGAGAGCATGGGCAGTCAAAAATCCTGAGTATTCTAACAGCTTCCAGACTATGACCTTTTTTTACAATGCTGCTTCACAAAATACCTAGGTTGGTCTTATTCAAATGGTAATCAGAATATGACACTAATCATGTCAGAGTCCTCTGATGGCTTCCCACTTCTCACTCTTACTAAAAGCCTAAGACCTTATGGTAGCCTATAAAGCTTCGTGATTTGCTCCCCTGTTACCCTTCTGACCTCATTTACTGTTCTCTTTTGTTGAATGAATGAATGAATGAATGAATGAACGAACGAACGAATGAATAAGTGAATGAGTGAATTACTCTTGAATGAACCAGGGAATATCCAAGGTGCCAATAGTGGTTGTTGAATAAATAAAGAAGGGGAAGACTCACTGTTTTAATGAAGACATTAGAGAAATTAAGGTTAGAAACAAAAGACATGAGAACAATTTGGTGAGTGAATGAATGAAGATAAAAGCAGTATATCAGAACTGCTGGATGCTGACCTTGAGTTTTTATCATTTCTTTATTTAACAAGTATTTATTGAGAATTTAGTATGTACCAGGCACAAATTTAAAGGCTGGGTTTCCATCAATGAACAAGAAGTCAAAGTCACCAGTTCTTTGTGGCTGGCATTCTATTAAGAGCCATATATTGTAATAAAGTAGACAAAATCATAATTTTAGGTAACAATATGTTTTATAAAGTCCCTTATAAAAGACCTTAGCATAGAGTTGGGAGCAAGATAAGTTTAATTGCAGATTCCATATCTTCTCGGCATTAAACACTGAGTTATGTGGTCATTTGTCCCCCTGCTTCCTGTGCTAAAAATGGTACAGATCTCAGAAATGACTATAGTTTAAACAGTCTTGTATTGAGCGAGTATATTGTCTTTCTTAAGATTTTTCCACTAGTAAAATAAGACTTTCTTTTAAAATATTTGAAAAACAGAGTTCGATAAAAGAAGGTCCCAAACTAATAGCTTCTGTGAATGTGCTCTGCATTTAATTTTAATGCTATAGGAAATATTTCAATGATACAATGGCACTTGTAGTATTCTTTTGATAAATAATTTAATAAAAAAAAGTCAAATTTAGTGTAGAGGGCTCTTTTCTTGCTTCAGGCATCAATACATTCATCATTATAATTAAAAGAGATAATTGTAAAAATTTAAATTGTAAAGGTTCAGTTTCCATGTGATTTTTACATTTCTTAATTTTCTCAGTACCAGCTTTGGCCTCTTTATTTTCTGGTTCATGTTAATTTGTTATGGCTGTGATAGAAAATGAATACAGGCTCCAAATCAATATGATTGGCTTAGAAACATAAGTGATTAATGGCAAAGTCATACCAACAAAGAAATAATGATTACTGTGGATGAAGTGTTCAGTCTTTCCGATACCTCCCACTGGAGTCCTTGGTGACCATGGGGCCTGTGTTTGTATTCTTTCACTAGATTAAAAAGTTAACACAAAATTAAAATCTCACAAATTTATTATCTCATCATTTCTGTGGGTGAGAATTCCAGACAGGCTTGGCTGGATAATCTGCTTAGGATATCACAAAGATAAAAATCAAGGGCTCAGCTAGCCTGAGATTTTTGGAGATTCTGGGAAAGAATTTGCTTCCAGGCTCATTCAAGTTGTTGGTAGGATTCAAATGCATGGGATTGTAGGACTGAGATCCCCATTTCCTTGCTGACTGTCACCGGGGGATTGTTCTCCACTTCCGGAGGCATTTCTTGGCTCATGGCCCCTCCTGTCTTCAAAAACGGTAACTGGGTTCCATCCTTCTTGTGCTTCAAACCTCCCTGACTTCTTTTCCCACCTCTCTTTCACTTCTAGCCAGAGAAAATTCTTTGCTTTTTCATTGAAAAGGTCTTGTATGACTAGATTGGGCCCACGGAGATTATTCAAGATAATCTCCCTCTTTTAAAGTCAACTGATTAGTAATTGTAATTACATCTGCAAAGTCCCTTTTGCCAAGTAAGGTAACATATTCACAGGAGTGACAACAGAGTAAAAAATATGGAGGCCAAAATTTTGCCTGCCACAGGGCCTATGAGATCTATACATGGGAATATTGCTGTCAAACTGAAACAGAGTAGCTGACCTGCCAACAAGATTGGCTGGAAAAGTATAAACCAAGTCTGCTAACTCACAATGAGCTTGAAAGGATTGTTTGAGGCAATGAATATAAATGCTTTTCATGGATTTGGAATCTAAATGGTTAATATTTGCTACTTTTCCTGCTGAGCCTTTTTCTTTGGTCTGACATGAGTCAGAGAAAGAAAAATATGAAGATGACACCCAGCACAGCCACTATGAATCATTTAATAAATATTTATTGAGTGTCTATCCTTTTTTCAGCTATATTAGGTTTAGGAAATAAAAACTAAACAAACAAACAAACAAACACAAACCAATGACGCAATGCCTAACCTCTTGGAATTAATGGTCTATCCAAGAAGATAAACACCATGATACACTGTGATACACACCTCGATTCAATTTCTTGCAAAATATTTTGGAGAGCAATGGGGCAGTAGTATAGGGAGGAAAACGAGGAAGATATCCTAAATGAAATATAATTAAAATATTTTTTAGCTTGAGAACACTACCAGGAGATACCCTAACAGACAAAACAACCAACCAAAATAAATAAATAAATAAATATTTCCCTATTTGTTTTCTTGAACTTCAGTTATTATATACTCAATTGAAGAATTCCATGGTCGTTTTCCCAATTTTTTCACCTAAAATCACATTTCTAAAAAATTATATAAGTTTTCAAAATGTAATTAGGAAAAGAGGAATTTTTCTAATTTCCTAATTTGCCACAACCCCAGTAATAACATCAACATAGATTGTAAATACAAATGCATACACAAATCCTGTTCTTCAGTCATAGCACACGCCATGTGCTGGCAATTGCTCAGAACTGCTGCCTAGATGGGTGTTACCATAACCTCAAACTGCTGCAGTGAATCAGAATGTCCTTATTTAATTTTAGATATTCCAGAAGGTGTGTTGCAGTGTTGATAATTTTAAAATACCATGAATTATTTTGGTACGGCCGCTAAAAACTAGATTGCAAAGAAAAAATAATTTAACCAAATTTACAGTAACCCCTTCTATCAAAATTGAATAATATTGTGTCTAGCTCACATTTTAGATGAGTAGAAAAATTAGACCAACAGAGGCATGTGAATTACACAATTCTAATTCTAATATCTTCCTTAAAACGTGTCTCTAATGTAACAACTAATAAAATGATTTACTATTAATGAAATTATTGGCAGCATATTTCATAATTATAAATAGGAGTTTTATATATTAATGATAATAGATGTGCAATAGGTTTTGAAAGTATAAAATAGACAGATTTTAGGAATTATTACTTAAATGTATTTATTAATGCATACATTTTGTCAATTTTTATCTGTTGTCTTTTAAATTATTACATGGAGCTAACAAATAAACATATATTTGAAGAACCTATTCTTTTTTTAGTTTTAATAATCAGAAGGTAGAAAATATATTCCTGGACCCTTGTTTTTAATTGATGTTGTCTATTTTCATGCTCCAAAGGCCTAATGATGCGTTAAGAATTCTCCATTTTTGTTGGTTCAATTTTCTATTGAGCAACATTCCTGAGAGTAATAGAATAGAGAGAGAAGATTGAGAACTGCCCAATATTGGCTACAGTTATGGAAATAAGAAAATGATGGGAAATAATTCAGGTTATTTTCATTTTTCGTTCTTATCAGAGATTCATTGTATTTATATATAAGACATGGAAACTATCCCATTATAAATTCATAGCTATAGTTATATCAGCATATTAAAAACTACTTCAAAATGGAATTATTTTATCATTTTGAGTTCTTTATTTTCCTTATAGAAAAATAAATGCCAATTGAGCTGCAAATTATAGAGGATTATCTTCTCTCCTTATAAGAGATAGTAATATAAATATTATTTTGTGAGGAATTTAATTTGAGGGTTGAAGGAGTGATCTTATTAGCACCAGACTCCCTTGGCCAGTAATCTCATGACTATGAGATATATATTAAATCCTTTTCTATTTATATTCTTTGGCAGGCTGTTATTCATTGTTACTGTAGAGATTTTGTTAAGTAATTGTTCTCCTGAGAAATCATGGGTGCTTTTTCGAGGTCATGATTTCCTATGAGCTTAAAGAGTGGGCCATACATCCTCTCTTCAGTTAAGAACCCACTCTATACCCATTTTCTTTAACATGTACTTTATTTGTAAGGTTTCTGACACTCCTTTCTTCCGAGAACTTAAGAGTGATATATCACTCTTTATTTTGTGAAGTGAAATTGATTAGAGGAAACAATAAACATAATTCTTTAAGCATGAAACCCAATATATTTTGAATACTTGGCTGGGCTGCCATGGCGATCATCATACGTTTGTTCTCCAGAGACTGCTGGGCTGTGCCAAAGGCCTCCTGGTAAACAGTCCTCACAGTATTTTTTCTTATGGCAGAAGGAATTTTACACTTGGCCTTTATTTATTATTGTTTTGCTCTTACGTGGCAAAAATCCATCACCTTCCAGATACTGATACCTGTTTGCTGCTGTCTGATCATTGACAGAATGGGAAAATCAGCTAATTTACTGGTGTTATTTTTTTTAACATCCACCTAGAGGTTTTAACGATAGCCATGTTATTAAAAATTGGGTTAATTGAGCAATGCTTCTGAGCAGAGAATCGCGTATTAGATTTGAGTGAGTTTCAAAGCCCACAGGAAGGTAACTCCCATATCTAAGTCTGTGGCACTTCAAACAATCTATTTCTAGATAGGCATCAGCATAATGGATGAGAAGACATTTTAGGGGAGTAGGTAAAACAGTCTTTAGAAGATAAACTTTATTTCATATCTTGCCTTTACTACTTACTAGCTGGGGACTGCAGACAAGTTACTTCATTGCTTTGAATTTCAGTTTTCTCACCTGTAAAAGAGATATAAAAGTACCTACCTGAGAGAATTTGTTGAATACATAGGCAAGGTAACTGACATGTTATAGGCTCATTATAAAGTGAGTTACATACACTCATTTCCTTCATGGGCACATGTAGATTTGAATCAAATATCTACCTCCTACCTACCCACAAAACAGCAAATAACAAATCAGAGCAGCATGAAAATTAGATAAGCCTTTTACTACCTTACGTATGGTCCTCAGATGAGCAGCATCAGTATTACCTGAGAGATTATTAGAAACACAGAATCTTGGGTTCATCTCCAGATCAGCTGAATCATAACCTGCATTTTAACAAGGTCTACAGGTGATCGTATGCAAAGTTTGAGAAGCACTTAGATAGACCAAGCCATTTCTCTCCTAACAGTTGATCCATTGTGCCATTGGCTATTCATTTCTTTTCACTATCCACCTGTTATTTTGGTGATGTTTGAGGGGATAGACACGCTCAAGGTATTCTCTCAGCATTTGTTTCCTTGGGGCAGATCAATGCATGCACACTTCCACACACATCAATGGAACATCCCTCAGCATAGGGCCTGGCACAAGTAGAGCCTCAATAAATGTTTATTGAGTGAAATAAAACAGCCAACAGTCAGACAAGTAGACTCTCCCATCTGTTCTGCAGACACACAGCAGCCCTAGAAGGGCCTGGAGAGAGATGTATGTGCTTGAGGTCTTTGCCAGGAGGCATTACCCATGCCTAGTGGGGAGGAGGGGTTTGTTCACTGCTGTTCTTGCCAGGAGATCTGCTGAGGTTGTGAAAGCCTGTCAAATGCGCACTGCCAGAACAAAGGACAGGGAGCTGCCTTTCTTCTTTCTTTTTCCCTGGCTGGCAAGGCTGGTGCCACAATGTTTTGGGAGCAGTTTTCTTTTGGTGATCGTCTTTCTTGCTCATAAAGGACAAAAGAGTAGGTACAATGGCAGTGCATCAGGGTCATGTTTTCCCACATGTGTGACTAACTGAGCTATGTCTCAAAATTTCTCTATTGGTTTCAAATTTCTAAATTGCTGGTTCATAGACAGGCATACGGTGTAGGGGAAAACCTGGGAGCTGATTACCCAGCGAAAGGTAAAATGGGCAGAGAGTTCGCTGCTTCAGGCACTATGAGAAACAGGAAACCGTAGACTCTTGAAGGTTTGGGAAATGAATTGTACTGCATGACCTTGGGTAAATCAAATATGGTACTTCCTTGATCTGTAAAGTTGAGATAAATACATTTAGAGCAAGTTTTGCCTTCCTATACCTGAGTATATTTCAGTGAAGTTCATACTAAGGTCCCTAGACCCTTGAGATCTGGAAACTGCCTCCTCAGTGAGCTGGCACTCCAACGCTCTTCTTCCTCCCTCCTGCCGAGGTCAGTCTCAGTATAATTGTCAAGTCGAGAGACTTCTCTTTGGAGCCATCCTACTTTACTGTCTGACTCTGTTTTAGTCTTGGAAATCTGGTGAACTCAGAATGACCAATGTCTTCCTCCTCAGCAAACCCTTCCTCCATCTTTGCTGCAGAATCTTTCGTTATATTCTAACTGATGATCAAAACTCTCATTTATCCAGCGTGGCTGATCCCAGATGGGAGTTAGGAGGAAAACAATCAGACTAACACACATACAAGAGTAAGATTTCCCCTAATCATTTTATGAAGATATCCCCATTCTAAGCTAGAAGGAATCTTTACTCATGGGAATTTGCAACAATCTGAGTGACATATTTAACATAGTATATGGCAGATTTTTGGGTAAAGGGGATATTGATCAGCATAATTGTTTGGGTAATACTAGCTTTGGTAACAGACAAATCCCCACATTTCAGTGGCTTAATAAAATTAGATTTTGTGTAATATGAAGGTAACAGTGGAATGATGGCATACCTGGAGTGGGGAGAAGCAGTAGGTCCATGTAGTCATTCAGGGACCCAGGCTGACAAAGACTTTGCCATCTTCCATGTGTGGTTTCCTAGATTACCCTGGGTATATGCATCTAGTTGGTAAATGTGGCAAGAGAGAAAGAGGGTCATGCATGAGATATATTCATAGGGTGGAACTGGAGGAGGAATGTATGACTTCTATTCACCTTCCATTGTCAAAAACAGAATCACATGGTCATGGTTAATTGAAAAGGAGGTTGGGAAATGCAAACTATCTGAGTCCCCATCCATTCATCATTGCTGCTCTACACAAAGGAATTGTCCTGTTCCTTTTTACTCTTTCTCCTACAACTCCTCAGAGAAGTTTGACATTTCCTCTGCCTCTTGAGTCAATTTTCTGTATCAGGAAGCCCCACTCCACCCACCTGAAGAACAAAAATAGACTCTTGGCATGCCACATTTCTACAGTTGCCAACAATTAATCCAAACTCAATTTCCTGTATTTCACAAGGATCTCGTGAGAATTAATGAATTATTTTGGGTGATTATCCCTTTGATCATTGTCTTCATCTGGTGCTTTTACAGTTTACACATACAGGCACAGACTTATACAATACCTTGGTGAGAGGCAGAGAGCTTTTCATTATCTTACCTACCACAGGAGGAAGCTAAGATGCACACCGATTAAAGGCACATTCTGTCCAGTGCAACAAGGTCACTCTTGCATGCAATACCCTTTCCGTTATTACCATTAAAAAAAACAACAACAAAACCTAGAATTTTATGGAAAGAAAGATAAGACAAGCATGATGGTTTAATGTCTTATTTGTGTGCTGGCTCTGGAACCACCTCGTTAGGTGACTTTGGGCAAGTTAATTAGCTATTCTTGTTTCAATTCTCTGATCTGTAAAATGGGACTAATTATAAGTAGCTACCTCCTGAGTTGTCATGTGGAGTAAATAAGATAATGGATGTTAAATGTTTAAGACAATATCTGGAAAATAACCTGTGCTCTATAAATATTAGCTACTACTTTTTTTTTTTAATTGCAGGAGAATTGGTATCTAGTTCAAGGAATCCAAAGAAGAAATCACAGGGTGTGTGGCCTCGTTACTGGCAAAACTGAAGTGGAGGTAGAAAATGTGATGGCAGCATTACCTATTTGCAGAAGGGAATGCACTGCTTTTTAGTAAGCCACACAGGTAGGAATGCAACCTTCTTTCCCATGAGCTACAGCCACCCACTGTCCCTCAGTTCGGAGGGTATAGGAACTGTTACAAAGGCAGGGATTCTGCGGTCTGGTTGCAGGTGCTGACTGTGTCCAGATGTCCTTAGTGGACTGTGGTGGCTTTGCCTGAGTGACTTCTTCCCTGGGGAGAGCAAACCTTATGTTCCTCGAGCCAGTGCAAATTCTCCTTCACTGTCAGCAATAAAGCTTTCTGCTCTTGGTGTTAAAAGGAACTTGTTTTATCTACTTGACCAGTGAACCTGCATAGCTCTGAGGAAATGAACTTTCTTCTTGTTCTATGGTTAAATTAAAATAAATAAATAAATTAAATAAATAAATAAAAGGAGGAGTAGGGCATAGAATACAGGCTCAGAGGAGATTAAGCAGTTGTATTTTTACTCAGGATGCAGGTTTAACAACCTCTTAACAGTTCCTGTATGCAGTGCTCCTCAAACTTTATTGTGCAAGCAAACCACTAGGGCCTTTTAGTAAAATACGGAGCCCATGTTGGCAGGTCTGCAGTGGGGCCGGAGATTCTGCATTTCTAACAAGCTCTCACGTTACTTGGATGCTGCTAGTCCAGGACCACGCTTTTGAAGAGCAAAAGCTTTTGAGAGCTTTTGGGAATACTACATTGCTTCATTGTTGGGTTTTGTTTTGTTTTGTTTTGTATTTTTGGAGAACAGGGAATGGATAAGGGAAGCCATTTTTCCCAGAATAGAAAGACTAGGACCCTCTAGAACAGTGGTTTACTAAGTGTGATCCCAGCAAGTCAGCATCTGCATCTCGTGGGAACACGTTAGGAATACAAAATGTTAGGGCCCTCCCCATACCTCCTCGATCAGCTAGTCCAAGCTTGGGACCCAGCAGCCTGTGTTTACAAGCCCTTCAGGTGATTCTCATATAGCTAAAGTTGGAGAACCATCACACTAGGGCAGCTGACTCTGGCTTTGAAAGGTCTGGTGATGATATAACGGATCCTACAGAATGGCTCTGGCCTCCTGGAGCATGTCTCCTGGGCTCTTTCTGCTTATTTTCACTAGATTCCATGGGCCATTATGTCCTGGAGTGAAAGGGTTGGGTGTGGAAGAAGAGTGTTCTTCAAAGTCTTAGCTTGTCATATGCATCTTTCCACCCTTGTTTCACTTTCCGTATGTGGGGACCACACAAAAACAAATGTGCCTTCAAAATAAAGCCTAGGAAACTGTTTCAGGGTGCAGTGATCCCTAAGAGGCTGTGAGTCTCAATTCTCCCCACTGAGAACTTTCTTTGGTTATGGTATTGGGATAAATAGGGTAACCAACTGTCCAGATTTGCCTGAGACTGAGAGGTTTCCCACAGCATGGATTTACACCAGGCCCCAGACGATCGGTCACCCTAATTGCAGTTTAGTGCTGTTCCAGCTTTAAAGTGTGAATTACCTGAGAGTCTTATTAAAATGCAAGCTCTGGTTCAGAAACTCTAGGTTGGAGCTGCATTTTCAACAATCCCCCGAGTGACACATGCTGCTGGTCTTAGACCATACTTTGAGTAGCAAGGCAGTATGTCACTGCTGGAATACAAAAACTAGCCTATGTGCAAATAAATTGGGTGCCTCATAGCCACTTACACTGCAAATGGGCTGCTCAGCCCTGACATTCAAAAAGACTTTTTGGGCCATCTCCAAGGCTCTAGAATTGTGGATTTGGGCTTCAAATATTTAATGTCAATAAATATCTACCCTTTGGGCTATAGATATTTAGCTCAAACTCAAAAACTCTTTTTAAAAAATTGTTAATTACAAGGGCAGGTGACCATGTTGACTCATGACTAGAACATTCTCAGGCCTATTGATTTCTCAGTTTGTGTTTGACTGCTACTTAATGCTTCTCCTTGTTTGGGCTGAGCATCTGCAAATTACCCGGGATGGTGTTTCTGTCACTTTTGGTCTTGTATCTGCCTCACAAGTGGTACATTTGTTCTTCGGTTTACAGCTCTGGTTGGCCACAGGGTTTCTTTGCTGTTTGCATGGTTTCTGCTTTTCAGCAGAATTTGCTTTATCCATATCCCTCTTTACTAATTGCAACACAGCAGCACATTCTATATCCCATCTGTTTCCATGATTGATTGTCTTTTACTTCAGGGTGTCCTAGAGAGTTACTTAAAAAAAATCAGACTTCAGTGTGACCTTTCAGATCATCATAAATTGTGTTTGTATCTAGGTATACCAGCCTGTACCTTACGACCACCCAAAACACAGAAATAATTCACTGATGTTGATGATGTGATTTCTCTTTACTTTCTACTCTGGACAGGCATGCACTGAGCTTTGTTGCCTTGTGACAACTACTTCATTCTGCTTATATCCCTCATAATCAGTTTTCCTGGCTACATGCCTTATCTGTTCATGGACAAAGTGGCCTGTGGCAGAGCTTAGTAATGGCTCTCATGAAGCTGCTGGTCATAGGAGTTTCTAATAATGTATAAAGTTATATATATATATATATATATATATAGTTAATTCTTATTATTCACAGTAGTTTTGGTCTAATACGACACCACAAACCCTGAATCAGAAAATTCTGAACAATTGCCTGTAGGGGAAATACAGGGTTAGGTTCTTGGTCTTCTGGTCACAACATTTTTGTCAACTGATCAATATATAACCTTGTTTTATGATTGTTTCTGTTCAAAGATGCCTTATCTAATATATATTGTTGATTCATTAACATTGAACTCTTGGCCAATAGCACTATAACTCATGCCTGAAGCTTACCTAACACGTGATTTCTCTGTAAGTAACATTGCAGCCTTCTTGCACTTAAGACTAATAGACGGCACTTTAAACTATTCTTGGGAGCCATTTTAAACAGTGAAATCAGCAAAAAGCACAACAACTGTGAAAATTGTGGCACTAAAAAGACCATGAAAGGGGCATTTGTTTATGGTATAAGAGCTGAAACAAGAAGGCAGTTGTCGCCTTATTTGGCCTAAGCTGATGTGTGTATAGGGTGACACTAATTTTTTACAACTTTGCATGTATTCACAAATGACCTTGAAAGTGCTACAAGTCTTGATTTTGGGGTTACAAATAAATTTTATTGAGTAGGCAAATTCACAAATAGAGACTTCATGAGTAATGAAGATTGATTATATTGTTATATAACCATACTCTTTAAAAAAAATTTTTTTTTTAATATAAGCATATTTGGTATACATATTAGTTTCAGGTGTACAATCTAGTGATTCAACATTTATATACCTTACAATTTAATCACCACATTAAGTCAAGTATAAGCATAATCTTGACAGTTGCTTTCTTTTGTCTGGAAAAGACAAGAATTCATAGACTTACTCTCACTTAGAGAAGTAAAAGCGTTTGCCTTCAGCTATTGAACAACTGCTGGAAGCATGTTGGTAGAGGTCTGCTTTTTAAATAAATGAAGGTACATCATCACTCGGGCCACACCTTCTCCAATACCAGTATCAAGAGCTCTCATTTTATGAACAAACATGACAGCAGGCTTTTGTTGGGTACAATGTACATGGCACTGAGGCCAGTGCTCGGGTCTCTGTGTTTTAAAGAGTTTGTAGTCCCCATGAAAAAAATGAGGCTCAACTACAACATGGTGAACATTAAGTGTCTAATTGTACAGAAAATTTCAAAACCACCAATGGTTAACTAGTTTTTGTCTCCCATTAGACTACAAGTTCCACAACCAGGTTTTTGTTTGTTTGTTTGTTTGTTTTTAACAAGGTATTTCAGTGCCTAGACTATATTAGGGGTTCAAAAAGTACTTACTGAATGAATATGAAAGGATTTGAGCTGGTGTCTCAAGGCCTTACTTGGATCAGTTTTTCACACTCTAATAATAATTTCCATGAGCACTTCACAAATTTTTACTTCACAAATCGATTGATTATGTCTAAGACATATAGACTTTAGTTTTTGCACACTTTATCCTCCGACATCTTGTTATAAAAAGTTTCAAATATACAGAAAGATTAAAAGAATTTTACAGTGAATAGCCATATAGTCACTATCCATATTCCACAATTAACATTTTACTATCCTTACTTTATTATCTCTCTCTCTTTCTATTTCTTTACTTATTCATCAATCTATCTTATTCTTTTTTTAATTTATTTCAAAGTAAATTAAAGACATCAGTACCTTTCTCTCACAGATTTTTTTTTTTACCTATAAAATTATAGGGTTGAAAGATGTCTATTATCTCTTCAGGTGAAATTTCTGTGGTTCTATGAGTCCTTAATCCCTGGCTTAGTTTGGAGTGAATTAGAGTGTGGGACAAGTTAAGAATAACCCCCAAATTTTAAACCTTAGACCAAGAAAGCCCTACTGGAACCCAGCCACACCCATTCATTGATATAGTTTCTAAGGATGCTTTCGTGCTACCACAGTAGAGCTGAGTAGCATGGCCTGCAAAACCCAAAATGTTTACTGTCTGGACATTTACAGAATAAATTTGTTGATCCTTGCTGTAAAGACATAGAAATTATAGTGTAAATTAGGAGGAGTCTAAAAATTAGAAGAATAGTAATTAAAAATCTAATGGTAGAGTTGGCAGAGAAGAAGGGGACAACCAAATAGAGAATTCAGATGTAAGTGTACTTCTAAATAAAACTCCTCTCTCTAAGTATGTTTTTTCCTATTTTTCATTTAACTGAAAAAGAGAAAAATGATAGTGATTCAAGGTATATCATCAGTCAGCTTTTACTAAAGTCTGCTGTAACAAATGGACCTTCAATCTCTGTGGCTTTCAACACCAAATCTACTTTCCCTGCCTCGGTCACCTTGATTCTGTTCTATGTTGTCTTCACTCTGGACTCAAGTTGACAGAGCCTCCTCCATCTGGTTCATTGCCAGTCTTGTGATAATGGGGAGAGAGAGAGAGAGAAAGAAAGGGAGGAGGAGGAAGAGAGAGGGCAAGCCGTCAACTGACACTTAAAGCCTCTGCTTAAAAATGATACATATCACCTTTGCTTACATTTCATTAGGCAAAGCAAGTCATATAAGCAAATCTGGGTTTAACGGGATGGGGCTGTTTAATACTCCTGCTAGGAATGGAAGCAGATAAATGTGAATAACAGCTCACTCCTCCTCATAAGAGTAACAAGGTCAAGAGATTTTTGTTGTTGTTTAAGAGAGTGGCTATAGTATGTTTGGAGTCAGAAGAAACCTATGCAGAGAGGAGTGCTTTCTGGATGATAAATGTCCCTTGCTGTGATTCCTAGTAAGGGTAGATTTTCAGCTGGGTAATGTGAGGTTCTCAGTCTGGTGGTTAGACCTGGTAGTCTATGCTAGCTGAAGTTAAAGATCTAGCACATAGGGAACACCTGGGAAGATTGTTAGATTGTTAAAATGCAGATTCTGATCAGTAGATCAGGAATGAGGCATAAATTCTGCATTTTTAACAAGTTCGCATGGAAGGCTGATATTGCCAGTCTGTGGATCATAGTTTGAGTAACAACAATCTACATCACCAGATAGTCTAAAATAAAACAGGGAAATGAATATTCATTAGCAAACCATCTTGGTCAAATAGATAAATATTGAATCCAAAGGGAATAAAGGTAGGTACCCCTTCTGAAATGTAGAGCATTTCTAGTCAGTGTTTAGAGCATCTCCAAGGCAGAAAAGAGCAAGACTTTGAAGGAGTAGAATGCTCTTTTGAATGACAAGAACAGATCAGATGGAGTCATGATTGGTGGTATAAGAATGGGCAGATCAAGAGATACGGCCAGAGAAGAGTGAGTTACAGATTTTGAGCTGAAGTGGTTCCATCCACTGACACTGGCCACCACCATTCTGCCAACAGCCTGTTTGTAATAGAATACAAGACAGATGAAGCATCAATATTCTTCAATCACAGACAGAATGCCAGAAACTGACAATAAATGTTTTTTGAGCACTCAGACATGAACAGCAGTTGTCAGAATTCACATCTTTAGATAGTAGCAAATGATTCAGTACAGTTAATAAAAACCATTCAGCAATTTCATTGCTATGAAATATGTTTCATTTGAGTTTTGATTGTCATAAATATCTTGCTAGTTAAATCCTGAATCAAAATTACAACTATGGGATTTGTCAGTTGAAGAGAAAATTTCAAAGTGAAATTATTCTCTAGAACTTCAGTATAGTTTCTACAAAGAAAAATCTGTAGTTATTCAAAGCAGTTGAATTTATTGTCCGTTGATTCCTCCTTTTGATGACATTAACAGAAGTGTCTTTGCCATGATTACTAAGATGAAGCCCATGCTTGTATTTTAAATATGTCTTGTCTTCTGCATAAATAACTCTTATATTTGAATTTTGTGCCACACACATTTGGTGTTGAATTCAGATCCTGCCACCTACTTGCTGGAATTCCATGGGTAAATGTTTAACTTTTCTGAGCCTTATTTCTTTATTTGTAAACTATGAATAATATCTCATTGAGTTAATAATGTGTTAACAATAACATATTTAAAGAACATTATACAGGGTAGACCCTCAATGAATGTTAAGTGCATTTTTATACTTGTGGTACAAATATAAATTTGAAATCACTCTTATTTCAACATTTAGAGTGAACCATGTATGGCTATAGTAGAAGAGATAGGCAATAACAAGCATTGGAGAGGATGTGGAGAAACTGGAACCCACATACATTGCTGGTGGAGTTGTAATAGGGTAAAACCACTTTGGAAAACAGTTTGCAATTTTCTTAAAATGTTAAACATAGATTTACCACATGACCCAGAAATTCTACACTAGGAATCTACCCAAGGGAAATTAAAATAAGTCCACACAAAGGCTTATACACAAATGTTCATAGCAGCATTATTCATAATAGCCGAAACAAAATAAATATCAGTGGACTCGTGAACAGATAAACAAATTGTAATATATCTGTACAATAAATATATTGTTTTTGCAATAAAAAGGAATTAAATACCTATATTTGCTATAGCATGGATGACCCTCAAAAACATGCTGAGCGAAAGAAGTCAGGCTCAGAAGACCACATATTGAATGATTCCATTTAGATGGAATTTCCATAAAAGGCAAATCTATAGAGACAGAGAGATTAGTGTTGACTGGGGCTGATAGCTGTTAACTGAAAATGAGCTCACCGTTTTTCTTTGGGATAATGAAAATGTTCTAAAATTATATAGTACTGATAGCTACACAACTCTGTAAGTTTACCAAAAATCATTACATTATATACTTACATAGGTGAATCCCACAGCATGTAAATTATAACTCAGTAATGTGTTTTTTCGATGGAGTGGACCATGTTTATTTTTTTAAGATTTTGATTATTTCTCTGTAGATTCTCATTGCTATAAGAGGAAGACAATCAGTGAAATACTTTTTCACTTTTTGAAACGAGTTGGATTCTCCACCCTATCATGAATACGTCAGCATTCTTAATTCATAGGGCAGGCTGGGTTTTTCAGGACAGCCCTAAAACTAATGGCCTGCAGGCACTAGCTAGGGATACAACATCTGAAAACAATAGAAAGCCCAGTCAGTAAATGTAAATCAATAACACTGGCTGATGATTCCACATGAGTAAAAAGAGATTTGTAAGATGGAGTGTCTTCACTTTAGCCATTAAACTTCTCATTCACCAGTTCTTCATTAAATGCCTGTCTTAAACAGGCAATTGAATCTAAGATATCAGACATGTTTGAATTATGGAGATCAACTGCTTCATCGTTGGCCTTGGGCACAGGATAAAAGGAACCGAATTTAATATTCCCCAGAAAATGATGTAAGGAGAGATAATTGGCAGCACCTGGAAGATACTATCTTAGAACTGCCATATATGTGGTTATGGAAGCACAAGTACATTCAAGAAGACACACCAAATCTCACTGTATTAAAATGCTATGGACCTCATTTAAGCATCAGATTTAAGAACTAAGTGTGTGTGTATGCGTGTGCGTGTGTGTGTATGTGTGTGCGTGCACGCTCTTGCTTGCTTGTGCATGTTAATTCTCTGGCCTTTTTGAAAACAGAAATTGCTTGACAGGTAGTTTGTAGGGCAGTTCTATCATAAATAAATAGAAAATGCCGGCACTTGCCTTGGACACTTCCTTTCTTTGGTAGGGATCTTACATTTTACAGTGGAGATGTAATCTAAGTATACTCTCCCTCACACCCCCTCACGCCACCCCTGCAGATATCTGGGCTAATGCATGAATTCTCATAAGACTTTTTGGTTGGTGGTAAATGAACTGAAAAGTCGACAGGAATAGAAGGAGTCTCAAAACAACGACAACAACAAAAACAACTCTTTTTTTCTCAGTGTGTCATGCAAGGATCATTGGTGTTAGAATCGCCTTATGGGGATGGAGAGAGGGATCTGTTATTTAAAAATTAGAAACTTGAGTGACCATACTATGCCATGCTCTGTTGCTGGGGAAACAGTAAGTAAATGAGACAAAGATCCCTGCTTTATGGAGTATTTACTTAATTCTCCAAGCAGAAGCCTTGGACCAATAGCATCTCCTTTACTTGGATACTTAGTAGAAGTG
This sequence comes from Pteropus vampyrus, assembly GCF_000151845.1. NCBI lineage: Eukaryota > Metazoa > Chordata > Mammalia > Chiroptera > Pteropodidae > Pteropus > Pteropus vampyrus. The sequence goes on from NW_011888782.1 coordinate 10,836,840, forward strand.
TAAATTTCCAGGCCCCACAATGAACCTACTTAACAAATCAGAAACTTTAGGGATGCACTCTGACAATGCAAATGTTAACAAGCCCTCTAGTTGTTGATGCATGATAGTGTTTGAGAAGTGTTCTTCTAGGGCAGAGTTTTTCAACCTCTGCACTATTGACATTTTGGGCTAGATAATTCTTTGTTGTGGGGGGCTGTCTGTGCATTGTAGGATCTTTAGTAGCATTCCTGGCTTCTGCTTCCAGAGATGCCAAGTAGCTCCTTAACCCCAGTTGTGACAATAAAAAATATCTCCAGGTATTGTGAACTGTTCCCTGGAGGACGAAATCATCCCAGGTAAAAACAGTTGCCCTAGGGCAAGGCTTTTCAAAATGGTCTGCTGACCAGCACCTTTAGCAACGTGTAAGTCAAATCTCTGGGGTGGTATCTGTGTTTTAACAAGTCCTTTTTGGAAGAGACAGGCAAGAAACAATTAAATGTATATAAACACATGTAAATCACTCAGAATGATTAGTGTGTTACACATAGATGGAGTGTCTTCACTTTCTCCATTAAACTTCACACTTTGGAGGACTAGAGAAGACAGGAAAGGAAGACAGCATGCTCCGGGGAGGGGAGAGTTGTGAATTTTTAATAATATGGTCTTTGAAGATCTCACCGAGAAGGTGATATGTGATCAAAGACTGAAGGAATGAGTCAAGAGATAATGGAGAAGAATGTTTCAGGCATAGAGAAAAGAAAAAGTAAAGGTCCTGGGACGAGATTGTATCTAGTAGGTTCAGAGAACTTTAAGTAGCACAGGACGGCAGAGTGGAGGGATCTAAGAGGAAAGTAGTTGGAAAGAGTTGAGAACAATAATGATTGAATGAATGAACTTACCTGTTTTTGGACTTGACTTCTGTATGTACTGGCTATGTGCCTTTTACTATATTCTGTAGTCTTTTTGGACCTCATTTTCTCTTCTGTAAAGCAGGGTTAATACTTGTCCCCTATAGGTCTGTTCTGAGAAATAAAATGCTCTAATGATGGTAAACTTTTGAGAGGGAATAGTATAACTTATTTTTCTAAACTTTCATTGCTTAACATACTACATTGCCAATAGTACATAATCAATAAATATTATATGTATTATAAACAAACAAAATAAAACCCAGAGAAATTTAGACCTACATATCAGAATCTCTGTGATAATGATAATCTGCACTTATAACAAGTTTCCCCAAATAATTCTTGAATACGAACACCATTTTGAGAATTTTCATTCTTCTCATATATTTGTATCCTGGTTTCCATTTAATTGTTTGAAATGCCCTAGCAATGGACTTTTTCAGGTATGAAAATTAAATGAGGGTCCAAGGCCTTCTCAAGGAGAGGCCAGGTTTTAGGCCTTCTATGGCCTGCTCAGGGGGTTATACTAAGGGGCTCGTAACTTCATGGAAAGGCTTCCTGAGCTGAACATTCAGGAGACTATTCAGAGGACTAATTCTTTTTTGACTTGCTCAAGCCAATCAATAATATTAAAAAATAGATCCACTTCATGCGTAATGAAAGTAACTCCGAGGTAGACAAATTGTGGGGTGCACCATGATATCCTTGAGACTGGCTAAAGCCATCCAAGGCAAAAGATTCCTTGTACCTAATTTTCTAAGTTTGTTGTTTGTTTGTTTTTGCATTGTACTCAACTCACATCTCCCTGATGAGTTCCCTATGCCATTATGCTTTGGTAGCTTAATATGATAACCTTGAAATTTGGCAGCTTCTTCCCTCCTAAATGTTTGGTATTTGGGCCATTTTCAGTCTTTAAAAGTAAACCGTTCTTCAACATGTTATTCTTTGGTTATTTTGTTCAACCTTATTTGCCTTAGGGAGGCTCAGAGATTAAATTTTACCAATTCTGGAAGCTGTGACAATTTGAACTGCTAGGTTTTTCTGCCTTAATCTCCCCCATGTGAGTTCAAGGGGTCAGACATAGTCTAAGGCAACACTTAAGGAGACTATCTTGAGAAAGCAATTGGATTAGTTGGTTTGAATCCCTTTCTTTTTTTCCCCCCACACATTGAAATGGTGGGGTGAGAGAGTGTCAAGATGAGTTTTAAACTGATTTATTTGCTAGAGAAAATACACCAAAGCTGAAGAGAAAATGCATTCTCATTATTTAGTTGCTGAGCTGTGCCTGATAGTTCATGCTAATGGCCAAGAGTGGAACTGAAAGTACCCAAACAGTTTTCGTTCAGTTAATTCACTTATATATTGTATGTATTATAAATTAGTTACACTAATCAGTAAGATATATACACCAACAATTTACGGAAGTTAAAAAATCAAGGATGTTGCAGTTTATTTTGTATCATAACTGGACTGTCATTACTTTTAATAACCTCTGACTGCAGGCCCATGCAACATGTAGATAGCACACCTCACATTTCATAGATTGGAGAACCGAGGATTAAAGGTATTTTGGTCTTTTTCAGAGCTTTTAAGTACTTTTACTTTCCAAAATTAGGCAAAACGTAGTCACAAAATATTTTCCCCACTACTTGTTCAGCAAGAAGCATTTTGAATTAAAGTTGCTCCTAGATTTATCAGAGAAAGTACAGGATGCCCAGACAGATATGAATTTCAGATAATCAACAGATACATTTTTCATTTACAGATATTCCATGCACTATTTTGGACATCCTTATATATGGGAAACAATTATGCTAAAAATATATTTGTTGTTTATCTGAAATTCAAATTCCACTGGATGTTCTGTATTTTTATTTGTTAAATTTGGGAATCCTACTTGCTTCTCTTTGGACTAATGCAATTGAATTCAGGAATATCCAGTTGTGATCATTAAACCTCAATCTAAAAGAATCTTGGAGATGAGTTATTTAGCTTCTCTACAAGACAGAAATTAAGAAAACTGAATTATATGCTCTGAGTAAAAGACAATTTAGAAGGTAAGAATTTATTTGCTGTGGAAAACTAGAATTAGAAGCCCTTGTCATATTTCCCAAGATGGTTGAGGCAATAATTAGAGATATTTCTCAGAAGACCCTAGGATGTATTTTATCATGTAAAAAAAAAAAATGAAAAAAACTAGAAGACCACAACATGTCTCTGTTTTTTTCTTTAAATCTTCATGGGTCTGAATCATAGCAGAACTTCTATTGAATCTGCTTTCAATTTGCTATTGGGTCAAAGGTCCATCCCAGTGGTAGATGCACCATTATAATTAATGTATGTCACTTTTGTGAGTTGTTTTTGCATATTAAAGTACCATAGCTCTCACCCGAGCCACATTAATACAAAGCTTAGCACAAAGAAGCTTCACTCTATCACTTGGTTTTCTAGCTCTCGATGGTTACAGCTTCAGCGATGTTCCAGGTTGGTTCAAGAATTAACAAACGAGCTTAGTAGTTCCTTCTCATTGTAAGAAGAATAAACATGGCACATTATGGAAGGAGATATTGTGAAGAAGCAGGCAAAGACTCTGAATAATCAAATTCACTATAAATTTATTTTCCTGCATTGTGTTGTTTAAGATAGCTAACTGAATATAATGTCTATTGCAGGATCATGAGTATCACCATAAAGAGATCGTCGCCCATCTTTCTCATCTAGAGAATTATTCTCGAGACCTGCAGACAGGAGGTATGTTTAGATTTACTCTTTTTAAGCTCTTGATACTCTTATTAGAAGCTATGTTGAGCAATTCCATTTGTAAATGTCCCTATCTGGATGTCAGAATATTTATTCCAGTTAATCAGTTTGGTCCATGGCACTAGTTTCTTGCCAGGAAGAGCTCAGAGAAAGGAATTGATGTTGCTGTCCTGTTTTATAGTTAAGTATCTATCTCCTGAAACAAGGTGGTTCTGGGGGTTGGACAGTTTGAATCTGTTTGGGGTGGGGAAGTGAGTTGCTACTGATAAAGTGAGGATGGATGGATGGGACGGGTGGGATTTTTGTCTTAGAGCTTTGTGACGTAAGAAAAAAGTTCATATTTCAACTCTTGTGCCAGTGCAATAGTTACATATTAGCATGACTTTAGCCATCCTGTTATGGTCCCCACCTACAAGTTAAACAGAATGTTCTAAAGCAGTTCTCTCACTTGAGAGGATTTTGGTTTCAAACCACTGTATTCTGGCAATTCTAAACGAGGTTTAGAATTCTAAATCTTTCTGGTTTAGAATTCTAAATCTTTCTGGTCTACAAAATCCGAAATTCAGCTGTTATCGGTATGCTTTGCTAAATCGTTAAGGTTTCCCAGGGTGAAATATGCAGATGTTAACATCTGAAACATGTGCCTTACATGCTCTGTGTTGGGAGTGGGAGATTCAGTTTAGATCAGATGTTTGCAAACGTTTCTGTTAAGGACCAGGTAGTAAATATTTTATGCTTTGTGGGCCATACAGTTTCTGTCATAATTACTCTATTCTGCCATTGCAGCAGTAAAGCAGCCCTATACAATATGTAAAGGAATGACTATGGTGTGTTCCAATAAAACTTTATTTATGGACACTGAAATATGAAGTGTAGAATTTTACATGTCACAAATTTTTTTCCCCTAACTAAAAGGCTAGGAATAAAAAAAAATACTGGATTTGGCTTGCAAGTTGTAGTTTGTTAGCCCCTGCATTAGATTAATAAAACAAGGCAAGTTTTCTGAAAATTTCCATCTAGTTTGTATGCATTACCATTGCCAAGACTTTATATCATGCTCATGTTATGGTAATGGTTTCTCAAGGAGAACTGGGCCCACGTGAGGGCAGTTAGTGCCTCACAGGGTCAGATGACATAGCATCAGCTGTGCATTGTGGGAGAAGGAAGGACTATCAAATATTGAAGAAACTGGGGGCGTCTTAATGCTGTGTGATCTAGGAACAAACCTCTTGCATCTGAGTCATTCCACCTCCCAGCCAGGGCCCTTCCACCTGCTTCCACCTTCTCTTAGCCTTCTTTTATCTCTTTAACTGGTTAGCAGGACTTGAGAGAGTTAGAAGCTTGGCAGCTGGTTTTCAACAGGTTACATAGTGGAAGTTTCTTTGTATTTTGTTTATTGCTTTTTTGTGATTAAAGGGTTTTATTTCAAACACTTGGCAAGGATTGTTTGAGCATAATTATGCCTCAGTGTAGGCAAGCCCAAATATAAGAAACAAACAAACTCATGTACCCCACCCCTCACCCCTTATTCTCTCTA
>NW_011888782.1:10842073-10851842 GCF_000151845.1 Pteropus vampyrus
ATGGAAGGAGATATTGTGAAGAAGCAGGCAAAGACTCTGAATAATCAAATTCACTATAAATTTATTTTCCTGCATTGTGTTGTTTAAGATAGCTAACTGAATATAATGTCTATTGCAGGATCATGAGTATCACCATAAAGAGATCGTCGCCCATCTTTCTCATCTAGAGAATTATTCTCGAGACCTGCAGACAGGAGGTATGTTTAGATTTACTCTTTTTAAGCTCTTGATACTCTTATTAGAAGCTATGTTGAGCAATTCCATTTGTAAATGGCCCTATCTGGATGTCAGAATATTTATTCCAGTTAATCAGTTTGGTCCATGGCACTAGTTTCTTGCCAGGAAGAGCTCAGAGAAAGGAATTGATGTTGCTGTCCTGTTTTATAGTTAAGTATCTATCTCCTGAAACAAGGTGGTTCTGGGGGTTGGACAGTTTGAATCTGTTTGGGGTGGGGAAGTGAGTTGCTACTGATAAAGTGAGGATGGATGGATGGGACGGGTGGGATTTTTGTCTTAGAGCTTTGTGACGTAAGAAAAAAGTTCATATTTCAACTCTTGTGCCAGTGCAATAGTTACATATTAGCATGACTTTAGCCATCCTGTTATGGTCCCCACCTACAAGTTAAACAGAATGTTCTAAAGCAGTTCTCTCACTTGAGAAGATTTTGGTTTCAAACCACTGTATTCTGGCAATTCTAAACGAGGTTTAGAATTCTAAATCTTTCTGGTTTAGAATTCTAAATCTTTCTGGTCTACAAAATCCGAAATTCAGCTGTTATCGGTATGCTTTGCTAAATCGTTAAGGTTTCCCAGGGTGAAATATGCAGATGTTAACATCTGAAACATGTGCCTTACATGCTCTGTGTTGGGAGTGGGAGATTCAGTTTAGATCAGATGTTTGCAAACGTTTCTGTTAAGGACCAGGTAGTAAATATTTTATGCTTTGTGGGCCATACAGTTTCTGTCATAATTACTCTATTCTGCCATTGCAGCAGTAAAGCAGCCCTATACAATATGTAAAGGAATGACTATGGTGTGTTCCAATAAAACTTTATTTATGGACACTGAAATATGAAGTGTAGAATTTTACATGTCACAAATTTTTTTCCCCTAACTAAAAGGCTAGGAATAAAAAAAAATACTGGATTTGGCTTGCAAGTTGTAGTTTGTTAGCCCCTGCATTAGATTAATAAAACAAGGCAAGTTTTCTGAAAATTTCCATCTAGTTTGTATGCATTACCATTGCCAAGACTTTATATCATGCTCATGTTATGGTAATGGTTTCTCAAGGAGAACTGGGCCCACGTGAGGGCAGTTAGTGCCTCACAGGGTCAGATGACATAGCATCAGCTGTGCATTGTGGGAGAAGGAAGGACTATCAAATATTGAAGAAACTGGGGGCGTCTTAATGCTGTGTGATCTAGGAACAAACCTCTTGCATCTGAGTCAGTCCACCTCCCAGGCAGGGCCCTTCTACCTGCTTCCACCTTCTCTTAGCCTTCTTTTATCTCTTTAACTGGTTAGCAGGACTTGAGAGAGTTAGAAGCTTGGCAGCTGGTTTTCAACAGGTTACATAGTGGAAGTTTCTTTGTATTTTGTTTATTGCTTTTTTGTGATTAAAGGGTTTTATTTCAAACACTTGGCAAGGATTGTTTGAGCATAATTATGCCTCAGTGTAGGCAAGCCCAAATATAAGAAACAAACAAACTCATGTACCCCACCCCTCACCCCTTATTCTCTCTACACATCTAAATAAATACAGAAATAAGTTGGGGCATGATAATTTTAAGAAATTTTTATAAAAGAAATAATTGCAAGCAGTCCTTAAATAATGTTCTCTTAAAATTATCACAGACTTTTTCTGAATAAAGTACTCCCTAAATATGTTGAAAATAAGACTATATTTAGAAATTAAAAGCATAGCTTCTTTATATTAGCTAGTAGTATGTTGTGTGACCTTAGATAAATTACTTCACTTCTCTATATCTGACTAGTAAAATGAGGAACTTGAGCTATGTGAACTCAAAGTGCTTCCTACATACACTTGACTTAGTATAGATTGTAGCAAGGTAGATAAGCCTTTAGAAATGAGGAGGTAGAAGAGCATGATTTTCCTACTATGGTGTTATGGACTGCATTGTGTTCCTCCAAAATTCAGTCTTTGAAGTCCCAGCCCTCCAGTACCACAAAATGTGACCATATTGAAGATAGGCTTTTAAACAGGCAAAGTTAAATGAGGGCAATATGGGTAGGCCTTGATCCAGGTGACTGTATATGGAGATGGGGTCTTCAAAGAGGTGATTAAGTTAAATGAGGCCAATAGGGTGGGATCCTAATCCAATAGGATTGTTGTCCTTATAAGAAGAGGGAGATACCAAGGATGCTCCAGCACAGAGAAAAGGCCATGTAAGGACACAGTAAGGAGAAAGCTATTTGCAAGTCAAGGAGAAAGGCCTCAGGAGAAACCCAAACTTCCAACACCTTGATTGTTTAGCCTCTAGAATCGTGAGCATTAAATCTCCTTAAGTCACCCAGTCTGTGGTATTTTGTTATGACCACCTTAGCAAACTAATATACATGGTATTATAAGGGATGAGTGTAGGGGCACCATTCCTGAACCGATCTCATGGAGCAGAGGTACTAGTATGAGCATTTTCCCTCCCTACATCTTGTTCTACTTAACTCATGGTCAAGAGCCTTTGGTGGGGGCAGCTTTGAAAACAGAGGCGATAGCATCATGTGGACCTTACTGCCATCCTTGGGAGAAAATGCTTGGTGTTTGGGATATCAAAAGATAGTCATATTCTGCTGTGAGTGTACTTTTCGTACATCTTAGCAAGGATGGAGTTAAACTTATTTCTCACAATTGGGAAATATTTATCTAACATCTTTACTGAAGTAGAGAAGCAGTTCTCAAGTGTGTTAGTATAAGGACTCTTTTGTACACTTAAAAGTCATTGAGGACCTCAACGACCTTTCGTATGTGGGGTATAGCTATTAATATTTACCGCATTAGCAATTTGACCTGAAAAATTTGCTTATTGCTTTATTTAAAATAATAAGCCTATTACATGTCCACATAAATTACATTTTTTATGAAAAATAATTCTTCCAAAGCAAAGAGACTAGTGAGAACCATAGCATTTTCCCACATTTTTGTAAGTCTCTATAGTGTCTGGCTTACCAGAAGAGAGCCGAATTTGCATATCTGCTTCTGCATTCAAGCTGTGGTGATATCACATTTCATGATAAGCTCTGGAAAACTGCACTGTGCACATATGTGAGCATGAGAGTGAAAAAGTCAAGTGATACATCATTACGAGATTAGTTTTGACTTCATGGATGTCCTATAGGGCTCCTGCCAGGAATTGCTAGATCACAGTTTGAGAACCACTGATACAGCAGTACAGAAAGAAAAGATATTTGCGGCTCCTTCGATCACCTGTCCTGTTGACCAACAACAAACTTCTCACTGTGATTGCTTTTTTGAAGTTGTGGCCTAAAGAAGATTGTCAACTGAACACTTTTAAAAATATAAGCGAATATTTCAAAATTGACACTATTATCTGTATATGACATACACTGCTTTTTACAACTTAAAAAGGTATGGCTGAAAATAAGAGAAATAAAAGAGAAGAAGGACTCTTTCTGGTGACTCACATTGCCCATAAGGATTGGGTGGGTGGGGGATGTATGTGTGGTATTTTATTTTATTTTTCACTCTGGGTATAGATTTGTGTTTATTCATAGGAGTCTATCAGTTATCAAGTGTATTGAGTGCTACTAAAAACTGAAGTGATTAAAAAATGTAAGGCAGAAAATTACAGTTGTATGACTTTTCATCTTTCAAATGCAAAATGAATGTCCATAGAGGTTAGGTGCATTGCCCAAGATTACCCAGTTAGGAAGTATTACACTTGGAATAGAAAAAAGAGCTTTTTACATTATATAGTGCTATACCTGCATTACCTGCATTACCTGCCTTTGAGCAGCTTCGAGTATCACACTGAATAAAATTGTGAACAAAATTATAAAATATAGCTTTCAAGAGCAGTCATTCAGCTACATAGACACTCGTGAAAGCTGGAATCAGTTAAGAAAAATACTGGGACTTTAGGGGAATTGAGGCAAACTTTGACGTGCAGAGGGAAGGGAGGGGAACAGAAAAATCGCAGTGGAAAGAGGAACTTGGGGAAAGGCAAGGAGGCAGGGTGGCCAGAAAGGAGAAAGGCCTGGTGAACGCGGAGGGGCCATGTTGAGGCATGAGGAGAGACAAGGCTGATTGGTGGGGTGATGGACACTGTCTGAATCGGAGCCTCCTTTCAGGAGACATCGCATCTAACTGGGGCTGCAGATAAATGCCTCGTAAACAGAGCCCTTCTAACTGAGCTTTACAAGGGTTCCACCCAAGATTTTGGTCATTGCACTTCATGGATGAATCAACCAAGAGAACTAAGCAGCTGCAGATGTTTTGTTTATAACCGGAAGACTTCACATGGGTTTAGCGATGATATTTCCCTGTCTATAAAATGCTGAGAGTTAAACGGTGATACCCTGTGAAGCACTTGGAATCTCTATCTTGAGAGGCAGTTCTTAAGTGTAATGGTTTAATGGTCATTTAGCATGATGGGCCAACAGAGAGTAATATCATTTGCCTGACAGTTAAAATGAACACTTCTCCATGGGAAGTCAAAGATCACGTTGGCGTAATTTGGATTAGGTGAAGGAGAGCATCAGGAAGTGAATGCCAAAACAGAGAATAGGGAATAAAGCCTCTTGTATGCCTCGCCTGTTCATAAATCCAGTGTAATTAGAGAACGCCACTCATTTCCACTAATCATGGGGGGAAATACACTCCGAATTGGTGAGAAGGTTGACTTATTTTTTTAAAAATGCTGCTTTATTATTTTCTCCACTTTTCTCATGTTCCCAACCTAAAACCTTTCTAATTTTATTTGATAGTTGAACCTCTTACTTTGTTGATAAAATTAAAGTTACTAAAAATAAAGAAGCTGCACTTCTTGCCCTCCCTGAAACTTCTGTGTCTCTACTCTTGCTGGTATGTTGGGAAAGGGGGTGCTTCCTCATGCTTAGGGCTAGTGCTACACCCTACGCCCCTTTTTAAAATTTCTCGGGGACCTCAGTCCTTCAAGTTACTCCTCTTCTGTTCTCTTCGGTCCACCTCTGATAATATATATTTTTTTTGCCCTTACTCAGAAAGGTAGAAGTTTTATCAACTTCTGTTCCCTTCTTTTCTTTTGACTGCTGTCACTTTGAATACATCCATTTCACCCCCACACTTAACTGCGAGCGCACAGTCACTGGTGACGTCCTGACTACAGAAGGGATGGCTCACTGCTTATGATACCGCAGGGCTTGAAACTGATTATAGCCACATCCTCTCCTCCTCCGACATCAAGCCCACAATTCCTGGTGTTTTCTCTTTCTTCGCTGTCAATATTGGTGTCCTCTGGATTTCATCCATGGCCATTTGCCTTGCTCATGCTCCATGCACATCATGGGTAGTGTCTTTTGCACCCATCTTTTAAATTAGTGTTATCCTGTCTATCAAACCTGCACCTTCAGCCCTGCTGTTTCCCTCAAACTCTAGTAACAGCTAATTCAATAGAAAATTGGCCATTTCTACCTCAAACTCATCATCTCAAACCTAGACTTAGTTTACACTTCAGCCTTGTTCCTTCTTTATTGCCGATTTCAGCTGCTGTCATCGGCACCCTGGGGCAGGGGTCCACAAACTATGGCCAGTTGGCAAATCCAGCTTCCACGTGATTTTGTAAGTGACGATTCATTGAAATACAGCTGCATCCATTCTTTAAAATGTGTTTCAAAGGGGCCCATGTGGCCTGTGGCCTGCAAAACCTAAAATATTTACTCTCTGACCCTTGGCAGGAGTTTCCCAACTCCTAGTCCAGAACACCAAAATTATTTAAAAGGCTCACAAAAATACATTTCTGGGGACTACCACTGAGTTTTTGGTTTAGAGACCTGAGAATTTGCATTTCCAGCAAGTTCCTAGGCAGAGCTGGTCAAGGAACCACCCTTTGAACGGACTGTAACAATGTCTTCAATCACACTGTCATTCCCTTCTGTCTCCGAAGCATGTTGAAATTTCTCTTCTCCATCAAATCTATTCACTCAAAAGATTTTTCAGAAATATATTATATCTATCTATTTCTGTCTGTAATATAACAAGTTCTCAGGGTCTTCCCCTTACCTACAGGTATGTTTTATCAACATGAACAAGTTATGGATTCCAATAAAAGGAAAAAGAGATAGCAATATTATGAGTATGAACTATTTTTATTTTGTGCCAAGCCCTTTACAGCCTTAACTCCTTGAGTCTTCCCAGTGACCCAGCTGTGGTAGGAGCTTTTATAATCCCCATTTTCCAGATGAGTAAACTAAGATTCAATGACAAAGCCAGGCAGCAGGAAGGTAGTAGAATCAGAACTTGAATCCGAGCAGTCTGGCTGCAGAGGCCCTGCTTTACTGAGTCTCCTCATAGCTCTTCCCCCAACGCATGCCCTGTGCTAATTTTCTTTTGTTATAGTATTATCTTAATATTTACAATTGTAAATTTAGATATACTCTCCTTTGCTAATAGTTCCTACACAGCTATAAAATAAATCCAAAGTGAATACAAAGAATACTCAATACTAATAACATCTAAGTTAACATTGAATTGATGTGACAGATGATGATGAATATTTTACTGAACATTAAATCCTTTTACAACATGAATTGGTATCTGTTTGTTGCAATAAGGTTCTTGTGAATTTGACCCAACTGTTTACCCTGAAGCACCTTATATCTGTTAATACATTTTTCTTTTTCAAACTCTTGTTAAGCCTTCATTTTTACACGGTAGTATGGTGATTTTTCACCTGAATGTGTTGTAAAAATATTAAGTTGACCTCTTTTCCCTTTATTAAACTGTTTCTATTTTTATTATTAAATTTACTGGAATAATGTTGGTTAATAACATTCTATAAATTTCAGGTGTATAACTTCGTAATACGGCAACTGTATACTCTATTGCGAGCTCACTACCCGATGACTAGTCTCCTTCTGTCACCATATATTTGACCCCTCTATCCTCTTTGTCCTCCTCCCCATCCCTTTCCTCTGGTAACAACCATTTCGTTGTATCTGTTTGTTGTTTTCTTTGTTTTGTTTCTTCGTTTGTTGCTTTTTGTTTTATATCCCACATATGAGTGAAAACTATTTCTTGATAGTATATCTTGTCATCCACACAATCAAAAGAAAAACATTGGCCTTGAATTCCACAGGGATTCTGGGTGGCTTTCGGGTCCTTAACCTCAGACCCCAATCTGAGGAACAGTGGTGCCCAAGATGATGTCTCAGTCCTAGGCTGATGTTCAAGACCCCTCACACCCCATTCTACCCAGTCCTCATTTCATTTCCTACTGCCTTCTCCTACTTTGCATTTCATTAATATTAAATTACTTGTAAGTCCGGGTACTCAATGAACTGTTTCATTCCTTTAGGCCTTTGTATGAACTTTTTCTTTGAATGACTCACTCTTCCAATCCTCAAGCCCACCCCTTAAATCCACTCCCCTCTAGATTCCTGTTCATCTCTTAAAATCCAGATACCTCGTAAATCATCAAAATGACATCTAGGAAAACTAACTAGCGACTTATTGTAATGCCAGGCAAGGCCCTTGTGAGCTGCCTCCTCTTGTGTACCAGGTGACAAGATGAGTTCTACAATGTCACACAGAATGGTTTAAGAGGTAGGCTTTGTGGGGAAAGGGAAAACTTACAAAGCCAGGATCATCTGTAAGATAAGGGAATTGGGGGTCTCCCAGCCTCTCCTCACCCGCCAAGATATGCTGCTGGGTCACGGTTATCTGCTGGCCTCACAGTGTGGATTTATGTTCCTTTTTTCAGGGAAAGCTTGAGGGAACAACCTTCTCAGAAGAGAATAATCAGACAAATTTGGCATCGGGCAGACTGAATTTTGGTATAGCGGCTATTCATGGAGTTGTTTTGGAAAGCCAGCTACTCAATACCTGGACACTTTAAAATCCATGGGAAATTGCTTATCCCTCCTTTGGGGTGAAAAGAGCATGACCATGATGAGGAAAGGCCATTAGTCCTATTGGAATCTGACTTTAGGTGCAAAAGGGGGAGCTGGCTCAATGTCCAGGCAACTCAGAATGAGACCACAGGGTTATTTTCATTCCTCTGCCTTCTTAGTGTTCAAGTCCTGCCAAGTTTTTAGTGAAAATTCAACTTTGGAAATTATCTTAAGACAAATCTACAAAATGACAAAAGGGAATGGGTAGAGGTCTGAGAAATTTCATTGACTGCCATTGATGTCAAGTTGACCACCAAGGAGATTTCTAAGTCAAGTGACAAATAAGGATTCCTCACTGAGATAAAAGTACTAACTATTAGATTACAGGTGTGTCTGTTGAAGGGGTCAATATTTGAGACTATTCATCCCTATTGAAGAAAATGCATTTCCATATCTCTGGATGGGTTACAGAGAAAACAGGGCTTGATATCTGTGTTGTAAGAACTATCAAATTACGATAATTTTCCTTGGCCATGTTAGCACTCACAATTGAATCCTTTCATTGTTAATTCACTTAAACAGTATAAAATGCTTGTTGTACATGTGGGTGTTAGCCTCCTGTCTGGATGTGGAAAATCTAGATTTTGAGATCAAAACAATTCACTTAATACTCAAGAATAGAAGATACTTCAGAAACACATTTGTAACAAATGATGCCCAATTTCTTAGTATTTAATCCATTTATAAGGCTGGTAAGGCTTTAAAAAATGAATCATTGTCAAAATACTTTATATGTGAACTCCATTTGTGGCTACTTTTTATTTTTGTGAAGCAATAAATCAACTTTTCATGTTATATCTCCCTTTTGTCTAAGGAAATCTGAATAATTCTTAATAAGGTGTAGTCCTTTATTCATTCATGTTTAAATGTCTTACTTTAAATGTGCAATTAAACTTACTAATTGCAATTAAGCTTGCATATGTAAGCTTTTTCATAATATTATTTCTTAAGTTGTTGATTTGTAAATCTGAACAATTTTGTCATTTGTGTGCAGTATTTTGATATATTGAAAAAATATCAGCACGAAGTACATATTTAGAATTTGGGATATATAGCTCTCGTAGAAATATGAAATTTGCTTAAACCAACTAAAATGCTTTATGGCCTTAGAAAATTGAGTTTAATGCTCATTTTATTTTGATTAATTATTCTCAATGTTAAAAGTTTGCAAAATAGAGAAAAAATATGAAGGTGAAAATAAATCACTCACATAACATTCCAGCTTTTAAAAATGTACACATATGTATTAATGTATTCCCTCCTCTAAATTAGAATCATACTGTAAGTTGACAGGTCTCTAAGCAAGAACATTAAATATCATTAAATATTCTTTGAAATTGTGATTTTAAAAACTGTCTGCATATAGTTCTTTATATAGTAGCCTATATTAACTTCCTTTTAATAGACATTAAAATATTTCTAATTGTTGTATTTCATAAGTAAACAACAAACATAATATTTGTATTTATACTGATTATTCCTTTAGAATGGCTTTCTAGAAATGAAATTACTAGATTACTACATCAAAAGGGAGCTTTATTTATATTGATAAAAACACTCTTCAGATAAGGCAGACAAATTTACACTGCTATCAGAGTATGTGAAAGTACTCATTTTACTGCTCCTTTTCTGTTATAAAAATTTT
>NW_011888782.1:10853358-10877915 GCF_000151845.1 Pteropus vampyrus
GAAAACAGTTGGCATTTACCTAATTTACTGATAAAGTCGTGTATCTTCAATGAGCATTATGTGTTTTACCTTTTACAAAGCATCTGTGATATTTTTCTATTGATTTCTAGAAGTTCTTAAATATCCTAAAGATTAGTTCCTTATTAATGGTATGTTTTGAAAATATATACTCCCAGTTTGAAGTATATGTTACTATCTTTGTGGGGTCTTTTGATAAACAAAGCTTATTAATTTTAATGCATTCTAATTTTCTTTTCTTTTATGACCTATCTCGAGAAAATAAAAGTACTTTTATTTTCTTATAAACATCTTAGTTTTTCCTTTGATATCATTCATTTGGAATTGATTTCTGTAACTGGTGTGAGATAGGGATCAATTTTTTCCCAAATATGGAAACCACTTGCTCCAACACTGTTTATTTGATAATCTATTCTTATCTCTGTGATATAGTATCTGTCACAAATAAAATTTGGGGGTGTGTGTGTCTTTCTGGGCTTTTAGTTCTGTCTTGTTTAGAAGTTTATATCAATACTGTTTTGCTTAATTCCTATTTTTTATACTAAATCTTGATTTTCTGATAGGTCAAGCCTCCTGCCTTGTACTACTTTGGGAATGTTTTGGTTTCTCTTTTGCTTTGCTTTTTCTAATGATTTTCAGAAGCAGCTTATCAAGTTTCATGAAAAACTGGAGATTTTGATTAGAATAGTTTTGTCTCTATGGATCAATCTAGGTGCAGATATAATTCATGAATATTACTCTCATTTATTTGACTTTTTAATATATATTTTAATATATTTTCTTCTGCATAGAAGTGACAAATTCTGTTTGACTTATAGATATATTTTTAATATTTTAATGACTGTTTTTTAAAAATCACATTTTCTGCTTGTTCATAGCATACAAATATAACTGATTTTATATCCAGAAAAATTTAGAAACTCATTAATTTTAGTGTTTGATGCTTTTTTGAGATCATATTATCTGTGGTTCTTTTTTCCAATCATTTTGCCCTGTATGTGTATGTTGGAGCAGGTGGGTAGGATGGATGAGTACTTCTTACTGCACTGATTAAAATCTCTAATACAACTTTTAATAGATCTTGTTCCTAATGTTTGAGGGAATATTTTTAATCAGTGAGCTTGAAATTTTTTGTATAGGAACCCCATATTAGGTTAAAGAAATTCACTTATAGTCTTTATTTTCTATGATTTTTTTACTATGGTAGCTGATTTTTATTTTGTCTTTTTATATCTATTCAGACAATAATATAGTTTCCTCTTTAAATCTTTTGATGAACCAAATGGTCAATTTTTACCTTTCATCTTATTTTACCTCCTAACCTCTAAGTTGCTCATTTCCTCTTTCTTGATACTCTTTTCTCATTTGGCTTTAGGACTTCCCCTCACTACCACCTCTCTTCTGGGTGTCCTCCTTATTCCATTTCAGGTTCCTTGCTAGTTCTTCTTCTTCTCTGTGATCTCTGTATGTTTGAGAGTATCCTAGGGCTCAGTTCTTGGACTTCTGTCCTTTACTAACACTTATTTTCTTGGTGATTTCCATGTTTTTATGCCTACATCTCCAAATTTATATCTCCTGCCAAGTCCTCATTCCAAACACCAGATTTGGATATTCGACTGTGACTCAGCACCTCAACTTGGATGCCTAGAAGATAGCTCAAATTAAACAAGTCTAAAACTGACCGCCTGGCCTCTCTCCCTGACACCTACTGCCTGCTCCACATGGCTTCTCGCATTTTATTATTGGTGAATTTATTTCTTGAAACAATCAGACCAAATCCTTAGAATAATTTTATACTTCTTTCATTCATACCTCATTTCTAATGAGTCAAGAAATACTATTACCTCTTCCTATAAAACATGTATAAAATTTCACACTTCTCACCATATTCACTGCTATCACCGTGGTGTGATCCACTGTCATCTCTTGCATCCCAACAGGTCTCTGCTTTGTACCTTTGCCCCTCTAAAAACAATTTCTAATATAGCCATAGTGTTCCTTTAGAGAGTAAGGTAGGTCATGACACTTGTCTTTTCAAAGTCCTAGTGTGGTTTCCCATTTAACTTAGGCAAAAGCCAGAATCCTAGTGGCCTGCAAAGACCTACGTAAACCTACTCTATTCCATCTCTCCACAACATACACGTTACCTCTGTGACCTCCTCTGCTATTCCCATTATCTGCCTTGCACTCTGCCTCCTTGCCATGCCTCGAACACAGAAGGTACACTCCTGCCTTGAGCCTTTTTATTAGCTCTTCCTTCTACCTGGAAGGCTCTTCCAAACAGGTATTCACTTAACTAATACCCTCATCTCCTTTAACTCCTAGCTTACATTTCACCTTCTCTATAACGACCTTATTTAATGTTATAAACTGTGCATCCATGCATATCCCTTACCCATCCCCTCATTCTAACTCATGTACCCTGCTCTACTTTTTTCCACAGCAGTTTTTCACTGGCATTCTGTATCAGGGGTCAGCAAACTTCTCTATAAGAGCCAGATGTAAAGTTTTTTTGCTCTGAGGATAGTATGGTCTCTGTCACAGCTACCCAACTCTGCCATTCTGGCTTAAAAGTTATCATAGCAAAGACAAAATGGAAAAAAAAATTAGTGTAGCAGTGTTTCAATAAAACTTTATTTACAAAAACAGAAAGCAAGCCAATTTACCCCATGAGCTTTTGAATCTTGTTCTACATTTAATTATTATTTTTGTCTTTTTCTAAGTTTTGTATGACCTCTTTCATGAATAATTAGCTTATAAAACCATCTAGACCTGGCATTTTATTTGTGGAGATACTTTTTATTCAATTTCATTATTTGTTTTAGGACCATTTAGATATTCCAATTCTTTTTAAGTGTATTTTATTTAAATTAATTTATTAATTTAAATTTAATTGTTCATAATTATTTCATCTTTTTAATCCCTCCACCAATGGTCATATTTCTAATTCTACGTATTAATATAGTCCTTCTTTATTTTCTTAATTATTCATGTTGTCGAGATTGTACTTTTTTTTCTCTTTTCAGAGGACCAAAAGGATTTTGTCTATGCTGTCCACAGTATATTTTTATAATTTTTATAATTTTCTGCTCTTATTTTTACTTAGCACTTTTTTATTCTTTGAGCTAATTTACTTTTTCTGGATAATTAGCTCATTAATTATCAGCCTTTTTTTGTCTCTAGAATTTATAGCTATATATTTTCCTCGAACAAGTGATTTTACTTTATCCTACATAATTTAATATGGGTCTTATCATTGTTGTTTAGACTGAAGTGTTTTCTTAATTCCATTGCAATTTTTAAAATATGTATCTTTAATGATCCACAATATATTAATTGCTAAAGATTTTTAGCATTGGATTAGAAAATGGAATTTCCTTGTATATAGAAACATGACGCCAATTAGAAAAGTGGAATTTAGACAGTGGCATTTTATCTATCAAGTATTTATTGCTATGGATTGGTATAAGAATTACAGTATATAATATCATTCTCAAGCATAAGCATATTCAGAAGCAAAATTTACATAAACTTATCATAAAAGAGTAAGTAGTGAGAGAAGTATCATTTTATTAACCCTGGGGCTATCTTTGAATATTAATGAGAATACTTAGGCCTGAGAGCTAATAGTACAAATTGGAATGACAATATATGCCTCTACTAAATGCAAATGAATTTGTTCTATCATGTATATTTTCCCTAACTTTTATTAGCAGTGCCCTGAGTTGCAAGAATGTTTAATGGTTAGTGTACTGTGTAAAAAATCTGCGTAATTTTTAAACAGTTGTTTCAATTGAAATGAAAGCATTCCTTAGCTACAGTAATTCTTAGCATCTCTCTTGAAACTATTGAAATGTAGTTCTCAAAAAAGGACAAATACGTAAACTCCAAAAAGTTTTGATACATTTCCTTTCTGAAATTGGTCGTATAAATTTTATATGATTTGGTGTTTTTTTATTTTTTGAAGAAAGTAACTTTATTTTTTCTAATATATAAATTCACATAATCTTTATAAAACGCTGGAAAGATTTAAGAATAGAAAGTTTCAGGAACCTTTAAAAAGTGGAGTGTCGATGTGGCCGAAAATAGGAGAATTTGTCAAAAGTCTGTAAAAGAAACAATTATAATGACTTCAGCCTCCTCTGCAAAGTCTTCAAGATTCACTTATGAAAATGTTGATCCAATAAGACCTCAAGACTGCAACCAAGATAGCAAATACAGTGAGGGTTGAAATATCATCCTAAAGGAAAGGAATTTCAGTGATAACCTATATGCAGGAGACCTCCAGGTTTGTTCTTCCACTAAGAACAATGGTGGACTGACTTATACCTCTCAGAAGGGAAACTGAAGATCTCCTCTCTGTGGTGGTTGTTGGGGGAGACCTATATGTAATGATAATTGAGAACCTTCTAATGAAATCGGGCTCTGTCTATAGGGCTCCAGCATGCATGTGGACTTTTTAATAAACTTTTAAAGATATTGTCAGATTTTCTTTCTTATATAATTTTCAAAGTATATCATTTACTATTTTTACAACACAGAATTCTCTCATTTTCAGAATAAGAGAAAAAAATCCCATTTTGCCACCCTTATTGGCATAAAGAAAAAATAAAAGTAGTATATGTGCAAGCTTCCAAAATAAGAGCAGTAAAGGAAAACACAAAATAAATGTGTTTATGGCTATGTTGTTAGCTGCATACGTGTTTGGAATTGATTTGTCTTGGCAAATGAAGTCTCTTTTGTAACTGTCCTCTATGTCAAACTTTTGTCCTAAATTCTTTCATCTGTATTAATTTAGCTAAACCAATTTTCTTTGTGTGGGTAGTTTCCTGGTATTTCTTTTCCTACTATTTTAACCTTTCTGTGCTTTATGTGTATCTCTTATAAATAGCATACGGTTGGATTTTGTTTTCAAAATTTTCTTTTTCCTGCTTGGCCTATTTCTTTTCTTTTCTTTTCTTTCTTTCTTTCTTTTTTTTTTTTTAGGTGCGGCAACCCTTGGTTGACCTCACAGACTGCAAGGACCTTGTCAGTTTATAATACTTATTTTTTTATTTTTTACACCTACAGTACCCGGTCTTCCTAGGTGGTCTCCCATCCAAGTACTAACCAGGCCCAACCCTGCTTAGCTTCCAAGATCAGACAAGATCGAGCTTGTTCAGGGTAGCATGGCTGTAGACTGGCCTATTTCTTTTTTGTTGCTTTTTCTGTATTTTCTCTTTCCTGTCTTCTATTTTCCATTTTAAATGCTTTCCTCCGATATCTGGTAAAAGCCTTGGTTGACTGTTCATTATTTAGAGTGGGAAATAAGCTGACTGGAGCTTTAAAAGGGTAACTGGGTCATATCAATGGTGAGAATTGCTTAAAAACAAAAATTCTCAATGCCAGCACTATAGACATTTGGTGCCAGATAATTCTTTGTTATCTGGGGCTGTCCTGTGTATTGAACAATATCCTTGGCCTCTACCTGTTAAATGCAATTAATACTCCCCAAATGTGATAACCAAAACTACCTACAGACATTGTCAGAGTGAGGTGTAGGGTGCAAAATCAACTTGGTCGAGAATCGCTGTTGTAAGATGATCTGATCATTCGTTGGGCAACCCCTGGTGTCAGGACTTTTGTGGTTCCTCTTGAGCTAATAAGAGTTCCCAGGAACAAATCTTACTATCCCCTGCCTGTAAGATAAAGATCTGGTTGAAAATATTTTTGTTATTCTCCATGTCCTCTCTTTGGCGGAATACACATTTATTCAGAAACTCCACCCTCCTTCCCATGGTCATATGCTTAACCAACACTGGCCAATGATTGGTTTACAAATGCACATGTGACAGAATTCTGAAGAATTAAACATAAGGGAGAGGCTTCATTGGTGGTGGTAGTAGCAGAGTGTCTGAAAGAGGTTTCCCTATTATAAAAACATATAGAATAGATAATTTTCTCATTTGATAACTGGCGTCGAGGTTGATTGTGATTTCTGGAACCCAAGAGAAGCTGAAGTTCAGGATGCAGAGCAGAGAGAGAATAAGAATGTGGGTCCTTATGATATTGTGGAACCATTAAATTAACTAACTCTAGAAACCAACTCCAGGTTTGTTTGTTTTTTAACTTAGATTTTACAAATCTACTTACTTGAGCCATCAATTGATTCTGGATTTTTAAAAAGTACAACTGAAGTCATTTTAATTGATATTTTTCCAAAAGTAAATTGTGCTTTATAATTATATTGACTTCTAATAATTACATTGTTTTATGTGCAATCAGTTCTTTGATACTCAGGGGTGAAAAATATCCATTTACTTGGACATATTTGAAGCCAGAATTTCAATAGTCAAAACTTGGTATTTTTTTAGATCACACTTTTAAACTCACAGGAATGGTGGTCTATGAAGCAAACAAACTTTTAAATACTATAAAGTGAAGGAATCAAGAAAGAGGGCAAAGCAGGAACACAATTGTTTTGACATTCTAATTATAAATACATTAGACTTGGTGCAAAAAATCATCAAACCATCAGTCTTGACGATGGTTAAGTTAATTCACTTTTTGAAATTCAATAATTCATCTGTGAAATGTCAGCAGCTGGGTCTTGTTAATGGTAAGCCTTTCATTCTTGTTAAATCGATTGTAAATAATAGAACCTCTCTGAGAAAAATGATGAAATAAGCATTGATTTCCAAATTGGGTGTCAGATACAGAGCATTAATAAAACACATTGCAAGCAAACAAGTACCTAATATACTCTGATCACTGAAATAGTAATCAGAGGGGGGAAAAAAATCAATGATTTTTGTGTAAGTTGCTAGTAGTTTTACAATTCATTTGTATCTATGTACCATCATATCAAATTTGTCATTTTAGACCCTATGTGGTTACTTAATTTTCATTATCCTCACCAGCAAAACCAGGTAGTTTTGTGTAATGTTAGATTTGTTTCTCCTTTCTTCTAAATAGGTGACAAGCATCTGGTCACATAGTGTTTTAGTTGCCTGACACCAATGATTTTGTTTTGTTTAATGCAATACAATAATCATTTACAGCAAGTCACATAAAACACTACAGAAAAATGTAACAGCTCTAATAAAACTTTCAAAGGAAAATAAAGCTCTCTAGCAGGTGTCCATAAAAGTGCTTTATGCCCACAAACTCTATTAAATGTTAATGCCGGTGTCCTGTGACTACCACATATGGGGTCTGTTTGAAAGGAAAATGTGGTTGGGCAACTGTGATTCTCCAGCAAAGGAGGTTGGAAGGGCGATGCTATGTTATCTATTAGACTGAAATATGAAAGCCATTAGAAGCTCTACTCATTGTGCATTTTATGAAGGACTAGTTTGAGGGAAAATACATGAATTTTTTAAAAAGCCTTACATGGGATAAGGGTGGAAATACCAAGGGCACAACTCTCAAAAGAGTATACCCAAAATTCTCAAAGTTATATAGCACAATTTTTTTTTTTTTTTTTTATCCGAGGATGTTCTCTAAAGATAAAATAGCAGTGACGGAGTAATGGTAGATTTGAGCTTGGTTTTTCTCTTTTAGTAGTGTTTCCTCACATTTCGTTACTAATTGCATTTTGTCTCTGAGTCTTTTGTTTTCCTTTTTATTTCTATATTTCTTTATGAAAGCTTTTTAGGAAGTTATTCAAATAATGTTTTGGCTGTTATCAAAGGTTAAATAAGTGATAGTGGGGAATATGTTGTCTTTGACCTCAGCAACAGGTTAATTAACTCTGTAGAAACCTCATTTTGAAGAGTAGGTGAGATCCAAATGGTCACTGCAAAAATAGTTAGAAATAGAAGCTATTACCCACAAAAGAGAATTATAGCCAAATACATGATGTGAAGTGACTGACTGTTAAATGTAAAACAATATATTTACAGAGCGTAGGGAACTCGTAATCTGACATCTTTTTCCCAAATCTATACAGAAGAAGGAAACAAGATAGTTACAGAACTTAAATTACTCCAGGTGAAGAATATTTGCAGGATCTGGAAAATTTTAGCTGGAAGTAAAGACTCAGACTCAGGTAGTCTAACAGGTGGTAAAGATCCATTGTATTAGGATGACAATGTAATTAATTTTCCAAAGGGTTTATCTTTGAGAATAAAAGGGAGATTATACTCATGATTAGGTTGGGACAACCATGATAAACGAGGACTGCACTTAGCAAACAGGTTGTGTGGTCATCTTAATTTTAAAAAAGAGTTGTTTAACTACTGACCTCAAAGAGTTTAAGTAGGATCAATGATAGAGACAGATATTGGATTCTGTGTAAGGAAGGAATTCATAAGAAACTCAAGTGGCTAAAATGGGATGCTTACCTTTGGGAATATCCAGTTAGTCAGTGAAGTTGCTCAAATGAGATTGTGAAGCCATTTAACATGGACATTTTAGTGGAGATTTGAGCATCAGAATTACGGTTGGACCAAACGAACTTCAATGTTTTCACAAACCTTGAAAATCTGTGGTTCTAAATTTTAAATGAAGTCCCTCGGAGAGCTGTACATTCTAAATAAGTTGTTTTAGGATCTATCCATAGAATTGTATTCTAGAATGAGTGCAATCTAGCATGGCTGTAGTATAGCTCTAAATTACCGACATCAGAATGAATTTCAGTTTTGGCCAAGACTGAGCTGGGCAGAAACCTCAGGATTCTAATTTTGAGTAGCAGGATCTAGTGCTAGGACTGTTAAATTATAACTGGGTGAGACACAAAATTAAGGTATAGATTAAAGAGCTTCAGACTTGAAGAAAAATTCCCTCCTAGGACAGCTTGAATAATGTGGGAAGGCTAACGATGTCTATAAAAGGCAGTACTGTAAAGGAGACATTCTGTTTAAATTAGTTTTAGACTGCTTTCTGATATTAAGCTCCAGGGTCCATGATGCACAGACCATGTGCTCACAAAAACGTTTCTAATTATTTTTAAAATGTTCTCTCTTCCTTTGGGAGTTTTGCATACAAACTGGCTGATTTCATAGTTATAAGCTCATATTCAAGATTCATATTTTACATAAAATATAGTATTAATAGTTTGAAAAGTATTTCTTGCATAAGAACCATAGATTTCTACTTCTCTAATACCTGCTTTTTTGAATTAATGCCATGCAGGCATGAAAACAGTTGTATTCTGACCACCTGTAGATTCAGGTTTCATAAGTAAGGACCATCAATTACATAATAGTCTGTGCTTAAAGAGAGCGCAAAGAATTTAGTCAGATGTCTCTGTTAACTAATGTGCATGAGAAAAAAATAATGTAGGGTGAAAACTTTCCAGGAAGGAGAGATAAAAAGTACTTCTAATACAATGGAAAATATTTTTTTTCAAGTTATTATCTCAATGTAAGATTATATTGGTAATATATTAGAAGGTAAATTTTGGCTGAGGCCAATTTATTATAGCACATCTCTATAGTGTATTAACCCTGAGTTGTACTTCATGAAAGTACATGTTGAAGTCCACTTCTTTAAGTTCCCTTGCTCCTTCGGTGTTAGGATTAATAATTGCACCTTCTTTGACGCTTAGCACTATTTTATAAGAGAATATCAGGGTTAGGCTTATGTAAAATATTTATTAAATGGCTGGTGAGTACTTAACTAAGAGACATAGCAGCAATCGAAGAATATATTGTTTTCACTTACTATAATGAAAGAGCATGATCTACAGGCTAGCTTCTAGAATAATCTAATACCTTGCACAGCTGCTACTTCTGGAAATGATGCTCAGTGTGATGATTGCCTATACATTATGACCTCTAAAGGTTATATTATTTTTACCTTTCTTTTAATCTTTACTTTGTGACATGCCCCTGCAGCTGACCACTTGGAGGGGATCATCATTGACTTGCAGCAACTTTGGCAGGTTTTGGTTTTGCCAGCAGTGGTTTAATTGTGGCATTAGCACTCTTGGCATGCAAAAGGGGGAAGCTGACAGCCTCAAGGGGTGAGAGTGGGGAGAACAGGGCAGCTGGGATTAAGGCAGCATCCTCCAAACATTTTGTCTGAGTCTTGGCCCATATGTGCTGGGTCTTAGCCCATAGGATTGGCTGGTCCATCAGCACGATTTGAGTGCCCATGGAATATAGGCACATGGTGTATACTATTATGATTACAGGACAGACACTCAGTATCATAGGTCTTCACTTTGGGAATAAGACGCCCTCCCTTGTTACACAGAAATACTAGAAAAGCCAAATGTGACCCTTTTCATACATCCTGAAAGCTGAAAGATGGGCTGTTCTACATAGGATATGAAATTGTTCTTAAAAGCATAATAACAATAAAGGATACTGACAATAGAAAATACGTCAGTAGTTCTCGGTGCATGCTAAACAAATATTTCATATATATCAATTTGTTAAATACTGCCCACAACCCTGTGAGAATTGAAGCTAGAAAAGTAAAGTAACTTACATGGACGATAGTGGCAGAGCTGGGATTTGAACACAGGTAATCACAGCTTTTTTTTCTTAACAACCATGCACAGTGGCTAAAAACCCTGCGATCAGCCAAAGCTAAGTTAAAAGGCTGAAAAGCTGACACTTAACATTCAAGCTTTTTTTTTTTTAATTGATCTGTAAAATGAGACTTGTAATAGAATGTAACTCTTAACATAGCTTTGGAAATTGTGATATCTCTGGCATATAGAAAGTGCTCAGTAAATGTTAGCTTAGTATAATTTATAATGATAGAAGTAGAAGGCTATCAATTGATGGATATGAAAGAGCCTGGTGTCTATTTCTGTGTTTTATGGGCACACATGAAGGGGGAATCATAGCCAGAGGGCGGATGGTAGCAGAGGCGAGATAGTAGCCAGAGTGGGAGATGAAAGGAAAGGAGGAATGGTAGCAGAGGAGTGATGGCCCCTGTTTTCATTTAGAATAGGTAGTTTAACCACCCCATAGAGGCCCTGTAGTGGAGAAATTTTGCCTCAGGCCTGTACTTCAACTTCCTTCATTTTGAGCAAATTCACCTCACTTTACATCTGACATTCCTGGGTCTTATTTAACTGGAAAACAGTAACTGTTAGTCTAATTTCCTCTTAATAATATTGTGAATTTCCTTCTCTAATTAGATAATAGAATTATTGAGAATTTTGAAAATAGAAAATGGGACAATCTGCTGAGGACAGGAAGTGATAGCAATGTGCTGGGCTATGTAAGAGCTCACGGCACACAATCCAAGACACAAAATGTGTGGATTCATCAAAATCCACAGAGCTATCATCTATATTCTTTTGTTTTTATTTCCGGATGTGTGAGTGCTATCACCACAAACTATCATTATCACCTCTTTTTTTGTAGTTTTGCTTTCCTTGACTGATTCATCCTGGGGCAGTTTGCAAACTTCATGCTTTCAAATTGGGGCTTTTCATTGATGAAACAGAACAGGAAGGAAAATCTTGACTTTACTCTTGAGTTACTGCAATATTTACATTTTTTATTACCTTATATTTGTTGAAGGGGTGAAAATTGGCTTAGGAAATAATAGGAGAAAATCATAATATTAATATTTCTAAAGATATTTTTATGTTGATATGCACAAGTCGTTGGCAATTTTGGTATTTCTGAAATCTTCATACCAAACATTTGCTTAGAATATTTTTAAGTTTTCAATTTCTACTCTTAGTGTTTAGGTAGTGTCTAGACACTACCTAAACACTACCTCCCCTCTCCAATGTATATAGTTACATCTTAATACACACACACACACACATGCATGTACACACACACACACACACACACACACTTTTTAAAAAAAAAATCTTCAGTAAGGACAGAAATTTTGCTTTTCAGAAGTTTTTAGTTTTTTAATATGTGGTCTAAGATATGAAAGTTTTCTGTAAATAAGAAAACAGTTTCCTGTTATTAAAAGAGCTGTTAAAAAATTTTTGGCAGACAATTCAAAGAAGTTATCTTCAGGCTAAGAGTAAGAATGTTAAAAAAATTTAACTCAAAAGAATTTCTTGGATTACCATGAAAGAAAACTCTAATAATGTTTGTGTAGCACATTCATTACTATAATGTGACCAGTAGTGCACACAATAATTTCATGTATAACAACTCTACATTATCAGGTGAAAATAGTGAGGAATTAGGCCAACTCAGGTGTGACTATGGTTGACTAAGGTGTGACTTCCATATATCTTACCATAGATGTACTCTTTTCATTGGTTTTCCTAGAGCTTATCATTTTTCTGCCACCTAAAAGCACTGGTCTATGATGGTTGCCTTGCTGGTGCTGTCTATAGAGATTCGATGAGAACTGTGGTGACTCCTCTCTTCCCATTTGGTGGAGCTTCAACCTGCATGCATTTCTAACTTTTCAAGCTCTTGCCTCTGGCTGGTGTTAAAGTTCCTTCGATTAGTCTCTCACAGTTACTGATGGGGGATTCCAGGAAACTCAAGGCTCACTTTCGTGTTGATCACATCCCAGGCTCTCTGAGAACTTGGACTTGTGTTTCTTGGGCAGCACCATGGACAAACATGACTTTGCCATGTTTCTAACTGACAATAGCCTTGGAATGTAGGCATCCAGAGGATGTAGGAAAACCTGGCTAAACAGAAGAATGGAAAGATCTGAGGAATAGCTGGTGTTACACCAGTTCTTGAATAGAGAGTTCTCTCTTTTGTCTTTTCCTGGGCAAGGAGTTGTTTGTGTAGGTGCTTCCTAAATGCCTGGGCAGTATTGCATGACATATGATGGGAGTCACACAGATGTGGTTTGAGTTTCGGGTCACTTAGCAGATACGTGACCTTGGGCAAATTGCTTAACCCTGCTAGGCCTCCATTTCTTCATCTGTTAAAATGGGGATAAGAAGGGGTATTATCAGATAGATGCCCTGCAGCAGCTTAACTAACATTTGTGAGTAAAGTAGCTCCAAGGTTAAAATGCACATAGAAAAGCTCTGTGCATTTAAATCTTTCTGCAAAGTTGTGACCAATATAGCTCATAAAATTTGATTTTAAGCAAATGAAGAACTGAATGTAAAAAAAGTAATCCTACCGAGGACTATAAGTTTCAATTTACATGATACCTCATGCCATTTTGCCTTTGAAGTCTCTTTGCACATCTTTCATTTAGATTGTTCTCAAAGCTAGGCTGTGTGTCAGTCATGCTAGTGGTGGCATATGGTGCGCACCAGTTAATACCAGGGAGCCCAGACTGCCCGAACTGCAATCTTGTCTGTTCCACTTACTGGCTGAGTGGCCTTGAGCAAGTTACTTAGCCTGGCCGTGCTTCAGTTTCCCACCTCCCAAATGGGAAGAATAACTACAGCTTCCTTATAGGTTAGTTATGTGCATTATGAGATATTGTTTTAGGTGCTTTATATGCTTTTCTCAGCATATGGTACACATGTTACCTGCTTCTTATCCATCCCTATGCCTGAAGTATATAGTTAATGCTAATGAACATTTGCTTTTATCAGAATTTTTCTCTATGATTAATTAAATATTGACTTTAATAGTGAAAAAAGGTTAGGCAAAAATGAACAGACACAAGGGATGCTAAAGAAAAGTCTAATCATTTTCTGGCCTATGAGACATGGGGAACAAATCAGTCGAACATTCTATAATAGATAAGAATTAAAGAATTAAAGAGAACTTCTACCTCGGGAAGAGAGACTTGGGCTGCCCACAGCTGGGGGCATACCCCTAAGGTCCAACTTTCTTAAGCCACCCTTGATTTTGGAAAGGCACCTATAGAAGTAGGCAAGATGGTAGCTGAGAGCTGGCCAGAGTAGATCACTAGCATGTGGGGAGGAGAAGGCTGTTGAGAAAACTGGTCTGTGGCCCAAAGGCAGCCTAGCTAGACTTTTGAGGGAGCCAAGGTGAGGGAGTAAGAACTTGAGGAGAGACAGATGGTGAGTTATCATCATCCTTGCACATCAGTGTGAAATTTTAGAAGGCTAGAGGTAGCCAGGTGGATGAGGACATTTTCTGGCTCATCAACCCTGAGATAGAAAGCAACACCTTTTCTCTAATTCACTTGAGCTCCATCTTAGGAACAAAGAAAAATGTGGTTGGCTTTTTTCTTTTACTTGCGCCTGATATCCTCACACAGAGAGAATTGGTTGGAGGTGGAAGAATGAGGGCTCTCTGAAAGATGAAACATTTTTATTTAAGGGAGCTGAATACTATTTCTAGAGACTGGGTAAAGCTTAGTCCAACTGATGGTATAAACTGGTCAATTATTTCCTTCCACTAACCAGATGGAGGAGACTTATGAAGTAGGCCAGGTTAATTGAGACAAAATAAAAGATAGGTTTCCTGCGTTTTCAACTTATACTGTGAATTAAATTTTGCAGCCTCGATCAATAGGTAAAATATGTGGTTTTATTGAATTTCTCTGTGAGTGCTTGACAGGGAAAATGACCAAAACACATTCGTTTACTTCTCAAAGGAGTTGGTAAACCCCAAAAATCAAGAATTATGATTCTGCCCAAGATTTACCAAGAAAATTCCTAATGGTACTTTCTTATCTATAAAAAGCAAGGGCTAGTAGTTCCCTTTATATTTTTTTTCCAGCACAGATTCATGTAGAATAAATGGCATTGAAATATTAAAAATGTACACACAAAGCATAATGTTAAATTCAGTGATGATCTAACATAATATGGTGACAGATGCTGGAGATCTGAAGCTGTTTCTGGGATGTGATGATGTAAGTGATCTTTTGGCAATTGCTTTTTATTCAGGATGGTGTTATCTGAGTCTTCCAAGTGGCCACATTTAAAGTAGCTGATTCAGGAGTATACTATGTGTTTTCTGTACCAAACATATACAACACTAGGATTACCTTGAGTTATCGAGGACCATATCTGCCCAAATGGAGATCCTTTGAATGAGCTTCAGTAGCAGCGGAACACCTGCTTAATGACAATTGCACAAAGGTTTCTCTTCAACTGCATGAAATTAATTTGCACCTGAACCATGTTGAGAGATTATGTTAACCTATTCATTATCTTGACCTTGTTAAACATTAAGGTGGGAAAAATTTTAAGAACGATATTTGTATATGGTTGCCCAGATTGTTAAGTGAATGCAATCTCAAAATAGAGGAACAAAAGAAACATTTAGAATGAATTGTCTAACATTCATTTAAATGTTTGAGATGTTATTTATAGCTTTAATTTTTTGACCACCCACTCAGTGCAAGACAGAGATGAATAAGATATGGCTTTTGACTTTAAAGATCTTACCTTGGTGAAATAAAAATACCTGCATATGTAGAATTCTTTTTATGTATATAGTCATGTGCGTTTCCTAGAAAAAATGTTTATATAACATTTTCATTCACTTTTCAAACAAGCCGGTGACTCCAAAAGATCAAGAACAATTGTAGTTTTAGTCTGCTTGATGTAAGCCTGTCCTTTTCAATGATAATTATTCAGAGAGTTCTGTGACTTAGCCAGTCTGCTTTTGACTAGTGATAATAAAATTATATCAATAAGAGAATTCGATTATTTAGCTTATTTGTAGCAAGTATATGTGAGGTGCCAGGGAAACAAAGACAAGGAAGCTGTAGTGCTTGACCTTATGGAAGCCAGTATCCAACGGGAACAAACAATGTGGTACAAGCTGTAGTGAAGGTTTGAGCTAAGTACATAGGATATGAGGAGAGTCAGGAGGCTTCTCAAAAGATTGTCATATAAATTGAGTTGAAGAACATATATGAAAACATATATGTTTTCCTCTTTCCTTTTATCTAGGGAGGTGTACTTAATCTCTCCACCTGCTTTGCTAAGTTGTATAAAATAAAATGAATCCTCTTTATAACATTTAGGAAAGTAAAGCTGACTATTGATTACCAGGTGGCATGCTAAGTGCTTTCATAAGAACTATTTGATTTACTCAACCATTTCCAAATAAAAAAACTGAAGCTCAGAATTTTGTAGACTGATTATAGGGCTAACTCATTAAATAGGGGAAATAAACATGGATTGGTTCAATCTATTTAGATCATAGGCAGCTCCTAGTTAGATTTGGGATTGCATTTTTCAGAAGCTCATTTTTCATCAGTCTTGAGCTCTGGATTAGTGGTTCTCAAACTTTTATGCACATCAGAATCACCTGGAGTTCTCATTAAAACAGACTGCTGCATCCTATCCCTAGAGTATTCAGTAGGTGGAGTGGAGCCCCAGAATTTGGTGGAGTGGAGCCCCAGAATTTGGGTCCATGGACCATACTTTGAGAACCCATGCTGTAGATTAAAGAAGGTTTATGTACTCGTGGATTAAAAAAGGCACTCACGGATTAAAGTAAAATTTACACATTTTTTTCTCTTTCCATATACTAATTATCTCTATCCCACTTGCTCCCTACAAGTAGGCTTTTAAAAAGAAACTGTGACCGTTTTAGGATGGCTGTTGTAAAATGCTCAGAAAGTGACAAGTACTGGTGAGGATGCAGAGAATGTGGAATCCTTGTGCATTGTAGGTGGGAATGTTAAAAGATGCATCTGCAGTGGGACAGCATGGTAGTTCTTTAATTAGATATAGCATTAACATGTGATCCAGCAATTCAACTCCTGGATATATGCCCCACAAAACTAAAAGTAGAGACTCAAACAGATATTTGTACAACCATGTTCAAAGGAGCATTATTCACAGTAACAAAAAGGTGTAAACAACTCAGATGTTCATGGCTGGACAAATGGATGAACAAAATTTATTATCTACATACAATGGAACATTATTCAGCTTAAATGGGAATTACGTTTTGGTACGTGCTACAACACTGGTGAACCTTGAGGATATTGTGCTAAGTCGAATAAGCCAGACACTAAAGAACAAATATTGCATGTTTCCACTTATATGAGATATCTAGGATAGTCAAATTTATAAAGACAGTAAGTAAAATAGTGCTTACCAGGAGCTTGGAGAGAGAGGAGAATGGAGAGTTATTATTTAATGGGTACAGAGTTTATCTGAGATAAAGTTCTGGAAATAGATCATGGCGATGGCTGTATAACATTGTGAATGTGGTTAATGTCGCTGAACTATACACTTAAAAATGGTTAAAGTCGTAAGTTTTGTTATGCTTATTTTACTACAATAAAAAAGGGACTATGAAGAGTATTGCACATACTCTCTTGCTCATCTCACTAATTCTCTAAAACTTGCTAGAATGATCTAGACAGTCTTGCTAGAAAGACTGATGAACTTGGAATGGGGAAGTATTTACTGCTACAGTGGAAAAATAAACCTCTTTTTTAGATACATTGCATACCAAAATTTGACCTAGAAAAATGTACACATTGAACCAGCCCAGAAGTTAACCCTTTACATCCAACCACTGGCCGGGCTTCCAGGAAAATAATATTTCTCAATTTGCCTGAATGGGGAGCCACTGTCCATAAGTTTAGCACATAGAAATGGCTGGAAGTCAGAGACTGTCTGATTCGGCATCCCTGATGTCTGTCTCTGACACTTACGTCTAAATTAGACTGCTGCTAATTAAATAAACGTGTAAAGCCAGAATCATGCCCGGTCTCTCCTCCTTCATAAAGCAGGGCATTGCCATTTTGGGTAGTTGTCCTTATCCATCATTTCATAATTTCTAACCTTAGGCATAGCTGTTTAACTCAATTAAATGTGACCAAAGTGATCTTCGTTGAAAAACCTAATAGTAAAATAAATATATGGAGTGAAATGCTCAGGGGTGATTTCTGCGACTCAAGTCAGGGCTATTAATTTTGGGTAGCATGTGTAGTTCTCCATCATTTTTCAAAAGAAATTTCGTCTCTCTGAATTATGCTTTTGTGAAGGAGAAGATTGTTCCTGAATTATATGCCACACGTCTATTTTAATAAAAATTTTATTATATTGAAGTGACCAATTTTCTTGATCCTTGCAAATGCCATAACTATATATTATGTGCTGTTAAATTATATTAAAAGTATGAAACTATATTTTAAAACTATAAATGATAGAGTTATTTATTTAGGTCAAAAATTAGGTACAAGATTAATACTTGATAACGATGTGGTTGTCATTCTTTTTTTGCATCTTCCATTTCTTTTACAGTAGTTTCCTCTTATCTGTGGGGAATATATTCCAAGACCCCCTCCAATGGATGCCTGAAACTGCAGAGAGTACTATGTTTTTTACAAACCCTATGTACTATGTTTTTTCCTATACACACATATATTTCATTCAAATGAAGTACCTTGCAATTCTCTTTGGCATATCAGAATTGCAAGTATCTCTTTTCTTGCACTTTGAGGCCATTATTAAGTAAATACAAGCACTCTGATCCCCCAAAGTCAATCTGATAACCGAGACAGCTACTAAGTGACTAATGGATGGGGAAGTGTATACATTATTATGATACTGGACAAAGGGATGTTTAACATCTGGATGGGATGAAACTGGTTGGTGTGAGATTTCATCACACTACTCAGAATGGCATGCAATTTCAAACTTATGAGTTTAATTCTGCAATTTTCCACTTAATCTTTTTGGACTGCGGTTGATCATGGGTAACTAAAACTGTAAAAAGCAAATCCATGGATGAGGAGAACTACTGTATATATTCAATATAGTCTTAAAATCAGAAGGGACATTTACTTCCATAGAACACAATGTTCTGAGAGGTATTGATGAGTTTTTTCTTTGAAGGAAGTGTTGTTTGGTCAAATAACTTTGACAAAGTTTGGGTTAAACAAAAATTTTAAAAATACAGAATTTTAAAGAACACTTTACTTCTAATTTGCATTGTGAATTGCCAAGAAGAAGTTAGTAGAATTCAGTCTTCCAAAACTTACTTATAGAAGCTTTAAGTTTTCTCAGAGGAATCTCTTAGAAGTAGGGGAAAATAAAATGGAAATTTTGAAAATGTTAGTCCAACTTCCTGTATTGGTTTATTTGGCATTCTATGACCTTGAAATTAGATTATTTTTCACTTTGGAGTAAAAAGACATGGGATTAAGAGTCAAGACCAGAGTTTGATTCCCTACTCAGTTGGCTAACTGGGCAGCCTCAGACATTTCTATAACTCTGATAATTCATACTTAGATTGGGGCACTACTCCCTCCCATGTCCGACTCATAGAATTGTTGCCAACAAGTGAGGTAATACTTGTGAAATAGCCTTGTAAACTACAAAGCACAATTACAGAGCATCGTTATCATGAGAATAAGTACAATTAGATAACAGCTTTGGTATTTACTATTTTTGTGATTACATTTAGATGCAAAATTTTATGCATACTATGATTATATAATATGATCACAGCAATGTCTAAAAATAACCTTATATATAGAATAAATAATATTGGGACACCCAATGCTCAAATATTAGCAATATTTTGTTTTGGTAAGGGTTTTAGGTGAGTACTTTTTAATTTTATGTAATAGTTTATAGCACACAGATTATTTTTCTGATCAGCTTCATTTCCTAGGAAGTCTTTCTTCCCCTGTAGTAGAAACCCATGCTGTGGTGGCTGTTAGCTTTCTGCTTCCACATATTCAGCATTTTATGTTTTCCCTCATTGTTTCAAGATGGCTGCTGTACCACCAGGCCCCACAACTATGGGCATGGGCAAGGGAAAGGGTGAAAAATCTGCTTTATGCAAGGAAAGGAGATGCTTCTCAGTAAAATTCTATTCATAATTCATTTGCCAGAATTACTTCATGACCATCCCTGGCTTGAAGTGGCTGGGAAATTAAGTCTTTAGCATTCTGACTTCTGGCACTTAGTTCTCAAGATGTAGTCCCCAGACTGGCAGCATTAGCATCACCTAGAATCTTGTTAAAAATGGAAATTCTCCTATTCTACACTTGATGTTCTGTCAAGATTAACTACTTAATTTGTGGGGTCCAAAATAAAAATGTGAAGCTTCTAGTTCAAAAAGTATTAAAAATTTCAAGGCAGAGCAATGGCAAAAGTCACATGTCTGTGAAGTAGTCCTACCTTTTGTAACAGAAAGAGTAACAAGCTTTCTGGGTGATTCTGAGGCATGCTCAGTTTTGAGAACCACTGGAGAGGATTTGGCAGCCTAGAATAGGCACTTAATTATTCTCAAGATCTTCCAGCTCCTTGAGAAACCTGCTGGGTGCTTGTAGAAAGATTCAGTCACCAATCAGTCATGTGAGAAACAGAAGTTTGTGTGAGATATATATCTATGCATATGCCATTGGTAAAAAGCAATGGCGGACAAAAGCCCAGTGGGAATTGAGTAGGACCCAGAGGACCTTCTACTTGCCAACAGCTGTGGCCAAGGATGAATTCCAGACTAATAAGCTGGGTAGTGTTGCTCCCCTGATAAATGGTCATTTCAAGGGGTATAAAAAATTGCAGATGAGCCTTCAATGAAAGTGAAATTAAAGTCATTTATCCAGATCATTTGGAAATATCAACTCCCTTCTTAAAGAAGGAAAATATAATAAAGCTCCCTCATAAAGATATAAAATATTTAACATATGACTTCTGCTTTGTACCAGCATCACCTCTTAATGGTCCCATTATTTTGTTATGTTTAACTTCAATGAAAAATTTAGGAGGAAGGATGGGCAAATGTTTAACCCAAATCAGGATTTTTCTTGCCTGAAATCTGTGATTACATCATTGGCACATTTATATTGCAAGACACTTTTACGATATAAGCATTTTTTCATTTGGACAGCAACCATAATAAATTGAAATAAAATTCAGTCTTGATTGATGTTGTAAGTGTCATGTACAGGGCAAGTCCCATCTATTAAGTGTGGTTTGCCAGGGCAGCAATAATAGTAGCATTTGAATGTTTTTCTTATTAAGGAGAAAAATGGTCAGGAACATTGGCTTGGTGGACTCCAAGGACTGTGGCAAACGGAAAGTGCCTGCAGCATGTATGACTCCTTCCCAGGCTTTAGGATAAAGGTGGTCAGAGGGCTGCAAGAATTATTTTTCCTTTTTTCAAAATTAGGATAAACTATTACAGTTTGTGGAATGAAAGAGAGGGGCTGATTACAACATAATGGAGTGTACCATATTCATCTCTTTGAAATATGACCTCACCCGGCCTTTTCCATTTTACAATCGATTCTCTCATTCCCTTAATGAACCTTTGCATTCATGAGTCTTCCTTGGAAGTATGCACATGAAGTATTGCTGGAGCAAAGAATAATTGTCTGCCAAGTAAGTAAGAACAAAGTGCCTCTCTTGTCATTCAGTTCAATTACATTAGAAACTGTTAATGCATCATGTTGGGCGCCGTATTGTTTTGCTTAATAATTATCTAATTTGCCAAAGCTTGCTTTAAAAAATGTTTTTTGAAAACCGGTACAATAGAGTTGCCTATTTCTCTAGAGATGGGATGAGAGGGCTGATGCCACTGTATTTAACCACAATCTTAGTTCTTAAAATGTTGCTAAGCATGTCTAATTTGAGCAAAGTAGCACATTCAGTTTGACAGCGATACCGTGAAACGGAAGGTGTAATAAAATTATAGGGAGAAGTCGGATGTTTGTAATAGAAAGGAATTTGAAGCAATAAATAATTCTTGGGGTTCTGAATAACATGTCTATAATTTGGAATGCATACATACAAGGTCCATTGATCCAATATTTGAAGAAAATGATAGGTTTTACATAACCAAAGACTTAAAATATGTTTGTCTCATCTTTTGATTTCTTCCCTCCACCGGTAGGAATTAAACTATGCTCTGTTGAAAATGTTGGTTATGTATTTGACTCAGTGTAAATTGGATAAAAATCTTGGTGTGAATTGATGGCAGATACCATGAAAAAGGAAAGAAGGGGATTGGACTATGACTGTACTTGTCAGCCACAAAACAATTTCGAAGGTTATGCCCCTTGCTTGGAAGCGAAGGACTACAGTTGCCAGTGAGTGATGGGATGTTTAAACTGAGCCCAGGTGTATTAAGGGTAGACACAAAGCAATAAAATAAAAAAAAAAAAAATTTCAAACAATAAGTAAAAAGGAAAAGGGAAAAGTGGGCATTATCATGGGCCCCTATTTGAAAGAAGGAAAAAGATGAGAGAACAGAGTCTAAGCCTTATGGGGATTTTAAAAATTAAAAGGTAAGCACAATGTCACCAAAGCCTGTGATCATCAAGTCTTAAAAAGTATATATAATATAAATTACACTCATATCTTATGATTGTAAATCGATTCCAAACACTAGTGAATTAGGTTCCAGCATGTCTGTTAGCTCCTCTCTCTTTGTCAGAATCTTCTTGTGATGTCTAGTTTAGCTTCCTTCAGGGAGCCTTTTCTGACTCCTCTCTGAGTTCTCACTTCCTTGGAAGCACTCTTAAACCATACAGTCATCAGGCCTTTATGCTGATATTTTATTGAGTATTTACTATGCTAGGTGCTACGTGTTTATATATATATATATATCTTCATAAAATTCTCTAATCATCTTATGAGATTGATAACTATCATTATCTGTTTTACCGAGATTCAGGAAGGTTAAGTGGCTTGTCCAAGTTCCTACAGCTGGGATGTAGCAAATGTAGAATTTGACCACGATTTATCTGTCCCCAGAGACTACTAAGAGCACTGCTTCCAAAATACATCTCCTTATTTTTGTTAGGTTTTAATGTAAACCTAACCTATAAACCCATCAGGAGAAGGTAAATCAAGAGAATAGAAAGAGTATATGTTTTCAGGGAATCACATCCAACCTCACTTGAAACCATTTCTTCTTTCCTACTTTTCTTCCACTTTACAAAAGAAACACCTTTCACCCTCCTGAATCTTGCCAAGGCTTATTGGTAGGGCTTTGAGATTTAGATATAGTCTATTGAGAATAATCTGAGATGAACGAAATGGGTAATTTGGTTTGTGTTAAAATTTTTCTGAATTTAAACAGATTGTAGAGTCAGCTGAGTATGATGAGTCTGTTCAATGACTTCCTCCTTTTATCTTCTGACATGTCAAAGAATGCTCAACTCTGTCTCTGTCTCTGAAATAGAGAATAATATGGTGATCATAGGAATGTTTTTTGACATGTTTATTTGAAATAAAAACTAAAGTCCTGTTTTTTCTGGTAAACGTAAGTCTAATTGGCTGATTGGTTTGACAAAGGACTGACTTTTCCATTCTGGCTGTATGGCGGATATTTTAAATAAATTGCACACACTATATTGTAGTTTAAAGGTTTTAGCAAAAAATACAAAACACATAAGATCAAAGTATTTTATCTTTATATTGATAAAGGTGCTTTTTAATTAAAAATACTTTGATTTTTCTAACTCTTTCAAAGTATATTGAGATAAACATGGTATCTCTAAGCAAAAGAGCACGAGGCATAATTAATAGTCATTTGTTGTCTTAGAAAAACCATTTAAGGCACTTTCAAAGTTTGCTGAGAAAATTTAAAGCTCTATATCACTAAAATAAATTTCTGATACAACTTCTCCTTACATTTAATAGCTCTAAGAATTTTTGATAATTTTTAAAATAGAATAACTAATAGTAATTTGATCCAAAAGACTTTTTTATTTTTCACAGTAGATCAGCCTTTTGACCACAGGAAATAAAATAAAAATGATACATTGGGCAGAGTAGTAGGATGAGACCATAAACATAAAAATATATTACATTAAGACAAAATTTTATGTGAAGTAGGTCACAGGAGCACAGTAACCCTGGTCCAGTGACAGAGAGCTTCTCTGAAATGCTCGGTGTTTTGTGCGAGTGACATGTATCTATAGAAGCATTTAAATGATTTGACATACATGCTTTATCTTAGTTTAAAATCCCTCAGTTACTCTGGCCAGGTGATGTCATCTACTTCTACAGATGGGGCCACCAAGGCCCAGGATTGTGCTGATTGACCTGCTCTGTGACTGAACCCCAGACTGGAAGGAAAGGCCCCTAACTCATCCAAGCCAAAATAAATTTTCTTTTAAAACAAAGGGACAAATGGGAAAAATGGACTTAAAGTGATATTTTTTAATGGTATGAAAATTATCAATAATAACAAATGCTTGAATAAAAGTCAAAGTATCAATAAAATTATCTCAAGATGAGAGAATTCTATAATGAATCTCTATCTTCAGGACCTTGATACTCAAGTGGAATATATTATGTTTCTGGTAAATTTCAGGCGAGAGCCAGTAAAGGGAGCATATTTTGAGAAACAATCAGTATTTTGTGTGCAATAATGTGGAGGTACTTAAACATATTCACATATATTTTAAAAGAAGCTTTGAACCTAATTGGAAAAAAATTTACTACTATATAATATGCAATAGTTTGAATATGTCATGTTTCGAAGTTGATCTAGATACCAAAATCACAAGTCCTAAAAATAAGAAACATATTTCTGAAGGAATACTGCCACTCTATAATTTGTTTTCCCAGGTCGCATTCGAAGTCTGATAAAACGGTTGGACTCAGTTTCCACATGTATCTAACTGAATCAATCTTTTTCCTTAAAGCAGAGGAAAATTGAAATGTTAATTCTAAAAATAAATAGTTGGATTCTTTTTTCAGCCCTTACTAATTAAACGAGGCCTATAGTTGAAGTGGGAAAGATAGCATTGACTTCATAGGACTGTTTTGAGGATTAAATGATGTA
>NW_011888782.1:10879000-10891743 GCF_000151845.1 Pteropus vampyrus
GTAGACATTGCTAGAGCCCGGATCCCTTGAAAGCATCACTGAGCAGTTGCAACAGCCAAGAGTGCCTCTTTTGAGACCTCTTACATTAATTTGATTAATATCAATTTATACCGTTAGGTTTTCTGTTATAAATACAATTTTGCCTATTTCATTATTTTCACATTTTACCTCAAAAAAACTTAGTGTTTTAATTGCTGAGTTTCTTGTCTAAACTAGATAAAACAGTGAACTCACTGGTGAATTTTTTCCTTTATTATACTATGCTCAAAGAATTGAACTAAGCTCTGTGATGTAGAAAGTAAAGCCCCAGTCCCTCTCAGAAAATATATACAACCTAACAACAACAACAACAAAAAGTAGGCTGAAATGTTGAGGCAGACTGTAGAATGAGGATCTAATCTAGGCAGAGAACATAGCATGGATACCTGAGTATAAAAATAGCCAGGTGGAGAGAGTGCACGACAGTCGTAATATGTGTAAAATCCTGGAAGCCAGAAGTAGCTTGTCATGTTTAGTGAAAGAAGTTTAGCAGAGCCAATTGGTAAAGTTGGAAGAGAACAGTATCAAATGATAAAAAAGAACAGGAGAAAGGGGGTTTTCCAGCTCATGAGAAAGAGTATGGACCATATTTTATGGACAATGGTAAGTATTGATGAGTTTTATTCAAGGATGGGATTGGGAAGCGGTGTATCTTGACCTTCTCTGCATTTTAAGAAATTTGCCATGACTGGTAGCTGGACAACAGTTACCTAGTAGTTGGACAAAAGGAGGGAGTCTAGTAGAAAGGATTTTGTCAGATTCCAGAGAAATACTGGAGTTTTGGGATGCAATTATGGCAGTAGTTTTGTAGAAGAATAGATGAGTACTAGTTTTTAGATTGACTGGATATAAAAGATGCAGACAGAATCAATATCCAGAATGTGTCATAAATTTTTAGCATAGACTAAAAGTGGTATTAGAAATGACCAAGACAGGGAGCACTGTCAAAGACCATATAGTTCAGATCATTGAATCAAAAATACATGAGTGTGAATTGGAGTTTCATCTTTTATAAGCTTCATGATCTTGGCAAGATCAACTCTCTAATCCTCAAGATTTCTTATCTATAATGCTATGCTCATCATATATACCTTAAAGGTTGTATGAAGAGGACTAAATGAGACAATCACATGAAAGTTCGAGCATAGAAATAGTTTAGTGTTTATTATTGTTGGATCAGGTTAAGTGAAGGAAGAGATTGAGGTCAGTTTTGTATGGGGTGAATCATGCCAGAAGACTACCAAGTGTACATATCCAGTCAGAGAATTTGGGGCTGAACTGAAGATATAGGCTTGGAATCATTTATTCATTTAATCGACCACTGTTTATGGAGCACCCACCATGTGATAGATGTTACGGTAGGCACTGGTATGTTGATGGTAGTTGAAGCTAGGAGAAAAGGGCCATGGGCAAACTCTAGGGGGAAAAAAAAAAAAAAAAAAAACCAGAATATAAGGGTTAGAGTGGTAGTTCTCAAACTTTAGCAACAGAATTACCTGAAGGGTTCGTTTAAAAGAAGTTTTCAAGGCTCCACCCCAAAGATCTGATGCAGTAGGTCTGAACTAAGGGCTGAGATTCTGCATTTCTAACAATCCCCTAGGTTATGATGCTGATACTGTTGGTCTTAGTAGTACTAGGCTAGAAAAGAGCGTTAGCTTTAAGGAGACTGAGAGGGAAGAGCAAAGGGACATAGAGAGAAGCCAAGAAAATGAAATTTTTGAAAAGAAAGCAATAGGTATATCTGTTAAGTGGTGCTGAGAGTGCTGAAAAGTCAAACTGAACCCAAAACATCCCCTGGATTTAGTAAAATGGTCAAGAAAACCTGAGCAGACTGTGATGAGAACAGACAGAGGAATGTGAGTGGTAAGATAACTGGGATGATGTACAAAGTCAATTTACATAAGAAATTTGCTTCTCTACTAAATTAACAGAGGCTCTGAACATCTTTTCTCCAAAGTGCTTTGGGTGGGTAGATGAATTGTATTTGAAAAGGAATGGTTCTGTGCGTAAATATCTGGTGAATATTGCTTAGATAAAGCTAAACAGAGTTGTTTTAGCAACCCTTGTTCGTGCCTTTATAATGCAAATGAACTTTGCACATTGACAGTGGTTTTGTAGAAGAATAGATAAATCCAGTTAACGATGTTTACTAAAATTATTTGACAATGAAATTTTTGTCTGAATGTTTAGGGATCAGTAGCCCAGGAGTCTCTTTTGGAAATGGTTCCTCTACAATGTTAAACTTTAGGGACAAGTAGACCAAAGAACAGTCTTTGGAAATGGTTTTTCTGCAGTTCTAAACCTGATCATGGTTTCTGGGGGTCACTGGAAAGGGAGGTCTCATATCCTTATCAACCTCCCAGGAAAGATTGGGAATTGGGAGGAATTTATTTTCTGAACCTAGGACTATATACATAAGTCATAGGTATCAAACATCCTACCTATGCATCATTACAGTGTATTCTAAATCTTTAGTTGCTGGACAACTTGGAGAAAAAGAACTGATTCTTGTCCAGGTATTTGGTCTCTTGGAGGTATGCTTGGATTTTTATCATCAAAATGATTTCAAGGCATTTGCTCCTTTAAATTCTTTCTTTAAAAAAATTATCTGAAGTTAAAGGTAACCTCTATGCTACATACAGTAGCTATATAATTTCGTTACTCTTTTTGAATGCCTTTTTTCTTTAAAATATGTTACAGCAGAATCTATGCTAGAAGAGACTGTAGCCAACATATGCTCTATACACTGCAAGCCAGTACACACACAGCTTCGGTCAAAGAAAATCAATGAAGCAAGAACCTTAACAATTTGGATCTTCTCCTAGATAAGACTAATTCTTATGTGCAGCTTAGTTCAACATAATGAATAAAATTCAGCTGCTTTGGTTTGGAAATACTTTCTTGAAGAGCGGAAATAAGGTCAAATCAAGGACCTCAGTGGGAGCAGGATAAATTAACTACCTAAACATAAAGACTGTCCAGCTCTAAAATGTCATAATTTTTGAGAAGTAACCAGTTCTGTGTTTTTTGGCTAACATGAAAGTTAATTCACATTGTATGGAAAATCTGGGGTGGGGGGGAGGGGGATAAAAAGAAAATGCATTGACCTATACTGCCCCTTAATAGACTAACTTTATCTTACCTTTCTAGTCCTAAAAACTATCAACACTAATGTATCTAGTCAACTCACTATTATTTGAGTAAAATGTAAATTTACTTTTTCCCTACCTCTGCATCTTAATACACACTTTCCACCTTCCTAGATCCTTCAACTGCCCATGTGCAACCTCCCATCGTGATCTAGCTGAATGCTATTTTTTCCATGAAGTGTTTATTTACTGAGGACTTCAACAGAAAAGCACGCTATTAAAAATACTGATAACTATCATTTGTATAGCACATTAGAAGCATCGAAGCAGTTTTTACAAAAGGATCAATTTTACTCCTTATGAGAACCCTGAGAAGCAAGTTATTATCTCGATGGCCTGTTCATGAAGGAAGGAACCAAGTCTCCACGAGGTTAAATACCAATAAGTTGTAGGCTTGAACCCGAGTCAGGATTTATGCTGTAAATTTTATACTCCATCCTCTATTAAGTGGTTGTCTTTTCCCTCGCTGAACTACTGAAGCACTTATCTATTTATTCATTCAGCAAATATTTATTGAACACTTACTATATTCTGCTATAATGCATGTTTCTGTAATATGAATTAGCACATATGCAATTGGTAAGAAGGGGAGTGATGTCAGTAAACATGGCAGTCATCTTGGTTTTTCCCAGAACATTAATGTTTAACATATTGAAGTTCACTAACACAGCTAAATGCAACCAGTCCCGAGGAAATGTGGACAGTGCCCCTTCCCTACATTCTTCCTCCTGACTGCAGTATGGCTATGTGTTCTGCTTTGGAAGTATTTGTCATGAGAGTCTTTACCTTTTTACATTTTTACCTCATCTCTTAGACTCGGATTTAACCTTTCCTTAAACCTACTTCCATCAAGCTACCCCC
Organism: Pteropus vampyrus; assembly: GCF_000151845.1. Taxonomy (NCBI): domain Eukaryota; kingdom Metazoa; phylum Chordata; class Mammalia; order Chiroptera; family Pteropodidae; genus Pteropus; species Pteropus vampyrus. The sequence goes on from NW_011888782.1 coordinate 10,883,050, forward strand.
ACCTCTTTTTGTTTGTTTGTTTGTGAGCTAAAGTCCTTGTGCACACTACAGTTTTATTTACCTAGGGATTTATCATGTCTTTTAACTGCCAGTATTTTTATTAGGATTGTTATTTTTGTTTGTGCTCTAGTTACAAGGTCCATACATTCTAAATGGTCTGCCCTGAACTATTTGTATTTTAGCCCCTCTGATTTTTAATGTGTAATCTTTTAGGGCATAAGGATTTGAATAATGTATATATTGCATGGTCATGTAAATACCTGTATTTGCTGAGTAACAAATGAATATGTATGTGTATCGTGTGTCTCTGTGTATGTATTTTCCACAGTAAACCATCTAACCTCCATATATCTTTCCTTAAAATAGTTATGTCACAAAAGTAAAGAATGGTGGCTTTCAATTGTCCTAGATAGGGATTAAAGAAAAGCTACTATGTGCTAGGTACTTTATCATTTTATTTAATTTCACAGGAAATGTAAATTTGGGTGTTTGTAATCTCCATTTTTGGAAAAGGATTTGAACCTAGGACAGTCTTACCGTATAACTCTTTTCTCAGTTCTCCGTGTTGTTTCTATTTTCTAAAAAGCTAAATATTGAATTTGATATTTTAAAAATCATTCTACCTAAGCCTAGAAACTGAAGAAGAGGGATGCTGGCAAAAATGTTAAATTGTTTACCTTCCTATCACTCTTTCGAGTAAGTTTTGTAGTTTTTCCCTCAGACCCAGTCTCTCTAACACTGCCTAACTCTTTTTACCCCAAACTCTATAATAGTCAAAGATTTTTTAAAAACACGAAAATAACCAAATTACATGTAATGAAAAGTATAAAGTATAGAGTAAAAGCTTTGCAACTTCTCAGGACCCATAGATACCTGTGCTATTTTACTTAAAATAATGCTAGCTGCTGTAATAGATAAACCTCTGACCCCTTCGAACCTCATAGGCTAATGTAAGAAAGGTTTATTTGTCATATAACAGTCTAACTTGGATGCCCTTGGTCTGGCAGCTCTTCTCCAAGCTAGAATTCAGAGCCTCCATTTCCTTCCATTTGGTAATCCTACAGTTTTCAATGAATGGGTCTCAGTCTGCCCTGGGAATCATCCCCAAGTCAGCCAATCAGAAGCAGAGAGACCATGGAGAGTTAAGAGGGAGGACTTTATGCGGAGACCCCAAGATGGCATACATCACTGCTGCTCCATTACACTGGCTAACACTCAGTCGTGTGGCCACTTCTAACCACAACAACTGTGTGTAGTCTGTGTGTCCCAAAGGGAAAGGAACTGCATTTTGTGAACAGCTAGCCAGTTCTGCCACAGGGTGGATGTAAGTGCTTTAACAAGTCAAGTTGTACGTCTAAAACTATTGCTTCCAGCAAGATAAATTTCTCTACGGCAAGCTGTGATAAATGTTATGACTTTATATTTTATTTTATAGCACCTCTGCTCCATTCCTTCTAAATTGCCTTATTGCGTTTCATTATGGACGCTAATGATGGATTAAGTTAGACTGCTTAATAATTAAAAGTATCTCTAGGATAAAACCATATTTTCTCTTGGAGCAAATCTATTTGGCTTTGTTCACAGCTGGAATATTCAGTGTAAGAGAATTAGAATTCTTAAGACGTGAACTAACAGTCCTCTGAATAAATGACATCGACAAGGATCGTTCAGTTTGATTATAGAATAAAGATATAAAATAAAGAAGTTGTATAAAATATGGAAAGGAGCTTTTTACCAAGATAACATAAAAATGAGTGATATGAACTTTTAAGAATAACTTTGGGAATGCTAACCCTTGAAAGAGCTGATATATCTGAAAGAAAACTCTAGAAACAACCAATTTCTGATGCATATTTGGAGAAAAATGGAGGAAAAATAGTGCCATGGATTTGGATCAAGTGTGTTACCTAATGTCAGGTTTTATTTATTTGTTTTCCCTTTAAAGTAGTATCAACTTAACATTTCAAAAAAACTGAATAAATTTGGATTCTATGGTTCCTCTGTGGATGGCATCAGAGAATCTATATATTTATCAATTTGAGGGTTAAAAATGTGTATCTTTAGAGTACATTTTCCTAGGGAGAGTCTATAGCTTTCATTAGATTGTTAAAGCATTCTATGATATTCCCCTAAAAGCTTAGAACCTGTAGATGTAAGACTTCAATCTTAAGATTGGTGAAAGCACAGAGCAGATAGTGACTTAAAAAATTTTTTAAGTCTCTAGGCCTAGAAGGTGACATTCTAGAATGCTAAAAAGCACAAACATGGAACTTCCAAAACCATATGAGTAATATTTACTCATGTGAATATTCATCAAACAAATATTGCTTAGGCACCTTTTTCATGTTGCATGTTATATTTAAATATCCTAATACATGAAGGGAGAGTTGCTAGAAATATTAGAATGAGGGAGATGAGGTGAGAAGGAAACATGTCTCTGTAATAGTGTCTAAGAGCTCAAGTGTTGGCATCAGGCACACAGCAGTTCAAAGCCCACTTCTTCCACTGGTTGTCCGTGTCATCTTGGATAAGTTAGGGAACCTCTCCATACCTCTTTTAGTTTTTCTATAAAAGGAAAATTAATGTACCCATTTCTCTGTATTGTTATGAAGAGTAAATTAATTATACACATAACATGTTTAATATGGCAATCAATATAAACAATAAAATCTTGATAAGTGGTGGGTAATATTTGGTGTCTTTAAGTATTATATCTGCCAAGTATATTTTGAATTAGGCTTACTATGGGTGGCCCTAAGGGGAGAATGGAAATAGAGTTATAGGAAGGCACATTTCAGCTTAATGTAGAGAATCTTTTTTAATAATTATAGAAATGGATGAAAATAGAATCAGGGCACAGGGTAATGAGCTCTATCACTGGGAGTATTTAAATAAAAGCAGCCACTTATTTCTCAACTCCAGCAAGAGATTGGAAGATAATAAGAAAAATTATTCCATTCATCTTTTAAGAAATGTCATCTTTTAAGAAAGCTTGGCCCAGAGATATCTAAAATGACAATATACACTTAAAGTAGTTATCCTTTGCTTAACAGAGGGTTTTCTCACTGGTATTTACTTCTATTGACAGATTACTCTGTAGGGACATAGCAAATATATGAAGTAATAATTTGTTCTTTTTTATTTATTTTTTTAAATCAAGATCAACTCTAATAGTGAATCCAGAAATGCAATTAACTCATGTCTTTTAACTCAAAGGCAGAGATTCTTTGGAAAGAATTTATGCATTTCTTTCTAGGACAGCAAAGTTGATACCAAATAAAATTATATTTTAGAAAATATTATTTACAAAAAGTAGCTTTCTATTGTGTCTGTCACAATTAACAGATAACATTATGTTCTTTTCACAAAAGTAAAATCACATGTTTTAAAGTAAAATAATGCACAATCTGATTCTGTTGAACAGCCAACACAAAACTAAGCCTGTCATGAACACTGGTCTTCATAGTCTCATAGTTTCACCTCCTTTGGAGAAAGAAGTATCACAATTAATCTTAATGATTGGTTCAGTAATTATAAATTCATAAATAGGCCTAGAAGCAACATGAGAGAATAGTGGATGTCTAGAATAAAAGAGTACGCCAGCACTACCCACTAACTTGCTTGATTTACTCACTATATGTTAGAAATAGAATAACTTATTTTAGAAATTCAGTCAGCTCTGTAAAGTTCTTTGTAATGCCAACTTGTCTGTTTCTATGCAATGGAGATATATACAAGTCAACCAAATGTGGAAGGTCACTACAGCCACAGGGAGATAGATGGACATGGCCAATACACTGCCAAACACACATGAAATTGTGTAGTTAATGATACTAGATACACAATGTCAGCGAGAGAAGGGATCTGAGATGCCATCGTCCCAAATCCTGTATCACTCCATCTTCTGTATGCCCCAATATATTATAGCTAAAGGATCAGAGACAGAGAATGCTTAAATAATCTGATATCCCTTCATGGCACAGAAGAGCCCATTTGCGCTCAGGTCTCTTGACCAGCAACATTTTCCAGGGCTTTCTTTGGCATCTCAGTGATGAGAGGTGTCTTGGATTACTGGAATATTGCCACTTGCTGAAGCTTCAAAGCTTTCAAAGTGGGAGATGATACTACCAGATTATTAGAGGCAGGGCAGGACAGGTTTTATGCTTTCTCATGGGAAGAGGCAAGTAAACCATCTGGAACATCTTATACCAATTATGTTTAAAATACAGTGGGGCAGAATGATATGGTAATCTCAGTACTAATAGGTACTACCAGCCTGTCCTAACCACATGCATAATACAAATATACTGTGATCAGTTTCTCTGATGCTTTAGACTTGTCTTGTTTGAAACGGATCTAATACCTTGTCTTTGTGTGGAAGACCCAGCTACCAGGTATAGCACCATGGGGATTTATATTGTTTGGCTTTTAAAAGCTGATTTGAAAGATAGAAGTGGCCATTTAAAACTCTGCAGTTAGTGGAAGAAAAAAAATCTTTCTACATAAGGCGTTACTGAAGCATTTTTCTTCTGTTAGCTTTAGATGAGAGATGCTAAAGTTGAAGTAAACAAGGACAAATTATTTGAAAGAAAATGCTGTCAAATAGAAATAAGATATGAGTCAAATATATGACTTTAAATTTTCTAATAGTCACATTGAGAAAAGCAGACACAGGTGAAATTCATTTTATTAATTTTATTTAATTCAGTATATCCAAAAATATTTCAACATGCAGTCAATATTTAAAAAATAACTGATGTATTTTACCTTTCTGTTACTATCTTTAAAATCCAGTTTGCAACAACATGGATAGACCTCGAGATAATCATGCTAAGCAAAATAAGCCAGACAGAAAATATTGAAAATCACATGACATCACTTATATGTAGGATATAAACCTAAAAGCAACAAATGAACAAGACAAACAAACAGAGACTCATGGACATGAACTATAGACTAGTGGTTACCAGAGGATAGGGAGTAGGGGCAGCGGGGAGGTAGACAGGGTGGGTAAAAGGGGTCAAATATGTGGTGACAGAAAGAAATCTAACTATGGGAGGTGAACACACAGTGTAAATATATATATGCTTTACTGTTAAAGTATACAGCAGAAACTGATTGGATTTCATTAACCAATGTCACCATAAAAAATTAATTAATTTTTTTAAAAATCCAGTTTGCATTTTACACTTATAGCACATCTCAGTTCTGAGGAGCCCCATTTTCACTGCTCCATAAGTGGTGTGGCTAGTGGCTGTTACGTTGGACAGGGCGGCTCTAGATTTAAGGCCAGACCCCTAACTTGCTGAGAAATCATGCTCAATCCATTGGAATAATTCCTGACTGGAGAGTAAATGGCCAAATTTTATTTCATGAGGGAGTTTCTTAGGCCCCTCAGAATGGGAAAAACATTTTCAGGCATTATGTATGTGTTTGCCATGCAGCATTGTCTGTGTGATCTGTGACTTTGGCTTTGCTCCAAGTGACACGTGAGATAAGATGACTTTCTCAGCCATGGCAAGCTCACCAAACAGTATTCTTCTGCAAATGTAATCAGTTGACCTGGGTTTGTACAAACACAGGTGAGGAGAGAAAGCATTGAACTGAATGATCAATCTGTTGAGATATCAGGAGAAGGAATTGTATTTCTGAAGCCAAGAAATGCAGTGTTGATTACTAAGCTGGAAAGGGAAGTCATAGTGCTCCAAGGGAGAGGCTGAACAGAAGCAGGCTCAAAGGAGGAGCAGGGGCAAGAGGCAGCTATGGGCAAGGCTGGAGCAGAGTGTTACAACACTTCAGAAGTAAAAAGCATGCAGAAGCTTTTCAGATGGTTTGTTGATTCTAGTGGACATGGAGAATTAATAAAAACACAAGCCTGTCAATATCAGTTTACTTCTGTGTAATGAGAGCACAGTGAAAAGGAGTGTCCTCTTTATAATTTGGAGGGTATTGTAGCATTCTCCTCCCCTCCAGTCATAGGTGTAAAGAAGAGAAAGTTGGAATGAATTATAGAGACAACCAGTCTTGTTTCTCTTCTACCCCGAATTTACCTAAGACTCCACAGAAAGGTAATAGAGTAAGACTAATGGAATCTAGTATCTCTTGATCAATGACTTTTTTTCCCCAGGGCTGCCTGTGCTAAAACTTATTGTCCCTTAGACTCTAGAGCATCTGAAGAGGAGGTACTGGTCTCCTACTTAGGAAATGAATGCCTGGATTGCTTAAATTACTCACTCCCTCTAGACATATTATAGAACTATTCTTTTACCCTCTGTGACAGCCATGATGTCTGATATGAGTAATATACACTCCAAGAGAGTTGTTTTTCCCAGAAAATCTGTTGATGACAATGTGGAATGATTGGAAATTTCCTATGTTGCTGATAGGGGTATAAAATGGTATAAACACTTGGGAAAAAAAATCTTGTATTTTCTCATAAAATTAAATGCACATTCATTTTATGACCCACTAGTCACATTCCTGTTTACTGTCCAAAAAAACTTGTATGAGAAGTCACATAGCAGGTTATTTGTACTTCTCCAAAATGAGAAACGATCCCCAGTCCATGCACAGGAGAATGCATAAACAAACAGTAGTATATCCATACAATGAAATACTGTTCAGCAACAGCATGCATGAATGTCAGTAATACTTAAAATGAAAGAAGCATTACGTAAGAGTACATACCATATAATTCCATTTGTATGAAGTTTTTCTGAAGCTGAAGAGGCAGAACTAGTTTAGGAAAAGAAATCAGAACAATGGTTGATGAAGTTGCGGGGAACTGACTGAAAAGGGACATGAGGAAAATTTGGGGGCAATAAATCTTTTATATCTTGATAGGATTTAGGCTAAAACTGTGTGTAAATTTTTCAAAATGTGAGAAAGAATATGTGAATTTTTCCAATGGTATACCTAAAATTTGTTCATTTCGCTGTATGTCAATTTTACCTAAAAATAAAATAAAATTGAAAACCATTTTGAATTTTAATGAGATACATTTAAAGTTACTTTGAAATACATCAAAAAGTAATATGAACTAATAGATGGCTGAATAAATGGGTAGATATGTGATAAAATGAATATAATGAATGTTAACAATTATAGGATATAGGTGATAGATCTATGGATGTTCATTATACATTTTTTTCAACTATTCTGTTTTGAACAAATTCATAAAGTCTTGGGGGAGAAGAAAATGAAATTATTTGTAAACTCTGGTACTTTAGTGGGAACAAATTACTATACCATACACTATTCAAAATGGATCACAGCCCTAAAAATGAAAGCTAACACTATAAAACTTGTCGAAAGAAGGCAAATCATAGTGACCTTGGATTAAACAGAGGTTTTAAATATGACACCAAAAATACTGACAGAAATAAATTAATAAATTGATAAAATGGAAATTGGTAAATTCAACAAAATGTAACACTTTTATGCTTCAAAAAATATTAAAAAAATGAAGATAAATCACAGATTAGGAGAAAATAGTTCCAGATTATATATTTGCTAAAGTACTTGTGTCCAGAATATATAAAATACCTTACAACTCAATAATAATACAACCCAACTAAATATGGGCAAAAGATTTGAATAGTCAGGTTGCTGAAGAAGTACACAAAAAGTTGTTGAATGTCATAAATCTTTAGGGAAAACCACAATCCACTTCACATCCACTAAAATGGTTATAATCAAAAACACAGAGTATTGGAGAGAATATAGAAAATCGAGAACCCTCATACATTGCTGGTGGGAATGTAAAGGGGTGTAGCTACTTTGGAAAATAGTTTGAGTTTTCCTAAAGGTTAAATGCAGCACACAATGCAGCAAGGCTACACATAGGATGTTATGCAAGGGAAATGAAACCATAGGTCCATGTAAGGGACTTTGAAAGAGAATGTTCAGAGTAGCATTATTAATAAGAGAAAAACTGGAAACAATCCTAATTTTCAACAGGTTAAGGGCTAAACAAAAGGTGATATGTTCATATAATGGAATATTATTCAGCAATGAATAGGAATAAACTATTAATACTTGTTATGACCTAGTTGAACCTCAAAAACGTTTTGCTGAGTGAAGAAGGCCAGATAACAAAAGACCTTGTATTATAATTTTTCATTTGTATGTAATGTCTTGAAAAGGCAAATAGATAGAGACAGAAATAGGTAAATTACTGACAAGAAGGGAATAGGGATTGACTGCAAATGAGCAAGAGGTGCCTTGGGGGGGCGATGGAAATATTCTGAAGCTGGATTGTGGCAATGGTTTCACACTTCTTCACTAAAAATCACTGAATTGTACATTTAGAACAGAAAAAACATTATGATGTTATTATCTCAAAGCTGTTAAGAGTAGCAAATAAAACTTAAAAGACTGATGGAACTTATTGGATTCCCTCTAAAATGCTATGATGTAGAGTTTTGAAGCTATAAGAATAGAATCTGGTATATGATTTCCTTCACCCTTACTGTGTGACATCTACAAGTTAATCTCTATGATTTACTTTACTACTATATAAATAGGAATATCTACCTCATATTAATGTTACAAAAATTAAATTAGATAAATAGTACTTCAACATGGCATTTAGTACATTGAAAACTTAATAAATGTCAACTCTCATTATCATGATAATGATGACATAGGGGAATTGGCCATAAATAAGTTCAGTTTCTTTTTGGCTCAAAGATC
>NW_011888782.1:10893133-10895565 GCF_000151845.1 Pteropus vampyrus
TGAGTAAATGCTGGAAGATAATTCTTAAATTTTAAAATACTGAGTAGCCCTAACAATTTGTCAGTATAGCCCATCAGTTTGTGACTTTTACTTTAGGTTCATTATTTCATTCCAAATATATATATATTGAGATCCCGGTGTGTGTCTGGCACTGTGCTACACATTTTTATTCCAGAGCCAATGAAAAGACAAACAAGAAATGCTGACTTCACCAGTGTAATGAATTTCTCTGTTAAATATTAAGAACATAGGCTCTAGAGTTCAACAACCTTGGTTCAAATTCTTGTTCTGCCAATGCCATTGGCGTAAGCCTGTGAAATAAAAATGCATGTGGTTAAATGATATAGTTTGCTAAGTGCTTAGTACAGTGTGTGGCACATAGAACTCTCTATTAGAGATGATGCTAATGATGCTGGAAATATTGGGTTTTTACTTTTAACTATATCCTCCATCTGCAGGGGATAGATTATAATGAAAGCTAATTTGTATTGAGCACTTATACTTTTCTAGGTACCATGCCAAATATTATTAGATCATAAAGTCCTCAAAACAAGCCTATGCTATAGGTATTTATAGGAAGTAATAGCTAGCCCCATTTCACAGATGAGGGAACTGAGTTTGGTAGAAGTTAACTATTTTTGTTCAAAGTCATACACAGTTTGAGAGAGCCAAGATGTACAAACAAGGAGTCTACCTCTAAATCTGCTATCTTAGCCACTACATTAGTCTATCTCATGGATGATGTAAAGAAAAGATGTATAGAAAGTGGGTCAGATTTGAGTATGAAATACAGAGCCTTGTATTCAGAATGGAAAGACTAAGTGTCATTGCTACAGCTGGCTGCTTACAGCTCTGCTGAGAATCTTCTCCTGAAAGAGGGTGAGGAGGAGGGTGTCTCAGAGTATAGACCCACAGGGTCTCCATGGTCAACTTGGCCAAGGATAATGAAATTCTGGGACAACTGGAGAAGACTAAATGTATCAGAAAAATAATTGAGTAATTATTAATAAAAATTTTAACTGACAAAGAGACTATATTTTTTCTTTGTTCTTGTATTCTTTATATCCTGCCGACTTCCAAAATGATGACTTGTGGCGGGTTATAACAAAAGACACACAAACAATAGAAACGTTCAGACAAGGGTAAAAGGTCAAGAGGCTGGGTATTCAAGCTATTCATTTAGCACATTATTTTCCCAGATGGGAAATCTACTGCAAAACTGATCTAAGATCAGAAGGGTGCTTCATAAATATATAGGTTAATTCTCTCAATATATTTGAAGTGCTAAGATAGCAAACCTCTCCCTATTTCACTATAATGGCCCAGCTTAATTTGTCATCTTTTTTCCCCCTCCTTTTAAAGCATCACTGAGACTTTAAGATACTCATTGTGAATTAATTTGGGATTTGGCATAATAACATTAATCATGCTAAAAGAATTCATTTGACAGTAATGCAGTATAATTAGTGATGTACTAAATCCATTGAGATCTACCAATAATTATAGAATCGTTATTTTAAAACCTTATATAGGCATTCCTTTTTTCTTCTTCTTCTTTTTTTTTTTTCTATTTTGAATCTGCAGCATGTACAGGCAAAGTCTCAGCTCTGACAATTTGCTTTTTGAAATATTGAGCAAAAACATCAAGATTAAACCCTAGTAGACTTAGCACTAACCTTAGAGGTCCTTTGCTTGGGACAAGATGTAAGAATTGACTTAAAGAAGACTATTTAATTCTGAAGATAACTGGCCAAATTATGTGGAATTATTGGGATAGCCTCAAAAAATAAATGAGACTGAACAGACCTAGAGTTTAATAGCTAAGATGCTTAATGACTGACAGAGGGTGAGAAAATACCCAGAAAATTTCTATTCCTAGATTGTAGTGTATGTTTACTATTTCTTTAAAGTATTAATAGTCAATTTGGAATGGGACTAGGTTAGTAGGGTGGTTTCTGTGGTTGTAGATTTTAAAAATTTCAACAGAATGAGATCTTAGAAATCAATAGGTCAAATTATACATTTCACATAATAATCGAGGCCCATTGAAGTTGCATAGCTTGTTTAAGTGCAAAATCTGGCAACTCAGCCAGATTTGTACTCCAACTGTCTGTACTCCAGTAACCACAGTCTTCTAGTCATAAGTGTCCCATTTCTGCAGGAATTTAGAATCAGCTCTTCTTAATAGGATGTCTAGAAAGAATTAAGCCCCAGTGTCCTAAGGTACCCTTTGCATCTAGAATGGAAATAACCATGTGCCATCTTTGCGAAAATTATGAAAATAGTCATTCACATGAATTTCTGCATTCTTTGGCTCAGCTAAGGAACCATGGTTGAGGAAGCCTCCAGACTTCAGAACAGGACAGTCGAATAGAACTTCCAATAATAATGGAAATGTTTTATATCTGTAGTGTCTGATGTAGCAGCTACTG
>NW_011888782.1:10896865-10963018 GCF_000151845.1 Pteropus vampyrus
ATGTTGTACACCTGAATCTAACATATGTCAACTGTAATTGAAAGATAAAGTTTAAAATAATTAGGTAGAGAAGAGGACAATAGTATCATTGAGCCAGATTGCAGTGAAGAGCATATGAAATTTACACCTATTTTTGGAGTATAGGTTCCCCTAAACAGTGGGAATCAAAGCATTGTTTCACAGCTAATTGATTCGCTACCACTTGCTAAATTCTATGGTGCCTTGAATGCAAATGACAGAGTTTTTACCCTCAAATACAGGTTCAACTAGAGAGATAATACTGACCCCAAAATGAATTGAGAAATGGAACAATTATCTGTGGATGGTGCTAAAATATCACTGGAAATGTGAGTAAGTCACCAGGGCTTGGTGACTTATGATACAGCTATCAAACAAGAAAGATGAGTTAGTGATAGCTTCAAAGTGTTTGAGCCTGATTGAGAAAATGGGGCTGCCAAGGAAAGAGAGGAAGATTAAGAGCTATTTTTGTGGTAAGAGTTTAGTTTTAAATATATCAGGATGGAGACAACAAGGCAAGCATAAGTAAATATATAGTGTGCACTAGAAAACCAAAGCCCCTGGGTGCTTTTTCTAAGCTGCCGTAAGAAAAAATTATACTGTTCAAATAGTTGTATCGTTAGATCAGAATAAATTACCCCAAAGAGACTTAATATGATACTGCCATCACTACCCTGTTCTCAAACTAAATGTGCTTGGCTTAAGAAATTAAGTGAAAAGGCCACTCAATGCTTTCTTGCCATAATATAGCTGAATTTCCAAACAAGAGCCATCAAAGGTTGATTTCATTAATTTACAGAATACACACAAGAGTCTTAGAGCTGAAAAGAATGGACTCTGTTCATAGTTTTATCACTACCTCAGCAGGGTAGATTGATCCAATAATAGTGTTGCCCTAACCACTGTCATCCTCAAATTATACACTTCTTGCAGAATCATTTTTGTCTTTACAATACCAAATTAAATATTTCATCCAATGGCTATAATATTTAACTAGACTCTCATCTGTATAGAAAAAGATGAAACCTGGAAATGTCCATGGAGAAGTTTACTTATTATTAAATTTATTTATCATTATATAGGAATTACTTGTTCTGAGTTCCTCAGTTCTGAGTCCCCAAGTACATATGTACTCCATTATGCCTAAAGGATAATAATAATTTTAAAATGCACATAGTAGACCTGTAGCCCACATGGCTTCTACATAGCAATGGGATACAGTGGCCATGTCTGTCTCTGCTTAGGGATGTATTGGGTTGAAAGCTCTATGTAACATTGGCTTATTTATCAGGTCTTAAACCCTTGAGTGTCTGCAATAGTTCTGATAATTGCTGAAGGTGTATGGCCAGTGCACAGAAACATGCAAAGGAGCTCATGGCTTTAAAAGTATCTGTAACCAAGAACCACCTATTCCCTGAACACATACTAAGAAATACTGTCACCCATAATTGATCTGTGTACATGATATAGACTCACTAATTTACTTTTTTATCCTTCAGCATTCTAATCTTGTTAAAATTTATTTCTTAAAAGTACATCCCTTAGGCTGATTTTGGTATGCATTCAAATAAGTTGGTATGTGTCGGTGCTAGAAATTTTGCATGTTTTTAATGCAAACTAATGCTAGCCTGTAGAAAATAAGATAAAATTTACTGTCCTCTGCAGCAAAAGTTACAAACACATCTGAAGGGTTACTTTGTCTTTTATAATGTAGATGCGTTCCTAAACCAGATCCTCACCAACTTTGTACAAAATGATTGCTTTATTCCTGGGTCTGATAGGCAAAAGAGAGTCTTGAGGGGTTATAAATGTTTTTGAACAGAGCATTCTAAGTAAAAGTTCAACTTTATTGAGAATAGCAAAACAATTTTCAAAAGCAAAACTCACCTCATGGTGAAATTTTGAGGTTCAAGTTGGTTTATGCTATTCAAAGTCAGTGGATAAAGAAGAGTCAGTATCGCTGTCAGTATTTTCATTGTGTATACAGTGTAATAACTGAAAGAGTTAATTTACTTCTTACATTATCCCTGGTCTTAATGGACAGGATTTGAAAGATCTAATGCTTTCTTTGTCAAAAGTATAATGCATCTATTACAAGCCAAAAGTGCAATCCATACTCATACCAAAGCATAACATCTATTAAGTAACTACCAACTTTCAGTGCATCATCAAATAAGATGAAAAGACCTGAGGGCAACGGATAGTCCCTATGTCTTGAAATTTTTTTATACTGAAAGAATCTTTTTCAATTTTAAAGAATTTTTCTTTTAGCTAAATGGTTGTTTCCTTTCTTCCTAGAGTCTTAACCATTCTTAATTTAGGCTTAGTCTCTGAAAGCTCTAGTTTTATGGTTCTAGTTTTTCAGAGCTAAGTTTTTTTTTACTCAGCAAAAAGTGTTATATCACTGTCTGCTTATGCTTTCCAAGATCTTTTAGACAGCAAAGTAAGGTCTACCTGTTCCTCCACAGAGAGATACTTGTGGTTAATTCACATTCTCCACCCCCATCTTCTCACTTAATATTCCCTCCAATTTATGGAAATATTTGTTTTCTCTTTAGAGATTCTCTTCTTGGGTTTTGTAAACCACATGTAATGATTCTAAATAATCTGGTATAACAAATCATTCTTATTTCGTATTATTAATTCTTAGAAATTGGATTGGTTTTAAGAAACCAGCTATGTACTCAAATACAGTGAAACTTGAAACAAAAAAAAGAATCTTACCACCTTTTAGAAATGATGGCTATTAATATGTTAATCATATTTATTTTCTTTATTTGTATACATTGAAATGCCTATTTTGTTTAGAAAAAGGGCTTTAGAAAAGACATGATTTAAAAGCAATGTGAATATTTTCTAACTATTATCTTGCCAGATTTACAACATCCTTTGAAAATAAGAAATTCATCAGTAAACACATTTATAAATAAAAAATATTTTCAAATATTTCAAGAGAAAACAGAATGAAGACAACAGGTTACTTATGGACTCCTCTTAGAGATGAACCCAGGTACAAGCCTTATGTAATATTTTAATAAATGATTTGGAAGTAAGAGTGCATAGTGAAATCTCCACGTTTGCACATTAAACTTGCTATTCTTATGGATAAATTATAGGAAGATCTCGCCGTACTCTGAGAGTAAGCAGAAACGTGACCGATGATCTTCAATAAAAATGCATTTTAGGGGGAAAAATGTCCTGAGCTGTAGTTTATAATATGATAGTTTATAACTATCTCTTATGAAACAGCCAAGAAGAGCAGTTTTCCTCTTCTGTTGAAACTATGACTTCAGGCAAAAAAAAGCCAACAAACTCTGGTCATTATTTATTGATTACACAAATAATTGTTGAATCTCCTTATATAATTATAAACACCATGCTAGATTCTGAAGATGTAAGGTTAAAAAAAAAGTAATTTATGGCTCATTTCTAACAGCTACATTGCTAAACTCTTATTCCTCTCTCTCTCTCTCTCTCCTTTTTATATCATCTCTAAGATCTGCTTTTTAGCACTTCTAGAGGAAACAAATTCTAAGTCTATGCGATGCCAACATCTATGCTGTCAATATGGCCTTCCTATAATGCCTGGGCAGTGCTGCTACATGGACCAATGTTTTTTCTTTGGATCGAGTCCTCAAGAAACATCTTAATGATTATGAAAAATAAAAATTGCAAAGAAGTAACTATGAAGGATGCTTTTTAATTATAAAGAACAATGTCTATCTCATTCTACCTATTTTAATATGCTGTTCTCAAGTCTTTTTTTCATTTCTCATTGTCAATAATAATCTGGCACAGAGGATGATAGCTCGATAAGTTACAAGTCTAGATATATTTAGAAAAGGATATTGACAGCACTCTGCAATCTATTTTGGTATAGAATATTTTCATTTGTAAGGAAAATAACAATGATGAGGTTTTTTTCTTTTTTATGGGTCATACTGTCAAAGAATATTCTAACACACTGAAAACAGAAACAAGTCTATTAAAACAGAATTAATGATGAGAGGCAGTATAAAGAAAAATTATAACACAGCAGCTGTCTGAATTTAGTTGGCGTACAGAGAGCTCTCCTTTGAGGGCCATGTGCTAGAAGGTCTTACCTTTTATGAATCTGAATGAAAGAGGCATCGGTACAAGGTACATCTAGTGGTGGAAGCTTTACCACCATTAAATTTGTACTTATGAGTCCTGCTGGAATTGAAAAATATGATTGTACCTACAGTCTTAAAATTCTCAACAAAATTCCCCAAACCAAAGTAATTTTAATTTGCCATCATTAAAGAAAACCAAAAGCCATTCGATAGAGCCTTGAATGTTGCTTTGATGTAAATTCCATCAGAGAAGGTGGTTCCTTATCTTTTTTATCCTTACATCTCCAATGCCTGGTACATGATATGAGTTCAGTTAATACTTGTTGGTCTACCAAGCACTTACACAGTGTCTACTATGTGTCAGACACTGTTCTAAATGCCTTTCAAATATTAACTACTTAATCTTTATGGCAACCCTAGGAGATATGCATCCCCATAAACTTAAATACCAACAAAGTTAAGTAATTTGCTCAAGATCACACAACTTGTAAGTAGTGGAGCTGGGATTCAAACCCAGGTAGTCTGGCTCCAGAGTCCATGATTTTAACTACTCAGCTATGCCTCATAGAATTGAATATAATTTGAGGAGAGCCACCGATTCATATGATTAATGCCTCCATTCTCCATGCATATATTTTTAAGCCTATACCCAGTTATTTCTCTCTCATGCCAGAAAATCCCCCCACCTTCCAACCACATAGGGAAAAGCTTATACTTCTTGGCATGTCATTTAAGACTTTTAATTTGATTTTGTTTATTTTCCTTATTTTTCTGCTCTCGGCTCATGGCTAGAGTACAAGAAGCATAAAATATCCCAATGACCTCGAATAGGCTGTTTGTGTTTATACTTCAATGATCTTGCTTCCCCTTTGCTAAACCTCACTTCTACAGATCTGTCAAGACCAAATTAAATGTCACTAATTGTATGAAGTTTTTAGGGAGTTGTCTAATTTGTATATGTGACCCAGAATCTAGCATTGTGTCTGGTAAAAAGGGACTGATAGGTCTAAAAACTGTGCACTGAATAGCTACTTTAGACTTCACATGTGTCCTCATAGGCATCCTCATACACGCATTGACAAACTCGTGTCTATGACATTCCCATAGCCTATGATGTGAGTGGTGCCTCCTGGGCTTGGGCAGTTCTGACTGGGACAATAGTACAAGGCAACCTTGCTGGTAGATAGTAGGAGCTCAATAAGATTTTTATGAGTTGGGAACTTATTTGCTATCACACAGCCAGAGAGTATCCAGTCTGACTCTGTTTTTTCTATTATTTGGGGAGTATTGGCCATGCCATCATTTTCTAGACTTACGTTTCTAAATTTATATCTCTTTGCACAAAACTTTATTTAATAGAAAACTTGAGACGCTCCCAACTGAATGTCGAGCTGTGTCTTTGGATACCTTTGATTTCCACAATGAACAGAAATTCCTAAATTTTGGAGCCTGCTTGAAAGACAAAAGTTTATGATCTTTTCACTTGTTCCAAGCACCGTATGTTCTGATGGGAAGGAAGCGATGGGCCTCAGAGTTTGGTCCTCTTCCCCAGGATGATAGAAGTCACTTCCTTGATTGACATGACAATCAGAGAAAAAGGAAAGGAAGGCAGTAACTCCCAGTTGTGTCTCAAAGTCATAATTCTAAAACTGGACTGGGCCTCTCTCCTTCTTTTAAAGTGCTAGAACCAAAATGAGGAGCATAGAAACATCTGGCACTAATAGGTGCAATAGCACTCAAGTGTGTAGTGACTAATACCTACTAGAATCATTAAAGTTACTAATATATGTTATTTTTTATCACTTTAACTGACATTAAATTTATATTCAATAACAACTCTAAAGAGCTCATTAAGTGAATATTTTAATGTGTTCTCTGTAAATGTACACGCATTTATAACATATACACAGGCATATTAATATATAGAATGTTGTGTTGTAGTTTTTCTGTGACCTCAAAGTCTTCTACATATTTATCATGATCAAAGTTTATTAGATTTATGTAATTTGATATTTTAATAATTAAAAAAATAAGGACATATAGTATTGTATTCAATAAGTTATTCAGAGAGACTGTTAAAAGAGGTTTTGATATGTGGCCAGAAACATATTATTTATTAATTAAGCAAGGTTCATCCAGTAGGATTAAATCACAATTAATTGCTACTTTGGTTGAGAAAACTATCACTGAGTGACAGAATTCATGGAGGTGCTAATCTCTCTTCCATTCTTATTTTTCTCTCTGCTCAGAGAAAGTAATTAACCATTATGAGAGAGAGAAAACCTATATAATTCGTTTACCAACAAAATATCCTTAAATGAAGGAACTAGTGGATTTATTTAAGTAGCAGAAAAAAATCTATCTTTTAGAAAATTTATATAAAATGTGATTCAGACTTGTGACATTTCAATGTGTGGCTATAATGTCATCAATAAAAGAAAATTAATATCCTAGAAAGAAGAGAGACACATAATTGAATTTAAAGTTATTTCTCTGTATATGAATCTATTTAAAAAAGAAAAGCAATAGTAAAATATAAAAATACTTTGAAACAATTCTTTCAAATAATTATCTACATCTTTTCAATCTCTCAAAGGAGAATTGTTGACTTTTGAGGAAAAAGACCAATAACTAGTATTTTACTATAAATGTTCTTTATAGATCTTCATGAAAATAATATTTAAAACTCAAATCTATTTTGAAAGAATATTTTACATATTTTATATTGTTTTTCTAAGCCTATTTTTAAAATGTTCCTAAAAGTAGGCTTGGAACACTGATAAAAAAATTTTCAAGAAGTCAGTTCAAATTAAATTGAGTTTTCAGACTTGTTAGTTTTGTTAGGTTCTTTAGGGACGCTTGCCACTGAGCAGGGTTTTACCTGTTCAAAGCATGACCTCTTCCAACCAGGAGAGATAGTATGGCCTGATGGTTAGTGTGAACTGGGATTTTGCATCTAGCAAGTGCATCCGCTACTGAGCTCATCAACAGCAAAAATGATTAGAACACTCAGAGAAACAAATACCCTGGAAGGTCAGAAACCTTATTCTTTACAAAATAGACACTTTAACAACTTAAAACCAATTTATGTGAGAAATAAAACAATATAAATAAATAGGATTTTATGATCACTTTTCCCACAATTCCTTTATCTTTGAGCTGTAGTGTGTGATAAGATGTCATATAAGAAAGCATCAGACAAATACTACGAAACAAAAATATTGGCATGATAAACACAACTACACATAAAAAATATACGTACATTTATATTACCTTGTATTTTCCAATAAGGTAATAAACTGCATACATCCTGATGAGAGAATAGAAACCTTTCTTAGTATCCTTGGAACTTTTAGAGAACAACATTTTTATTTTGTTTTGTTAAGCAGACTTCCCAGCTTCCCAATGAAGTTCCCTTTGAAGAGCATAATGATAAATAATGGAGCGATTTCAATTGTTATTTTGCCAAAAGGTATTGTCTGAGTTTTTGTGTTTATCATGACTTGTGAAATTCAGCTGTGTCCTTGGTCCTAGCTAGCCAGAGGAGGGAAAAGGCAAAGCCATTCCATTGTGGCTCTCTCTAGAGTGAAAAATCAGATGCCATGCTTTGATGGTTGTTAGTCTAACTGCTTGCCTACCATTCTGGCTGAGGGGTGGAAAAGTTACCGGCACATCTCAGCGTGAATTAACGTAACCCAGAGATAATCTGGCAGATCTGTCTGGTAAGAATAGCTTTTTTTAAATGTATTATTTGGATGACTTTGAAGATTTAAATTGCTTTTGTCTTTCTTACTTACACGTCTGCCGAAGGATCATACCATATGCTATAAATTTCTTTTATTAAGTTGGATTTGGTCTTGGTCTATAAATTGTATATAAATAAGCCAAAAGTCTCTGCTAATAGAAACTTCTGTCCTTTTGTAGTCTAATGCATGAAACTGATAATTTCACACCTCTTCTGCTACAGCTATACTTAGCTTTAGTAAGTGTTTTGGTTGCTTTCATAATCAAAATATGAATAATTTTTCCTGTCACAAATAATTATATCAATTTTAATGTCAAAAAAGAAAATGCCTGACTGTATTCCTCTATTGTTAAGACCAAATACCATTTTATTTCCAAGTTTTTTATTGATGAATTTGCTGTACTGGAAAAAGTTTTCGAGTGAGCTATCATAAAACATAAAAAGAATTTAGAGCCTATGAATGACGAATAAGATTTATCAAGCAGCAAAAAGCAAATTGGTACATTTAAAAGCTAATGGTATTTTGGAGTACCAAATTACAGTGGGGAGATGACAGAAATATTTTGCAATTCCGAAAAGCACCCTGAAGACTTGAAGTGTTTAACGAACCATATCATGTGGTATTATAATATTGGTTTACATTCCTTTTGGACTATGATTGCATTAGCTTATGTTTTCCAGAGGTGGGTATTTTTGAAAGGCAGCTGTTTATTAATGTTTTGTCATTTTCTTCATAAAGCTCAGTAATGGGCTGTAGCTGGCTAATTTAATCCATAAGGCACTTTTGTACTCTGTTGCAGGTTTTAAACAGAAATCAAATTGCTTTGTTAGATTTAGGTATAGAACAAAGGCATTATGTCATTCTACATGTGTACATCCCACTGAGCTCCAATAGGTAAAAAAAGAAAACAGTATTTAATTTCTTTCTCTCTCTGTTGAGCAATAGGTATACAACCTCCAAAGCCAGCAAACAAAAATTGTCATGCCTCGAAAAAATTAGTTAATTAATAAAAAATAAAAACAGAAAACAAAAGCCATGGCAATATATGGAAGCCTGATAACCAATACTATTCAAACTGCTACTTTCTCCCTCAGGCTTCTTCTTCTTTTTTAAATCACTTTAGTTCTTGCTCATATTGTAGTCTGTTCTGCTTTCACAGAAGTGGAATTATTGAAAGTCTGATGTTAGTGTTCTGAAACATTCATACCCCTAATTCTATAGGAAGATATTGGAAAACTAGGTTTATGCTGATTTTTCACAATCCTCAGGATGTGGAATATGCTGCCATATGCTAAGATAAGATGACTTATGATGGGAAATTAGTGGAGTGTTTTCAAACAGGCCTGGCAGGATGAGAGAATCTTGTTTAGGTTCAAAAATTGGATTGTTAGTTTTTACTTTCTTACATGATTACTCTAATACGGCATAATCATAACTGGATTGCAACAACATGGCAGTCTGTTGGCTGATTTTTATTGTAGGCCTGTTGGCAGAGTGCTCTGTCTGATTGTTCATTGTTTCTACTCATTTTTAATCTTTCCTTGATTTCACCACCACTGAATTGGCACAGAGTAGGTAAATTCTGTTTCATAATATTTTGGGAGAATGTATAAATTGGAAATTAATTTGAGGGAAGCTGGATGCCTTTTGGAACCTAACTGTTTGGAAACAGTGTAGTTGCTGAAGAGCCAAATCGTACCTTTAAAAAATATCTTCTTATGGTCTCAAAATTATATTCTAGAGACACTCCTCTAAATTATTTTTCATAATGTCATTTGTATCGCCCCATGTATGTTTGTATGGAATATGGCATAGATGTATATATTTGCAGATAACATCAGAATTTTGAGATGTGTGATGGTGGTTGGGGTACAGAATTTATCCTGAGATTCTAATAGTTTTTTTCAAATTAATATATTGAGTAAAGAAGTTTTCTGAGTATTAGGTATTGGGACCTCAGTTCACACAATAAAATTAAAATATCCTAAGACTATAATCTATAACATAATTCTATACCTTCTCAGGATCCCCAACTACAGAGAATCTTACTTAAAAAGTCACTTAATAATATAGAGGATTGAAATCTAGAAAGGAGTTTTTCACATCAGCTTAACCAAGTGTCTTAACTGAGGCAGCTAACAATCAGCCCAAATGACTAATTTGATTTTCTACTTCTCTTCCTTTCCCTAATCAGAATTCTGATAGAGGGATTAATTAGCAATAAAGCAACATGAGGAAGAAGGAAAGAAAATGAGGGCATAGATAATCCACAAACTATATATAATCATCCCTGCGTAATCAAAAGTTAACCATCATTAACATGACATTTGCTTTTAAAGCCAGGCAGAAAATTATGATTTTTGGCACTAACCTAATCTTTAATTATAGCACAGTACCATTTTTTTCCATGTGTTAGTTCAGATAGCTATAAATTATATTAGTCTAGGGCTTTTGTGTCATTTCCTTTCCTTTTCCATGATTTATATAGTCAGAATACTGACCTATAATTAAGTGTACTTGAGAATGGTCTCCAGTTAATTAAATGCTGTGGAGTAAGGAGGGTATACTTTGCCAAAATTCCAAAGAAAAAGGCCATCTCTGGGTTAAATATCTTTGAGGAGCCTGGATAAGTCTTCAGTGTGAGTTCGCTCTGACTGCTGAAGCTGTCATGAAAAGTAAAAATGAATCTTGACTATTTTCTATAAAAGAATGTAAGATTCATCTTTTTTGTATAATTTAAGGATATCACTTCAAAAAGTAATTGTCTCGTTTTAGGCATGCCCCTAGGCTACTTTTTGTGCCGCAGAAAATATTTTTTGGGTCAGGGAAAAGGCAAATTCTTCTTAGATATTCTCATCAAAAAGAGTTTCATCAGGGTCATATTTTGATCAACAATATTGTTTCTCTTTTTCATGTCCATCTGCAGCAATTTTTGGTTTTAGATGAACTATTCTGATAATAATTTGTAAAATTTAAAATTCTATGAAAACCATCACAGTTGATTAAGCCTGTTCTTTGCAAAACTAACAAAGTTAACTCCTCTGAGCTTGCATTTTTCTAATACTGAAAGTTGATTTGTTAGCACGTTATAACACATACTGCACAAAGGCCTTTATGTAATCGTACATGAACAGGTCTGTTTTGAGAATGATACTAATACATGTGTGCACACACATTGAGGAATAATTTACACAATACAGTTTATGCACACAAATAAAGTTTGTGCTGTGCTTTTCCTTAGAAGCAAATGTCACTCATTTTACATAAATTTTATTATTCTCATCAAAACAATTCTCACTCATTTAAGCACAGTTTAATTTTATTATGTAAATGAGCTCTGGGGTTGGCTGTGTAGCATGAAAGTGAGCTCTGAAAATCTTCACTGTTGACTTCAGTAGAAAAAACATGTTATTGTTGGCAGGGATCTCTACACCTCTCCTTTAAATGGTGGCAGTGGTCTGTGTCTGCAATCAAAGATGTGGCACATCGTTTCAGCTTTTCATAATGCAAAAGGAGTTTTGTTTGACAATTTTATACCAAATAGTCCTTTTTGTTCAGCCATGGAAATGATGGAAGCAGCTTAGTGGGTGAGAATTTCTTGATGGGCTCAAAAAAGTCACAGGACTAACATACAGGTCTGTGATGCTGATAGTGTAGACAGGAGATTCCGTGTGGAAAAGGAGGTGCTATGCCTTTTGTTTAAAGATCTAAATTAATTCCATTTCCTCTTAGTTTTTACAATAGCATAAGGGGATGGGGAAAGGATTTCATACAATTTTAGTTTTCCAAATAATTATTGAAGTAAACTACCTGGCTAAGCAACAACTCAGATTTCTTCTCCATCTAATGCCTCTCCAGTGTTTTTTTCCTTGTTTTACATCTCTATGGCAATATCCACAGGCCACTCTCCTTTAGCTGGACCAAACTGAATTCCTATCCATGTGTGTTCCCAGCATAACCAGCTACTCTGACTTACTACATGCTAGGGGAAAAGCAGGGACCATAGCATTTTTTCTGCCATGGGACAGTGAAGGAATGAAAGGAAAACATGGAGTCTGAAGTCACAAGGCTATGGATTTGGGGTCTAATTCTGTTCCTCACTGACTTTATCAACTTGAGTAAGTTGGTTACTTCTTGGAGCATTAAATTTCCTCAGCCAATATGTCCTTTGTGAGAAATACTGTATAGAGATTTAGGAAGAAAATGAGGATTGGGACCTAGGGAGAAAATAAAGTCAGTAAGGAATTATCCAAGATGGGGTTGACCAAGGTATTATTAAGAGCAAGTCCAGACAGCATTAAATTTTAAGTTGTTTATAATTTCATGCTGTAATGGAATCCTCCTTCTATTACTCATAGTCTATATAAAAAAATTATTGCCAATACTTTAGAACAGAGATGAGTTAAAAGAGATTCCACTTCTGAATTAACAGAGCCTGCAGAGAGAAAAGAGCAGTCATAGGTGAAGAATATAGGGTGGTTGGAGAAAGTCATCAGAAACAGAAAACTAGAGTATAGTGATTATTAGGGGAAATGGAGCCTTCCGAGGCATTCTTGGAGATATTGGACTAACTTAAGATTGCCAATTTTTCATTATGTCAAAAAAATATTTTGAAAAAATTATTCTTCCTCAAAAGAAAGGCTATTTTAATGCAAAAAAAAAAAATAGGGAATGTACAATCAGCACAAAAGAAAGTCCTTTAAACCGAATAAACATAGCTTTATAAAATTCACTATATTGTCTTTATCGTTGCCTCATTTTCCTGTGGACTGTCGAACACGTCATTCCTAGACCAGCATTAGAGAATCTTGAATCTAGATTTTAATTCTTTCTTTCAAAGCTAAGGAGTTCTATATTTACGTAAAGCGGCTTGCCTAATTTACATGGTTGGGAGGCCCATAACTTCGGGTAATTTCAGGTGTTAGATTTGTGGTTTTCTTTGTGTCTCATCAAACTTTCTTATGAGACGAAAATGTGACTAATCAGGATCCCAGGCTGAAGTACTTAAATTTTTTTTCCCAAAGAGGAGACAAAGATTTCACAGCACAGGAATGTTTGGCCAGATGGATGCATATGCTTTCTTAGATTTTTTTCATCTTAGCTCCTCATTTTGTAGATGTTTTCATTTAACTTCAGAAGAGGTAAGTGATCTGCTCAAGGTCTCACAGCCATTTTATAGTAAAAAATGAGATTGAGCTTGAGAAACCTAGGTTTCATGATTCCAGTTCATCTAGAACTTCATTTATTTTAATATGTCCTAGATACCATCATTACATTAAGTGCTAAAAAAAAAATAATAAATTAAACTTTCCTATAACTATGTTTATAAGTGTTGGGACCAGGAAGATACCTTCCAGAAAGCAATAATTATAGATTTATCAAACCTTAAATTTAAAATGGACCTTAGGATTTATTTATTCTCATTCCTATTTGAGATAATATGGCCCTAATTTAATGCAATACCTTGAGATGAATAGACATATTTGAGTAATTTCGATGTTAAGATCCAATAAGACTTTTGGCTAATTAACCATGCAGGCTGAAAGAGAAATGAAAGACATAGAAATGAAAGACAGAGAATTAAGAACTTGGGAGCAGAATAGCATAGTAATTAAAAGCATAGACTTTGGAGTTCTCTGCCATTACTACCTGAGGGATCTTAGTTTGATCATGGGACTTCAGTTTATTCATCCACTAAATCAAGATAATCTCATCTTTTGGGGTTTTGTAAGAATCAAGCGCTATTACATTTGTTAAATCTGCATTACATTGCCTGGTACATAGTTAGTACACAGTATTACTACTACCAAGAGCATTGGTGGTACTGATTTGCAAGAAAAAATGAGATGTTGCTTTAGGGGACCTCTTTCACCATAACTTATAGATTCAATTTGGGATTTGTGAAGCCTCTAGAACTTGGTTCTTCAATTAGTGTTTTTATTTCTTGGATATCCATCTATATCAAAGTTTTTTTAATTAAAAAAAGTTTAAGGAAAAAAGGCTAGATTTGGGCTATCAAGTTTTAGAAAGGCCAACGTATGGGACAATGAAAGATGAGTTAATGACCGTCTAATGTAATCCAGAGAGAGTGTTCACTGTGGATTCTAAAATGTTGACTACGAACTTAGCGAATGATGCCAAGAGGGTTTCTTGACTTAGATACCTAAATCAGACCATGCAAGGGAGAATTCTGTTGGTGTAATCATAGTGGTTAATACCAGTTTGTAAAATACTTCTGAGTTTACCAGGAGAAATGGTAACCAAAAGCATCACATAAAACAAACTTCTATTTCTTTTTATTGCACTTGATGAAGGTTATTAAGAATGTAATTTTTTCTGCTTGCTATGTGATTAGCAGCCAAACCTTTTGGGGGTAAATTTCCATTGCTATGCTCTTGTTATCGCAAATAGAATTTGCATGCCTAATTCTCTTTCCTCCATATTGAATCCATACCCCTTTAGGTCTAACGGCATGCTAAAAATGATTCCAAATCTCCAATGTTGATTGTGGGCCATATGTTAGCACTAATTATATAAATGAGACTTGGTGGAAATGTGACATGCTAAGCATTCGGAGCTTAAGGAATTATCTAAATGAATTCTAGCTTGAGTTAGTGCTAGCAGAGGCAAGGAAATGAGGGTGCAGGTTTTGAGCAGATGTTAACAGGTCTGCAAGGCTCTTCATTGTCTTTATTTGTCTAACTATAAGGACTGCTGATGGAACATTGTGTCAGAATATTTTAAGGTGCCATTTTCCCGAAAATTGCATTGTGCACCTACAGATGGATTCATTTTCTGAATAAGCAGAGTGGAATGACAGAATATCAAAGATTAAGATTTGCAGTCTTGCTGTGAGTTTGAAAACTTAGCATTTATTGGGATCAATTGCCATGGTCACTATGACATGGAGGCTGGGGATTTTAGAAGGATGTTTTATTTCATTATCAAACATTCTTGAATTTGAATTTTCAAAATGAAAATCAAAGAAGTAGAATGGTGCTGATTCAAAACAGCAGTGAATATTGTGAATGTCTGACACTTTCTGTGTGTGACGATTAAGGAAGACAGTGCCATGGTATGCACATTAATTCACATGGTCAGGGGAGCTTTGAGACTCTAAGTTGTGTCAAGATGGAACCCCAGATTCCCCCCTTTACCTAGAAATCATAAAATCCTGGACATGTCAATGCTTGCCTGTTTCAGAGCCCATGGTAAACCTAACATATCCTTGTTTCTGTCACTCCCAGAGACTTCTTGAGATTGGATTATATTGTTGTTTAAAAGTGGCAAAAAACCAGCTGATTGGCAACCAATTCTCAATCAATAAGCATATTTGCATCATATCCTCTAGCATGTCACTTATATTCCACTGTCCCATTTTCTTATGTTTTCCACAGACTTTGATCCCCTTGAGCCTGTAAACTCCGCTTTTTCTTTCTGGGTCTCCAGCACAAAGTTCATAACTTGACACACATTAAATTTTTGCTGAATGAATGCTGGTTAAACCATAAAAATAGCTGATATTTATTGAGGACTTACTGTGTTGTAAATATTTGACTTTAGATATTGAATCCATACTGACGTGTTCTTAAATGAGTTCTGGCTGCTCTTGTTTTGCAAATGCAGAAACTGAGCCTAAGGGAACTTAAACAGCTTACCTAAAATCACACAAGTAAAAATGATAGTAAAAGAATTTGATCCCAGGAATGTCTGACCCTGTCAATCAGTCTTGTAGGATATGGATTCTGTCTTTTAGGCACTTCTGTGCTAATTTAATTGTCCTCAAATTTGGGTTTCTGGGTATATTCTTAAGGATTGGTGAATTTATATGGGTGAGTTGTTCTGTATTCTGTTCATTTTTATTGCATTGGTAATCTAAGTAGAATGAATTTGAGTATATTTTTGATGATCTGGATGACCATATTGTGATGGTGTTTACTATCACATTAGTGCCAACTAGTATTACTTTAATTGTTGAACATTATTCAGGGAGGAACAGAGGCAGACTAAATATGGAGATGATAATGTGTTTGTGCCAATGAAGGTTTAGTAACATTAAGGGTTTTTGAGTGATTTAAATAGAGAACTGAAGTGGAAAAAATTAATTTCCACAGAGCATAAAGCAATGATGACAATACTATAGGAATTGGGCCATTGCAGTCAGGCCATATTCACATAGGAGTGAGTGACATAGTTTCAGTAAACTAATATTATCCATTATGTAGAAGATATGTGGTTAATTTCCTCTTTTTCATAATCTTATGTGGGTTTTCTTTAACTTATTTTGGTTTTCTGGTTGTAGAACACCTCAGTTGTAAGGAGTTAACAATTTCATGTTTGTGCATATTTATATAATAAACTAAATCTTTCAAGAATGGGGAGGGAGCCATGATTTTCTTTTTCTTTTTTTCCTTTGAAAGGGATCTGTATACTCTTTGAGAGGAACATGCCTACATCTGCCTTTGGCTATCATATGTCACCCAGAGATTGAACTAAAATGGGATTAGGATAACAGGGGTATGTGTGTGTCTGTGTGTGTACACACGTATACATGCACACCTGCTAACACTTGTGAAACACATGGTGGCAGTGGAAGTTTGAGGGAGAAGGTTTGACTGGAACTGCTTGCCTCTCCTGTATGGTTCTTTCCCTGGGTGTCTTGTTTATTCATGTCCTATTGTTCCAAATAAAGATGGCTTCTTTAAACCAGTATACTTCCAGAATCTTATTCTTGGTGACCTTCCCTTGCCAGGAAGTAAAACGGAATTTTCTTAGTATGTTTGGTCACTGTAGTATCTTTACATGCTGGCCTCTAGCCACGAGACCACAAATTTGAACAAAGATGTATTTCTTGTTTTCCTTGACACCTTATGCAATTCCCTGCACCATTACTTCTCTCCAAAGTCAGTGAGGCATCCATAGGGCTTAGGGAGGTGAGCAATGAGACCAGTTCACAGTAGTTAATGTTCCACTCTCAAACTGGCACTAATTTACCCTTGGAAATTTATCTGCCACTGTTCTTTTTGGAACTCAGACTCTAATGTCTCAAACCATCCTGAGAAACCCATAATATATTACATAAGCATGGTTGTAATTCAAGTGGTTGTGTAGTTAGTATAGTGAACAATATTTTTTTTCCAGAGTTCAATGTTATTTTTGCTAAAACTCAGGCAGTTCAGAGTTATAATTACATAACTAAATTGATTGCCTTTATAAATTAAGGGGGTTGGGGAACAGTTGGGGACAGTCAGCACATAGTGAAGAGTACTATGCCTTTTTTGTAGAATGTTGTTGCAAATAAGGTTACGAAGCTATCTCCAATGCAGATGTTTTTGCCATAATATGCACTCTTGGAAAAAACTGGAGTTCTGAAAAATGACACGTTAATAATGGCAAGGCTCACGGGAAAATAGTGTTAAAAACAGACCACTCAAAAGAGATGCAATTTTGTAATCTCAGCATGAATAAACCTAATTAAAAATGATTAGTTCCATAGGAAAAAACATGCTTAATTTCTCATAAAGAAGTGACACACACACACACACACACACACACACACACACACACACACTATACATACATACATACATATATATATATATATATAGGCTCGAGTTTATATATATATATATATATATATATAAAAAACTTTACCTTTAAAAACAAGTGAAAGTAACTTGATGGCAGGATTTAGGTTGCTGAGTTATGGAGTTCAGATTAAATGGAGAGAACCATATGATTACCCTTTCCAAGACAAGGCATGTGGCCAAATTGAGCCAAGTGGTGAAACATGAGTGAATTGTGTATAGTACATTATTCCACAGCTTTCTATATTATAATATCTTGTGTTCAACTGCTATTATTGACTAAAAGATATTAATATACTGGGAAAAGTCATATACAAACCTATATAACTTCTTCCTTAAGATTATATCATTCCTCTATTTACTAATCCCATAGTGCTAATTTATGTTACAGATGCACATTTTGTAGCAAAACAGACTGTGAGTTTATTGGGATTTTGGAAGGATAATTCACCTGATTGAACCTTGTACATTTTATGTTTGAAGAGGAGTGTTACTTCATAACGAGAAATAGAACATATGTAAATCATGAAGACGGGCTAAAGGGAGCCTCAGGCTATAAGCTGGCATCTACTCTCCTACATGGGACCATATATATCTTTATTTAAGGTATTTTTTATGACTGCAAGGAAAGCTCACATATACAGATAACCTTCAGTAATGGTGGCTTGTGGAAAAGAGTCTCCATCTAGTCTAGTAGAGTTAGAGTAGCATGGTTGGTTTCATTACTCTCATAAACCATGGTCCTTAACCACAGCAATAAGATTGCATATTGTTTTTTCAAAAGGTGGCTATGTAAGTAACACATGTAAAGCTCCTTAGTACTACTCTGCTCTATATAGAATGACAGGTACCCAACTGATAATGTCTTTACCACAGTCTAAATAAAACCCATGTGCCTCTTTCAGATCCTGACACAAGGCTCATCTCTCAGGCCAGGCCAGCTGGACTGAGGGGTTCTACCCGATTACTGAAGATAGTTGAAAGGGTCTTTGAGAAGGAAGCACTGGCACCCCATGAGACTTAGTCTCGATATGCCCTTTGGAATAACACCAGTTATAGAAGCAAACTCCTTCGCCCACAGTGATGGAAAGTCCAGGCAGAGGGGACACAGATATGGCCAAACTCTGGGTTCAAATTTTAGCTCCTCCTTTTCTAGCTGGGTGACATTGCTTTCTTCATTTGCAAGATATGGAAAGTCAACTACATGACTGTGGATGAATAGAAGCAGAAAAGATGTTTTATTTCCATCTTTTCCACTGGGTCCCTTTATTTTAGGCTAGGAAACCTCTGGGGCTTCTTTTCTATTTGCTTAATCAAAGCTAAAAGAAAATTTAAGAGGAAAAAATATGCTCATGTTCTGATTCCGTGTTACTTAATGTCCCATTCATATAACTCCAGTAATTATCTCCCCTACTCTTCCTGGTGGGAAAACACTGTCTTGGTTGCCATGACTTTGTAGTGCAAGGTCAAGGAGTAGGGCCTTCTCAGCCCTGGTTACCTCTGGACCCATGCCATCAGCTGCCTACCAGTTTGGGAAACGTCACTGCACATCCTTCTCTTTGTCTCTTAGAACATAGTTTTTCAATGTCAACGCAACAGAGTAACTCTCACTGTAGAAGGGGAGTGAAGCTATTCCCTACTGGTGACCTCAGGCTGCCGGCAAAGGGTTAGCTCTCTGAGAGGGGGCAGTCACGATTCTTTTGAAGCTATGTTACAGATGGTGCCAGTGAAGGGAAAAAAGTGTCACAGAATACACACTTTCTCTGGTCACAGCCAATGTGGTCATCCTGAGCACCTCCTCTAGAATATGGAAAAAAACATAATTCTCCTTCTCCCCCAGAGCATATTGTGCAAATAGGTGGACCCTTAATTCACTTCATTGGAAAAGGGTACGCAGGGAAACTGAGGATCAAATTAGATAAAAGGCAAATTGTTAAAATAACTAACATTATGGCAATTTAGTCTGTAAAGTGATTTGATACATTTTTTGCTCTCTTTAAAGATACACATTACACTAAAAAGTTAAAAACAAAAACATTAAATTTTGAAATGAGAATATATGCTTCTTGAATCTTTCGATTTGATCTAAAATTTATTTCAATCTTTGTAAGTATTCCTGGAATTTCCCTCTGTGTAGGACATTATACACTAGAGACCCTGAGATAGAATAAAGTACTCTTCAGTTCCAAAGCTAGTTTATGAATTGGGTGTTTTCTGAATGGACACAGGATGAATTTGATTTGTTCCTTTAATTTTTTCTCCAATATATAGCAAGTGGGTAAAAAATACTAACGTAGGTTGGCACAGGTGTAGGAAACCAATGCGAGATTCACCAGCCAGTAATATTTTTATACCTTTGGAATGCACCCAAGATCAGAGGAAAGAGCGAAGGGGCAGAATGCAGCAGTTACAACAGTGTGTAACAAAAATATTGTGCCATTGAAATGCTAATGTGGGTGAGCATCATGTTATAAAATTCACATTGTTGGAAGGCAAACCTAACCACTTGAATCATATAGACTGATTTTTATGGGAGACCTCTTATTTTATTCTTTGAGTATTTCATTTTCATCCTGTGTTTTCTTTGGAATTAATAGAGCCTCTTAAAAACTACTGTCTATAAATTTTCTCTCCTACATATGTCTCGAAACAGTTTCATTTCTTCATTTAAAACATTACTGCCATTTCAGAATGCCCTATTTTGTATTTAATTTCACCATCTCATATAAAATACATGTTCTTCACATAATTATGTAAAAATGGGTTTGCAAATGCCCTAGAGATCCATATGATGGGCACATTATAGGATTCTAAGTAATAATAATCTCCTGTTTACATGAGACCTGATTTTCATGCCAGTTTTTACACTTTAATATATCCAGAACACGGCTTTGCTCAAATATGCTAGTTTATTCTGGTCCATGAAATGCATTTGAAATATCATAGATTAGTTTGACTGGCAGAATGTGCAGTTACATCTGATATTTGAGAGGTGAACAGAATGGAGCCAGAGATAGGCACCATCGTTGTCCTGTTTGCTATGAGCAGATCTAAACAAAGCCCAACAGCTGGTTACTGGAAGACCTAAGGCATAGACAGGAGAGAGAGAAGCAGAAAAAGAAAAGAAAAAGAAAAAAATATTTAAAAAACCCGGGAGGATTAGACAAAAGGAAGCAAAAGGAAAGGGTTTGTATCATATAAACAAGAGCTTGAGCATACCATAGAGAATACAAAGAAAGTATCCATGTAGAGCAATGGTTTTCAAGCGTGGATCCCGGACCAGCAACATCAACATCACCTGAAAACTTGTTAGAAATGTGAATGGCTCAGGCCCTACCCCGATCTCCATACTGAATCCGAAATAATGGTATGGGGCCCAGGAGTTCGTTTTAACAAACACTCCAGTTGATTCTGATGTGCGCTGGTTTGAAAACTACCAGTCTACTAGAGGGTTTCACCTGCGTCAATAGCGTGCTGAGTGTTTGAGATGCTATGCATGTTTGTAGGAGGGACACCAAGCCCAGTGGTGGGAGAGAGCGAATCAGAGACCTGAAGGACATGTAGGTGAAGAGCAGAGCACAGTAGAAATATGTGGAATTTATTCTCCCTAGAGGAAGTGTTTTGAAAGCAGCACCTTTTCAGTGACTTCCAAAGTAATAGATGTCATGACAGTTAAGATAGTTAGAGGAACCATGTAAAAAGCATAGAGAGAATCTTATCCAAGACTGGGGTGATGTGCTCACTCTCACCACTCAGTTATGGCCATTCCTGTTTCCTACTATGTCGTTGCCCAGGCTCAAGTTCATAGTGCAGGCCAAATCTTTAGAAGGGGCAGCAGAAAGGAGGATCCAGGCAGTACACACAGTACATGCAGAGGGGAAAAAACATGGCACCCTGGGAAACTCAGTGGGAGTCAGTGCATGTAAAGTGTAAAAGATTGGAGGGGCCATGGCCACAGATAAGATTGTGTATGCAAAGTTTAGGGCTCATTGGACACCCCAAGGGAGAGAATGATGTGATTCGGGTCTTGTGAGAATTAAACGAGTGAAATAAAATGGTTGTGGAAGGTTTCTGAAATTAGTATTCTCAGTGATGACATTTTGGGGTCTATGGTAAATGGGATCAATAATTACTTACAATTCATTACTAGGCACCTATTGTGGAACTGTGGGGTCCATTTCTGAGACATTCATTCTAGAACACCTGACTCTGATCCAGTCCAAAAAGACTTTTCTGTAGATATTTGAGGGAATGAAAATCATCTTGGCAGCAGAAAACCAGTGTCAACAACCTCCTCCCCCCACCCCCACCAAAAAAGTAGGAGATGCAGGAAGAGAGATGCTGCTCCTCGGGCCTTCCGTCTTTCTTTGTACATTCATGAATCTATTCAGGATAAACAATTTATCAATTAACCTTACAGGTAAAGCAAAGAGGGATTTGACTCATATTTACTTTCTTATGGGGAATACATAATTTCTGCAAATTTGGAAATGGAAAACATGGTAATACAATTTTGCTGTATACAATGCATTGTGATTGTCTACGGGCAGTTGTCAAAATATTTTACTGTATATATAGCTAGACAGAAACAACTGATTCGGCCTCATCTATACTTTCCTTTTTAAAAAGTAACATTTGCTTCTCTCAGTGGTTTAAATTTAAACAATGATTAGAGAAATGTATTGTAAATAATGTTTTTATTATTTATTAATGAAAAAGTTTTCTTTCAATTGTATAGAATTAAATATGCATATATTTCCTGAGATTTTAATTTGTCTTTGATCCTCTCTAGAATTCTTTTCTAGGATTTCCTTTTCTAAAATGCTTAACTACCAATTCACCCTTTAAGTTCAAAGGACCCCCAGTCTAGGTCTCATAAGGACAAGACTATACGGGCTTGGCTCATACCAGCTTCCCAGCCTCTAGCACAGTGCCTGGCACTGTAGGTACTCAATAAGCATTCATTAAACCAATTAATTACTACAGAAGACTGCGTCCATGTACCTGCTTATTGAAGCTTTTATCTTGTCTCTTATCTCCTCTTTCCCTTTTCCTCACCACAACCTGATGGATTCATTACAGTCATTAAACCCAGTCCTTAATTTCTCTAAATTGTTTATGCAACTCATTGAATGATGTTAACAGGTAACAAAGTTCCACAGTGAAACTCAATTTTTTTTTTTCATCAGAAGCTGTGTAATTTAGGAATATAACGTAGCTCACAATGCACATTAATTATGAAAGAATATATGGTATATCCCGTTGAAACTATTCATTGTGGGGGAAAAAAATGCTTTTTGATTATTTAGTGTCAAATGAACTCTCTTTAGTTTAGTTATAGTCCCTTCCAGGGAGAGGCTAATAGGAAGCCTGAGTTGGGGTTTGGGGTCATATAGATGCATGAAGATAAAAGAGTTCATGGGCAGGATTTCATGAAATTTGAATGTGAAGTGGTATTATGCATCGCCTTCATTTAAATAACCTAAAATGAGTAATTCACTCTCTAGAACATTTGATAAAAATCCTTGGAAGTTTGCCAGCAGGCACGGTGGGGAAAAGAAATGCATATTCAAAAGTAGACAAGGAGGAAAAAAGAGAGAAAATTGGGAAGCGAAAACCTGAAAAAGCAATCTATACCTGACTTTTTTTCTAAAATAAAGTTAACAACTTGGTTATAATCGTTTTAAAGGGCCAGGGCCTCACTTTACACTGCTAAGCAATGCAGTCATCTGGAAATGCCACCATTAAAACACCAGTGCGTTTAAGAAAGCACCCAAGAACATTTTCTTTGCATTGTGTTCACCTCAGGTGACAGATCCTATGAACTAGAAGCTTGGTTCTGGAGTGTCAAAACACCTACATGCAGTGGGGATCGTTGCCATAGAGATAACTAGATTATAGATAGCTAGATGATAGATAGACACTGAATAGATAGTAGATAAATGACTTCATGTGTCAGAAGAGGCCTTTGTGCCTAGGAAATTACAGATTTTTTTTCAAAAACAATTCTTCTGTCAAAATCAAAAATAGAACTCTCTTTGCTTTACTCCCACTCTGTATGCATTCTCCTACTCTTCCAAAGCTTTTTTCTTATTATCACATTTATGATGTGTTACGCCCATTTGATTCCTCCTTGACTTCTTGTCTAGAGATTAACTTTCTTCAGAGGGTTGAATGTACTACTTGTGCTAGGGGGCAAGAAGGTAGATAGCTGACCAGGAATGTTTCTTTATTTTATAATAAATAAGGGCTTCATTTGTTCTTATTTTATCCTTTTATGTATTCAGACCAGTTTTTTCCCTTTTTGTTCCTCCTTACTTTTTACTTACCCGTTTCTCCTTTTTTCTTTCTTTATCCTTATTTTCTGATCCCTCCTCCTCATCTTGTTCCCATCTCTGTGACCTCCTGACTTTCCTGCCTCACTGTTTTTTGTCTGTGCTCTTTTATGGGTACTTCTGTATATTTTTCTAATTCCAGATGTTCTAACACATTGAGTCCACTTGATTCTTAAAATGACAATGGGCGATTTCACCAGATAGAGCTGCACATTTTATAAAATGCTAGTGAGATAAAGGACCTTGGAAAGCTCATCTTTAAATTTGGCACCTGCCCAGTGGTCTGGATCCTAGGAAGGACTTTGTAGAATAAATAGGTAAGAATGTAGGCTCAGTCCTATTATTTTCTCTGCAGTGTAACCTCTGACAGCCTGAAAAATCAGACTTCATTTTATGGACTGTTAAACAACAACCGAGTCCTGAATTTTGCTAAGAGCAATGGGCAATCATGAAGAAATCAGAAGCCAAGGTGTGCTCCTTGGGGAAGCTTTAGAAAGTGAAAGAACAAATTTAACTTCATTTTACAGATAAATAAAAATTGGGGTGCAGAGAGCTTATGATTTGCTCAAAGTCATATAAGTGATAATTCTAAGACTCTATAACCTGGGGATTCTGACATATGGTCAAGTGACTTTTTCAGTTCACTTCATTTCAGAAAGGTACATGAGAGAACAGAGGAGAGAGAGTCATTACTACTAATGTACTGGAATTAGGGGTTCTTCTCCAAGTTAGGGAAAGTTGAGGAAGAAAAAAAATTATAATAGGAGAGACACCGTGTTTATTCCAAGGAGGGTGCAGGAAGAGGGGAACAATGAAGATAATAATCAGAAATACCTCTGTACCAAAGTTTTCTCATTTGTTAGATGCACACAACATTTTCATTGTAAGTCTGTTTTCATGATCAAATGAGAAAAATTTAAAAGGTTTAATATATAGAAGACACTCAACGAATAGTGACAATTGTTTTGGATTTGGGACTGTACTTTCTTTTTAACGACCCTGATATAAAGAATCGTTAACACTCATGTCTTAATGGTCTGGAGGTACTGAGGCTGGTTTTCAACATGTTGAAGGTTATTGAAAAGCAAATTAATTCTACCTAGCTTTGAAACAAGAATCTGAAAGCTGGCCCCAAACTGTTTCCCTCCTTGTAATCCCAACCACAATTGGTGGTTCACAACTGTACTCAGGGAAGGTAACATACAGACAAAGAGATTATTTGTCAAAAATGATTAACTGGTGCCACATGCAAGGAAATATCAGTAACGGTTTTAATTCTGATGAAAGCTGATATATTGGATCTTCTTAATACTGTAGTGGCTGATCATGGTCATAGGTCACACAAAGGTTTAAGAAATGGATTTAGACTATTTTTCCAGGAAACATTTTTTCCAGAACGTCAGGTGGATATTTGCACACAGGAAGATTATTGGAAAGTTCCCTTGGGATCTATACCTGTGATAAATGAAGAAAACTAGATCAGGTTGGAGGAAGAATTCAACACAGTTGCAAACAGCTCATATGATTCTCAGCCAATCCCTTGACAAGTTATAGAGTTGGAATGGTTCTTTTGAATTATCCAGAATTGAGGAAAAGGGACTGGATCTTTGCACTCTGTACAAATCAACCAATAGATGCTAGCTGCCCCTGTAAAGGAGGAGTGACATTAAACAAGGTGTCTATCTTCTGCTGAGAGAAATTGCCAGAAATGGCATCAGCCAAGAACCAATAGCAGCCAACATTGCAGGCAGCAGGGGTAATGAGCACTTCTCTTCTGAAGTGGGCTCTGGACAGAACATTACAGAACCCAAAACATAAGAACAAGCTATCTTTTAAATAGGTTGGAGTAGCTTGGAGAGTGTCGTCTTGTTGTTCTCAGGATACTGAGTTCTTAGAAAGGGAGTAAGGGCACTTGGAACCCAAAGAAATATGTTATTTCTTCTTCCTTTTGAAGTCTAAAACCAGACCTCTTTTAAGTTTTGAAAATATCATTATTTTATAAATATCATCAAGGAGATTAATTGGAACCTTTGACTGAAAATAGGCCCATCAGGATTGTCAGACTGAGGAACTGGAGAGAACACAACAAATATTCTCCCAGTGTACTTCAGCATTCTATCAAGGCAGTGGCCAGATGACAAAGAAAAAGGTCTTGTATACACAACCAGAACTGTGAAGAAGTAAAAGGAAAAAGATTGATCTTGAGTAAATCTATGGTTACTCATAGAATTTGAGAAAACAGAATTGTTATCCACATACTATGAGACTTAAAGCTAATCTCTTACCTCAATTATTTGCATGTTTCAAACTAAGTTGTCTGCCAATAGTTAGAATTTTCTAACTATTAAATTTGGCCTCTTTTTATATGCGTAGATTTAAGACCATAGCTCCAGTCTTCAAGCTGTAAGCTAAGCCATATTCTTCTCACATATTCACCAAGAACTTATAACCTCCTAAGAGTTCTTTGTGTTAAGGCCAGTCTCCATTTTTTTTTTCTTTTGTATGTGTGTATAGCAACTTTTGCATTAGTTTTATGGAGTTAGCCTGACTCATTTATTCATTCATTGCATGAACAAAGTGATATTAATGTAAAGCCTTTGGTACAGATGAGTTAAAGCATGTATAGCTGATGTGTTGATCTCCCAAGACAGTTTGGATAATTCAACTTTGACTCTGCTCTTAAACCAAATATTTTAATCAGAAGTATTAATAATCAACATTTTTCCATGGGTGATTGATTTGCCTAATAACCACTCTTTTAGAAAACTAGACTGAACGTGGCTGAAACAGCTAAGCTAGTCTCCTTTCTCATCCATATTTTGTTCATCTGCTCCTGCTTGTGCCTAGCAGTAAATACTTGCTACAACAAATTTTGTTTCTCAGAAAATAAAACCATCTTCAGCTCATCTTGTATATTTACTAAGTCACCAAATCCTGCCTGTCTGTCTTCTAAGTACCCCAGCAGTGTCTTCCTCATAATTTCTACTTTCTCTGCCTTACCCTGGATCCAATTGTCTCTTTCCTACCTATAGTAATAGAGAAATTCCTATGCCTGGCTTGGCCCCCTCTAATGATCTTCTATATGACCACTGTAAGAATGATCTCAAACAAATATTTGTATTGTTTCTCTTTTAACACTCCAGAATAAATTGTAGATTTCTGTGAATGTCATAGAAGGCCCTTTGTGATCTGACCCCCTACCTGCTACATTAGATTTCCCCACTCATGGACTCCTTCCTGCTCCATGCAGGCCAAACTACTTTCCCTATCATCCCAAGACTTTTTCCACAGCTATGTATGCCCTTCATCCTCAGGCCAATGACTGTTCATCACCCAAGACAGCTTAAGCATCACCTCCTCCATGACATGTTCCTCTGATGTCCCAAGCCCATGTCCCTTCCCTGCCAGATTGCTTGCCTCTCTGTATTTTCATATATCTGTCAAGACTTTCAAATTGTTTAAGAAATATGGTGGTCTCTATATTTATCTCCAATCAGAAGAGAAATAACTGAGAGGGCAGAATTAGCTATTTCTCTGTTTTACAGTGTCTAGAACAAGGTTTGCTGCTTAGTACATGTCAATAAAGTGTTATCAGTTTAGCCTTCTAGTGAATGAGTATGTTATACATAATGCTCTTAGCTCCTTAAAGACAGATACATTTGACTTTTAATTATAAAACAATATTAATCCCTTAGTCAAAAGAAGCATGAGATAAAATTATTTTCTGATCAGATTAAGTGCTTGGAGTTCTTAGAGCTATGGATGCAAGTTATTTTTTTCTTCTATACTTTGCAGATAGAATAATCTATCAAAATAATTTCCTAGTTGGTTCAATCTAGAATTTAATATAATTTTAAAAAATATTCTCTGGATGATTTTATTAGGTCTGTTTTTCCTCCCAATCTTTGCAGGCATTGTTTCAATTTGTATCTTGTATGAAAAGGAAAGACACTGCATAAAGAATGTTTAATTATAGGAGTACATGTGAAGAAGTATGGATAGACAGGGACCCCAGAATAAGAGCCACTGTGCATTGCAGATTCAGAGAGTGTGAAGCAGAGGACAGTTCGGGATTCTGGGCAGCTCTGAGAATCTCTCATGCTAGGTTATTAGCATGACTCGGGTCAATGGCAAGTCAGAAGATTGGCTGCTCTTGGGTCAGACGCCTGTCTGAAGTCCAATCTGCTGTCTGTGGGAGAGTTCAGTCACAGATAGATAAAATGTGGCTGCTCAGGCAACCCATGATTTGGGCAGAGTAGATACCCTTAGAAAAGAGTTGGTAGGTGGGCAAAAAATGACTATGTATCCAGCATAATCACAGGAGTTCTTATTTCATCATACATATTCATACTATATAGATAAAATAGACGTAAACCAACCCAAGATAATAGTGCAACATAAGGAAAAGCTAAGCAAATGAATTCTGAGAAATTATTATCTTTGTCTTAATATAATTTGATTGTAAGTTTTCATAACATAATTTTTGTTGGTGCTTGTGTTTAACCTTAACAACCTGCTGACCAAAAATCTCTTGAAAACTGAACATCTGGCTGTCATGAGCCAGGAGAAGCCAGCTTCAGTACACCACCTTCGGGACTGGGGAGCTCTAACTTGGGAGCTTTTGATAAAATTTTTTGAACTCTAGTGTCCACAGTGAAAGGTGTGGAGTGTGGGATGTGTTAAAACATCACAAAATGTGAGGAGTATTTGTGGCCTCCCCAGTCAATTAGAAGGTTTCCTCAGCCATCAGGAAGCACTCAGTCAATTTAAGAATTAATAGTTTACTCAAAACTCATTCTCCTTATATGACCTCTAATAAAGGCAAAGAGCAAACTGCTCTTTCTGTTCTTAATTAGTCATTTGGTTCTCAGACGCCTGCCAAAGCGACCATATAGGCAATTTAATTAAACAAAAAAAAAAAACAAAGAGCCATTAAAATTCTCTCAAACCCTGATTTTTAGAAATGCATGCCACTCTCTTTAGGTTTTCTTTTCCTTTTTCTTTTTCATGAGTTTGAAGTTTCCCTGTGGTTTCTTCTAGAATGACCATAGGCAGGGCTAGCTAGCTGCATGACACAATGAGGGTAAACATCATTGAGACTCTGAGAAGGAAAACACAAAGCATGTGTTAATTTAAGAGAATTTATAGAGTCCCGGAGTTCATAAAATTAAGATTTGCTAATAAGATGTTTCTTGATGCCTGGTGGGAAAAGGTCTTTTGGCCATGAATATTTTAATTGTAAGTGACAGTGTTGTTACTCTCTTGAACTTACATTAGGATTTGCACTTGAAATTTTTCATATATTTTCTAGAAGAAGTATTCTAAGTCAAAAAGGTGGCTGGGATTTAAAAAAAATAGTTTTTGACAGTGAGCTGTTTTGTTTATGCTCATCAAAAAAAAAAAAAAAGCAAGGGGAGATTAGAGGCAAGGAACAAGGGGAGTGAGGCAGAGAGGAGAACACACCTACTATGTTCCAAGCCCATTTTTATATTCATCTTATTTCATCCCCACTAGAACCCTAAAACATCAGAGTTTTTATCTTTAATTTTACAGCCGAGAAAGATGGGTGTTCATAGACGTTAGGAGACTTACTCAAGATCTGGCAATTGATAATTGGATTTAGAATTTGAGTCTGAGTCTACTCATAGATCCCAAGACAGTGGCTAATCCTCAAAAGAAGTGATACAAATACTGAATGGTTAGTAAATCACAGTGGAAGGAAGGATGGTGCTGAGTATGTGGAACATTTTCTCTAATTTATCATTCACATTTTTCTCTTTCAGGTTCTTCTGAACCTGAATACCTCCTGATAGTTATAATGCACTGTGGCCTCCTCTTCTGAGGGGGACAGAATCTCATCCAATACTTAAATTGAAGTTTTAATTTTATCAGTTATAAGACTTTGAATATTAGAAGAATACATTTAAAATATCATTTAGATGCATCTTATGAAATTGACATATTCTAGGTATATATCAGTAATATAATATGCTAAAATAAGTTATGGATCACAGCGGCTTTTATAAATGATGAGCTGTGTTCCTGAAAAAAAGTTTTGCTTCTAGAAAAAAAAGAATTTCATGGAAAAGTTTTTCTCCCAATTTATGATGAATTCTATTTTTTCTTTTCAATTGACCAGACATCCTGTCAGTTTGTATGCATGTGTGCATGTGAACCCACGTGATTTTTATACTCATACTTGGGCTCAGGGGCAGAGCAAGTCATACAGGGTAGACAGGGTGTTGGCAGGAGACATTATGGGAAATGGAAAATTGTGGCAGCCTTCTGGGTGTGCTAAATTTGAATATGCAATCTATTGCTTCTGATTAAAACAAATTCACAATAAAATGCTGTAGATGAAATAATTTAATTTTGACAATGTAGCTACAACCATAAATTGTATAAAAGAATAGAAAATTGCAACTTTCAGTTGAAAATTAGATCTTTAATTAGATCTTGGGATTTTTTTTTTTTTCAGTTATGTGTGTCATATAACACTTCTCATTTCTACACATTTGGAGTTAATAGTAAAAAATTCTTGTCACTCTGACTATTTTCCTTTGTTTAATAAAATTTGGGATAAAATATGTGATTATAGGCAGAGCATCTCTTGACATAAACATAAAATATGGTGGGACTGGGAAAAATGAGTAAGAAAGGCAGAATAGGAAAGAGAGCAGATTATGGAATCTTGACAGTAACTAGTGGGGGGACCTGGAAAGGGAGCAGAATGGGAGTAGGATTTAACTTAAGTCTGTTTCTTTTTTGTCAAGTTTAGTTAATGCAACCTGTCTTGATAAAACTATTCAATGAAAGAAGTGAGAAAGCATTTTTGAAAATTGCAAAGCACTATATCTGTAAGCTACTTTGCTATTATAAATATTAATGATAAATAGGAACCTAGGATCTGCTGTTCAATAAATAAATATTTATTGAGCATCTACTGTGCTAGGCACCCTACTAGGGTTATACAATATCTCTAATTTTCCCCATTTTTCCAGGCCAAAAACAAATATCATGCAATGAATAACTGGACATGACATATTCATGCTCTCGTTGAAATCTTCTCAACAGACTAATGACTTCATTGCTTAGCTTTGTGGGTATTAACGGATGATGAAATTGATAAATCACATTACAATTGGCCATTTCTATATCTGAGAGAGTTTGTAAAAGTGGAATTAATTTTTTTAGATCAAGCAGTCTGCTACTAATAAAGGTAATAACTCATGATTTCTGTGGGATGAATCGTCTGAGACTCTAGGTCATCTGGAAAGATGAATTAAGAGAAGCTTACCACACTGTGAGAAGTGGGATGGGACAAAGAGTTCTGATGAGGATCAGGGTGTCTGAGAGTGTTAGAAATAAAGGATCAACTCAAAAAGGGGATGACGGGTAAGCAGGAAGCTGCCCAAGAGATCATTTGGCCACCAGCAAAGCATCTGACTACATTGGGTTGCATTATTGAGGATTGAGAACACCGTGTATTTAATGCCTACAAAAAAACAAAGCATTTTGGTTTCTCCAGTGTGTGCAGTGTGTGTGTGTGTATTGTTGACATTTCAGGCCAGATAATTGTTTATTGTTAGGGGCCTTCCTGTGCATTTAAAAATATTTAACAATATGTCTAGCTTCTACCCAACTGATGCAAGTAGCAACCCCAGTCATGACAATCAAAAAATATCTCTGAACATTGCCAAATGCTGCTTGGGGACAAAATCACCTCTAGTTAAAAAAACACTGCCTTAAAGCAAGGGTTCCCCATCCCCAGACCATAGACCAGTACCAGTCTGTGGCTTGTTAGGAACCGGGCCACATAGCAGGAGGTGAGCAGTGGGTGAGCGAGCAAAACTTCATCTGTATTTGTAGCGACACCCTAGCACTAGCATCACTGCCTTAGCTCCACCTCAGATAATTCAGGCATTAGATTCTCATAGGAGCACTCATCCCTGGTGCCAAAAAGGTTGGGGATCACTGCCTTAGAAGGTGCCCTAAATACTATAAATGATTTCTAATTGTCATAGCTTCTTTATAAAGTCGATTCTATTATCATCCCCATTTACAGATGAGGAACTGATACACAGAAAGATTAAGTAACTTGCAGAGATCACCCAATTATGACTTCATCCTTCAGACTGGCTACAGAGCTCTACGATTTGAACTATTTATTCTTTTTTGTTCTATGTAAGGGATTTGAGCCTCTTAATGACTCAGACCCTGTGAACGTCTTTTCTAGATACTATAAAATTTGTTTTTGATGTTATTCCTATTTTTATGAACAAAGAGAAGTTGTCTTGTTCCACAGGGCACGGTGGATCTCTCTTTGGCCTGTTGGCTGTTTGAAATGAGATAAGCTCTGGGCAAGTGCCTTTGCAACTTCAAGCAAGGGAATATGTTGATATAAATGCCAGTGAATTAATTAAAGAGGCTATCACAGGGGCAAATACTGGGAACTCATCTATTTTTGTCCTTGGTCAGCTGTGCTGTATCTGAAGCATTAGCGCCTAATGGCTTCCCGTCCTTGTTGTCACGCTCATGGCTTCTTGATCTAGTTTGCCTTCTCGTGCTTGCGTTGGCCTTACTTTAGCCTCCTCTGAGAATGAGATTATTTTCCATTACATTATGACTATTATTTGCTTAATGAACGAAATTCAGGAAGCAGAATAACTTTTAGAACTAAACCCTTCAAATCCTGAAAAAAAAAAACAGTGGCCTTAGGGAATTCAAGAAACCTGCCTAACGCTCACCAGTCACACAAACAAGAACCATTTCCTAATGACTAAGAAGAGAAGAACTAATCATCATGGGCAGAGGGTCTCCACCAGAATACCCTTCACGGTCTCAATCACTGAAATGCCTTCATGAGGAAATGTCTAGCAAAATAAGGAAACTAGAAAAAATGGCTCCCTTTTCTTCAGAAAACAACTTATTTAAGTTCGACAATATTTAAGCTTTAAAAGAAATTTCAGGGACAAGTCTAACTGCAATAGAGGGAGGGAGGGAATCTCTACTTTCTCTTTAAAATGTCGTTTCCAGAATTCTAGTGAATTGCCTTGTATACAATCTTGACCAGCAGAGGGCTTCCATACCTGACAAATGATGCCTGAACAGAACAAAAGGGATGGAGAATATTTCTTAATATATTAACATTGTTTGGCTCTTTCTTTTTTGGTTTTTCTTTTTCCTCCTATTTTTATCCTTTCAAGTTGAGTTTTTGCTAAACTACAAAACATTACTTTTTTTTTTTTGCTCATATTGTATATGCTTCTCTTCGTAAGAAGTCAAGTTAGAACTGTAGGAATGTTTTTTGCTTATTTGGTTAGAAGAATACTGTGTGTAGAGGAATTGATA
The DNA here is from genome assembly GCF_000151845.1 of Pteropus vampyrus. NCBI lineage: Eukaryota > Metazoa > Chordata > Mammalia > Chiroptera > Pteropodidae > Pteropus > Pteropus vampyrus. The sequence goes on from NW_011888782.1 coordinate 10,929,997, forward strand.
TTTTGTAGGAATTTACAAATCAAATAGATTCAAGAGAGTGTGTTCATTGCTAACTCTTTTTTCTGCATATATCACATGAAGCATGGGTTTTGAAATACTGTTAGTACTCTGGCAACTGTTCTTGAATCTTCCTTTTGGTACCTGGATGCCAAAGAGAACTTCTTTTTTCAGACCACTGGTCTCTGTTCCCCATTTTACATTTAATCCTTTGTAACATTCAAAAAACACACCCAAGACTGGTAAGGGCTGGTGCACAATTATTCTGCACATGTAAAGAGAAGTAGATTCAAATGGAGTGTGAATATGTTGATGCTCATGGATGCCCCATCCACAAGCTGGTGCCCATGAGCTGGTAAAGTTAAAAGTGACCATTAGCTAATCTGATGAAATCTTTAGTGCAAATGTAGAGATATGTAGAGGGGGCACCCTAGCAATCTTGTCTCTTCCAGGCTTCCTGCACGCAGTCATTGAAGTCCTCCAAAGGTAATGCCCCTCCCTTGGTGTTTTCCTTCAAGGCAGTTGAAGGTTAAAGTACCTTTAGCCTTGTGGGGAAGCTATTGGTGGACAGGTTTCTTAGTTAACATCATATATGCGGGTGTTCATTTGTACTGATCTCAGTTATGAGCTGTCCGTAGTGGTAGGAAATATTGCCAACCAAAGATAATGTGAAGGTTGACAGAACTGAAACTAAATTCTAGATTTACAGAAACTATGTCTTATGCAATGAATTAACCTTTTTTTTCCTCCCTCTCATGTTGGTTCTTACACATTTCAAAGCCACATTTACTGGACTCATCTCTAGTAAGGGTACAGGATCTCATGACATCAACATATATGTTCTCTCTTTTTCTACTTTTTTGTATAAAATATGTTTTTGTCAGGTATTTTGTATCTTTTTGAGTGTCCAGAGGAGTATAAAAATAAATACAACACTTCCAAATCCTGGAGTAGAATGGTGATGACAAAGGATTACAACAAAACAAAACATCGAAATATCTGAAACAAGAATTACATTACTGGAATCATTTGAGGAAGGCTAATGACCTATCCTCTCTTACACAATGGAAAAAGTTGCCAATTTTGTCTTTCAGGTTTAGAAGTGAAACAATTGGAAAAGCATTTTAAGAAATATAGTAGTTTGGAATCAGCAAGGCAGAGTTTGAATTATGGAGAGACAATATTTTTTGGCCATGAAGAGCATGGGTTCGAGGCCAGTTGGTTAATTTGAATTTCAGCATTACTCCAAAGGTCACTGGACAACTTTGATCAAGTTACTTTCCCTCTCTGGACCTCAGTTTTGTCACCTGTAAAATATAGGAAAATTTAGTACTTACCTCATTGGGTTATAAGGATTAATTGAAATAATACATGTAAAATGGTTAGAAAGGCGTCTGCTACATAGTGAAACCTCAACAAATTATTTTTGTTACTATAGCAATTATCTGGTTCTATCACCTTTATCGGAGTTGTCATTATAGCTGAGTTCCAGTTACCTCATTCCCCCCTCTCAAATAATAATACCACCTATAACCTTCTTGTGAAGATTAAAGGAGATAATTATGAATGAATTTGTAATTGCAGAGCACAGAAAAAAAGTAATGTGGTATTATATTGCCTTTTTTTTGTGATTGTCTTTGTTTTGTATTAGAATAAACATGCAGCTTCATATCGAAAGACACTTAGGTCTGGTTAGCTTCATTGCACTAGATGAGTGGGAAACTTATTCAGAAAGGTTAAAAATACAGCTGAAGATAACTTTATCTTTGAATACTTTCTTTGTTATTTTATATTGTCATTATATTATTTTTATTTAGCACTGATCTTTGGCACTTTTAATTCTTAATGCAAAGTTATTGCAAAGCAGAGAATGGACACATATCTATGATTAAATTTGGGGAAGTCAGAAGGAAAGACAGACACACAGAGACAGACTGTGTTAGGTCAGCCAAAAGGAAGATTGAAAATGACCGAGGTGGGGAGTTGGGGGAGAACAGAACCTAATCACTTAAGAGAAACAGTTTTGGAAAATGAAAGCAGGGGGTGGGTGTTCGTTTAAGACTCGGGGGTTTCTATACATATTTGTCTCTTACTATCACTTGTGCAATATCAGCAGGTGGCTTGCATTTCTAACCAACTCGCTCTCTCATTTCCTTAGTGATATTTTATGGTTTCCACACCTCAGTGTGTGTTTTTCTTAGCACACTCCTTAGTCTGATTAAGTACAGGAATGTCAAGGGTCATTTTACTATTATCTGTATCTGACCTTGGTTTACACTCGTCTCGCCTCTCTCTGAAGTCACTAACAAGAAACAGAGCAGTAAAGATCTTGGGCAGATGTTTAACAGACCAGGGACGTCTAAAACTGGCTAACTCATTTTAAAGACCAACGACAACAAAATTCAGACTCAGCTTTTACCTTTTTGTTTGTAAATGCTTAAAATATTTCATGGATAACCTTAATATAGTTCAGATGGTCATTACATACGTTAATTAATAACAGTGCACCCTGCAGCTATACAGACCCACACTCTTCCATGAATTTACTCTACATCGAAGTCCATACTTTGTTCCTCCCAAGATGCTATCATCGAAGTCACAAACCAGCTATCTAGATTCACAAGTAAATCCATTGATATGGTTCTTTTACTTTGTGTAACTTTTTTAAATGGAGTTATTTGAAAATATTTCAGAAGTAAAAGATTTCACATACAGTTATAGATTTCGATATTATCTTAAAAAATCAGAAGATCTGGCAACTTGGGCCTGTGATCCTCTATAGCAGTGACCAGAACTACATGGTAGCTGTCATTTTTGACAGCATATAAACTCTCTAGTTGGTCACGGTTGCCACCATTCCCATTTGCTTTTCTTTCCCCTGGCCAGATTTAGTTCCTTAAAGTATCTTTCTCATTCCTGTAAGGCTACAGCTTCTGACCTTGGAGTAGAAGCCAGATCATCCCTCAATATGTCCTGGGTTTGCTCAGACCTCTGTGTTGCCCTTAGCAAGTTGACAGAGTAGCATTTGAATTCTTTCTTCTTAGATTTGTAAGGAGTTGCTTTGTACATTTGTCTCATCAATTCATGTGGTCATCTTTTCAGGGCAGAATCCAGTCTCTTCCTACTTTATCTCGGATAGCACCAAGTCGCAGTATTTCTCCACATACATGTGTCTTTTAGGAAGCGTATTTTCCTAGATACAGAATGAACTGGTTGAATGATAGTAAGAGCCTGGGAATGAGTTATTACCCTATCACCGGCCTTTATGAGCTCCTTTGCAGTCATGTAATTAAGAAGGCATTCACAGTTTGCTTTATAGCATTATCAAAGTTTCCAAAATGAATAAAATAGCCTCATCATTAATAATTTGGATTTGTCATCTTTGACCCAAAGGCATCCCACACTAGAGACTGCAAATATTATTTTAAGCAGTTTAATGGATTACCGGGAGAGTAACTAATGAATTAACAGGTCAAATAAATTAATGGGTAAATTGATGTGAACATGTGGTTGAACGACTTTCCAATTGTAATTGTAACTGTAAAAGGCAGACACCCTGAGGGGGGATTAAGCAGTAGCAACAAACACTATTATCATTAGAGTTTCCGGAAGCGAGCATAACAGACAGGATGTTTTCTAATGAAACTGTAAAACAATTATAATAGCCCTTTGGAGATTTGGTGGCTCTTTTGTTTGTTTGTTTGCTTTGCTTTCTTCCTCATATATCCAAAGGAAGAAGCTGTGTTTAGAGTGCCAACCAGTTAAATTATCACAATTATTATAAATAACCATCTATGCAAGAGGCAAGAGATGGACAGCAAAGTTGGCAATTAAACATGTGCTCCATAAATATGCATAAATCCAATACCATCTGCCACATGTCCAATTTGACTAGTTATCTTTATATACCTACCACTTAAATCAGTTTAAAAGAATTCCCCTGAAGCAGTTTCCTGTAATGACTAAATAAAAGATCAACATTCTTTTGATAAGACTATAGTTCTCATGTTTTCCATGACAAAAATAACACACTTTCTTTTTAGGAGTAGAGAATCAGTTCATTTTGCCATTTAATAAACCACCTTAGAACTTAATGGTTTAACCCATTTCTCCTTTGCCCGGAGAATACTCTCCAGCAGCACTTGTGGCTGCAGTGCTTACCCTGAGATAACTCGCTGACTACAATCTTCATCTTAACCCCAACGTTTGCCATGATATATCTTGCTTTTATTATTATTTTCACATTGCCTTAGTATGTCAATAGTCTTTGGAAACAAATGACATCGTTCTATTTATAGCATTCTGTTTTTAGTAGTGGTATTTTCATTTACAAAATACAGTAATTCTCGATCACTGAAAATGTCAAATCCTAGAAAACACAACATTCCTACACATGATGTTAAAATAACAGCCATTTATTTAGCTCCTGATTCTGCTGTGCGATTCTTCTGGGCTGAATTGAGTTTGACTGATTTTAGCTGAGCTGCCTCCCGCTTCTATGGTCAACTGACAAGTCAGCTGGGAGCTAGCTAGTCCCCCATGATCTCATTCATATATATCTGATTGGCTTGCTGTGGGCTATCTTTCACTGTCCTGCAGGCTAGCCCAGGCTTGTTCAGGTGGTGTTCATGGGACCCTAAGAGCAACAAGAGAGGGCGAGCTTCAGCATGCAATCACATTTTAAGTTCTGCCTTACAATTGCTATTGAACCATTGACCAAAGCATGTCACATGGCTAATGCCAAGTCAGTGTGGAAGTGGATTACTGTTGCAAGCAGGGAAGGCAGCTACCAAAGTAACACCCTTGAATGCATTTGTGTCTTTCCACACTGCCATATTTATCAAGTAGAACTTTCTCAGATAAACTGATCAAGTACCCACACGGGTTAATACACAACACACAGAGAAGGGCAATACAGAGTCTTACACGACAGAGAGAAGGGATGAAAGCCCTTAGTGTCTCCAAAGCGAGCTCTGTTGACAGGTGGCGCAGAGAGCTGTGAGTGGGGCCCAAGCCAGTGACTAGGAGGGGTCAGAAGGTCAGAGTCTTCAGCTCTAGAGCACCTGTCCATGGTGCTCACGGGATAGGCTTGGGCATCGTCTGTCTAAGGTGTTCAGCTTATATGGACCTAACAAGGTGGGATCTTCATGCTTATTGGCTCCTCCAGATGGGGGTTGACATCTGTGGTTTTGGGCTTTTTGGTTATATCCTAAGAGTATTCCTCTTTTGTGCAAGTTGACATTACTGTCATGGCTCCCATGGAATCCCTTTTGTAGTGTCCAAAAAGTCCTCATTTCTTTATGCTCTATACTGCTATCCAATCACATGGATACAGGGAGGCATAAACAAATGAAAGACCACCGCTCTGACTATAAGTATTCTTTTAGATTTATACCAATTCACACTTATCGCATGTGAATTACCTTATACATGCTAAGCATGTTTCTGGGTAATTTTAAATATATTTAGTTAGCCAACCTTTCTTTTTTTTTTTTTTTTTAATAAGATTTCCTATAATCAATTACCTGTTTAGACATAGGAAAGCAAAGATGGATTTGCAGTTCTAATACGATATTTATTTTGAATTACTTATAAAATATATAAATGATAAGTCTTTTGAAGTTGTATAAATCTACATATGTAAATATACAAATATGAAAATATTTGTCACATTTTTATGCATGTTTATTTTCCTCTCATCCTTGATTTTTTATCTATATAAAGCATACTGCAAAATTGCCTTTCCTCATAGAGCTCTTGCAAAGACTAAATTAAAAGCTTAACATAGCACCCAACACATAGTAAGCACTCTCTAAGTGTTATCTGTGAGAGACAGTATGGAACAGCAATGATGCCCAGCTCTGCTGCTGTTAATAATAGTAATGATAGTGTCAGTTATGGCATCTTTCCAAGAAGTAAGATTTTGATCATACAAAAGCCACACATCTATCTATCTAGATCAACCATTTTGTTTTTCTATAGCATATCCACCTTTCAGATGGGAGACTCAATCCTGGCATAATTATGTATAAGTTTTCCCTGGCTCTCATTTATTTATGTGCCATCTCATTTCACCATACTAGAGCATAGCTAGTCATTATGTCTGTCTTAATACATCAACTTTCCAACTAATTTTGTTTTAAGAAGAGAGAGAAAGTAGGTTGAATTTCAATTACTGTTTCCTTTGTGTAATTCCCAATGACTGTGATGAGGCACGAAGTTCTGCTTCAGAGCTTTGGATAATAGGCGATGTGGAGAAGATGTTTCCTCAGAGAGTGGCGTGTCCATTTAGAGCATTACGGTTTCATTGTTAAATATAATTTTAGCTATGCATTTCCTTCCCAACCAAACCTTACATGTAGCTGAAGAGCTCTGTCTACTATACAATGCTCAGAGCTTTCAGTAAATCTTTTATTGGACAGGACATTATATACCCTGACCTCATTTTAAAGGAAAAAATAAAACTATTACCCACAATAGGAGTTAGCAAACTTTTTCTGTAAAGGGCCAGATAGTAAATATTCTAGGCTTCGTAAGGCTATCAGGTCTCTGTTGCAACTACTCCAATCTGCTTTTGTAGCAAAATCAGCCACAGACAATAGGTAAATGGGAGTAGCTATATATTTCAATAAAACTTTATTTAGCAAAATGACAGGGAGCCAGATTTGGCCTGTGGCCATAGTTAACACACCCTTGACCTGGAAGGAATTCTAAATCTTTTAAGCAATCAACAGAGATAAGAGCATCTGTTTTCTAGAAAAATTTTAGATATAAGTATAATTGTTTGTGGTGATGAGAACTACCTCCAACCAAGGTCCCTGCTTCCTTTGTCAGCCTGGCATCAGCCATAAACATTTAAGATAACCAAACAAGAAGGTGATTCTGTTTTCTTTATTCCATTTTGGGAGGTCATCTCTGTGTGTCTTTGCATTTGGAGATAGATATTGGTAATGGTGTATTTAACTGGATTTCTGAATTTCACAGACCGGTAAATTTAAATTAAAAAAAAAAAAAGTGTTGAACCAACACAGTTTCTGATCAAAATAAATTATAGTTAAGCCACTTAAACACACAATGCACAGCACCTCTTTGCCAGCATCTACTCTAACACCTATAAAAAGACATTTAATTTAGTACTCAAAGTAGAGAAGACTTTGATTTAGAAAATAGAGCACTGTGTATAATACTGTGTATATTTCCCTCATTGCTTATAAATACCTTGCATGGAGCAGTTTTGATCCATAAGCTTATATTCCAGATTATTTGATCACAACTACTGTTTTTTCTCTTCTATTTCCAAGTCAGAGTAGGAAGATTTCTCAGAAGCTTCTTGACTGAATAACTTTCCACTGGATGCCCAAACCATTTTCTTTAATGAAGAAAATACTTACAGACATGTACAAGAATTGTCTTTTCAACTGACTGCTGGTTGCTCTCTTGAGGATTCTGATTGGATTTTCTTAAAAGTCCTGTGAGCTAAGCATTCATTAAACTAATTGATATATGAGGAAACTGAGGCTCAGAGGGTCTGAGCAATTTGCCTAATTTCATGAAGCTCATTAGTCTAAGCTGGGGCTTGAATCCACACCTCTGAAGCCATGTATTCTTTTTTGGCTATTGCTGCTTCTCTTCCACAGCTGTGAATTGCCCCCTAATACTGTGATCCAGCTCAGAGTTGGACACTTTCTGTTGCTTACCAGTTCTTCACCTTGGGCACTATCAGTATTATTGTTCTGGTGCTCCACTGTACTCTATTACCTGGATATACCCAGTGCTGGAGACCTGGATATCGTTTGAAGGCTTATGATGTGCTAGATACCAGGCCAATTGTCTTTACACATTATGTCATTTTTCACAACAAATCTCTGAGGTGGATACAGTTATTCAGCAGATGAGGAAACTGAAGTCACGAGGTTAATCACTTAATTTGACTTTATTTTTCTTTTGGGCTTATTGTTTGGACATTACCTTGATGTTATTTGAAAAAATAATATGAGAAATCAAATCTTGGACACAAATATTGTTGTGAATGATATTCTTTCTTAGTTTTTGAATGTATTTATAACTCTAGTAATAGATTTAAAATAACGTTAGTGTTTTAAATAAAAAATGCACCAATCTAGTAATTCCTTATGCATCTAATATTGTGGAATACTTCTTATAAATAATATTTCTAAATAATTACAGTTTATTCAAGTGCCAAAATTTAAATTAAGAAAAAAAAAAGTAACATGCTGTTTTCAGAAGTTGTCTTACTAGAATAGATAGATAGCATATACCTATCTAAGGAAGTATCGATGAATGAGGTGAATATCAGATCAGGGCAGCGGCTTCAGCATATGGGAGAGTAAGCATATGAATCTTCTGACTTTTAATGAGCTTTTAAAAATAGCATAATTTTGGCTTGGTATGGTTTGGCTATTTGGTGTACAAAGTCCATGGCCCTATAAACATTCTATATCCAGAGGATCAAAAAAATTAGGTGATTTCATGTCAAGCATTGAATTATTTACAATATCATGAATAAATATGAACTTTCAGAAGTCCTGCCTTTGAAAAGAAGCCCACATGGAGAGTAAGAGTTTAGCATAGTATCTATTCCATTTATTGTTTTTCACTTCTCCTCCTTGGTCCCAGTTTTATGGACATCACAGTATGTGATAGAATGACCTGACCTGAATTCAGAGGTTTCTAAAGGAATGGTAAAGGGAATATCTTTATTTTGTGCACCATCTTGTCAATCATCCTGTTGAATAATGGTGTTCCATCCCAATAAGGCTGTCTAAGGAGTCATTAGCCCCTTGACAAAGGCAAGTTAATCATTATATTTATAAATATACACACGATATCTCTAAGTCTTGATACAGAAAGAAACACATCAAAGATTCCAAATGGGTTTCAGCAAATGTAAAATGTAAAGCTCTTTCTCAGCCACTGTTCCACTAAAAGAAACACTCTCTCTCAACCATCAATATTTTGAAGAGGAGGAAAGCTTTGGAGCGTTTGTTCAAGATGGCTAAAAGCTATGTTTACACTCTAGTCAGCACTAATAGAATTTTTTGCAATAATGGAAATGTTCCATAATGTTTGTTTAGTTTCTAGGGCTACACTGCCCAATATGGGAGACACACGTCACATGTGGCTATTGAATGGTTGATTAACATGTGACTAATGTGGCTAAATGTGATTGAGGAAGAGACTTTTAAATGTTATTTCATTTTAATTAATGAATTGAATTGAAATAAATTCTTGAAATGAATCAAGAATGCAGTCATGCTCCATTGATAATGAATATCATAGGGATTTGGGGTTAGAACCTGATGAATATCAGTTGAACTATTGAAGTTAAAACCTGACCTTCATGGTGACAGGTAGCATGGGTTGATAATTCCAATTCCATATACTTAATGTGAGTTGCTCAATAAATGATAGTTGCTATTAATATAATGGTTAGTATTGCTATTACTAAAATTAATATTTATTTGAGAAATTTTGTTGAGCACCTACTATATGCCAAGCACTGTTCTTGATGTTGGGGACATAACAGAAAAGAAATCAGATAAAATCCCTGGCTTCATGGAGCTTATATTCTAGTGAATTTAATTCTAATTAGATGATTTAGTGAAATGGGAATTTGCTCATGCTACATTGAAATGTGCAAAGAGAATGTGTGTATTTAATTTTTCTATCATTTGCTCTTATGTCCCCCATATGCTACCACATGGGGAAAAGAAAGATTTAAGTACTTAATTTGCTTCTATCCAGAAATTTTTTTGAGTTCAATGTGATAATTTAAAATTTTGAGGATTTTTTTGGGGGGCGGGGGGCAGGGAACCAGAGGTAACTTAAACTGAGCTTCTTTAGGTAAAAATATTGGGTCTTAAATTTTTGTCCTTTTGCTCCTAAATTCTCTTGATTGTCTCTGAGTGTCTGGATGAGTAGATTGGTTAGTGTGACCTTCAGAGAGTCAGAAAGATAAGGAATCTTGGCGGTGCCTTCAGCATCCTTGTGCTGTCCTCTGGGCCCTAGCAGACCTCTGTGGCAGTGATGTTTTCTGTCTGCCTAGTCATGGCATGCCCTGCTGGCATATGTGGTCATATGTGGTCAGATGACATCTGCGGCTGGTGGGACTGGTGGCAGCCTGGATTCTCTCAGCTTGGTCAGGACCCAGCTGTTCTTTCTGCTGATTCGCCTCCACCTCTGCTTTCCCTGGTTCTATAACCTTCCTGAAATCGGCTGTGACTCTGACCCAGGTGGGTCACCTTGCAGCTCTCTGCACAGGGCTACTTTGTCCTCCTTGTTGTCACTCTTTCCAGCCTAATCTTTATCCAGAATCTTGGCTAATTTCTACATACCTTCTCAGAGTATGTGAAAGTTTCAGTCTCTCTTCCAAAACACAGAAGAACCACAGAGGGGCTGGTTTAAGAAAGCTGAACTCGGCTCTCCTGCCTGCTCGCCCCAAGCTCCCCAGTTAGCTGTGATGTGGTTATTCTCTGAGTGGGGCTGGGGCGGGGCGGTCTCAAAGACCATTTCCTTTCAGTGTCCTGAATCTGCTGGTTCCCTCCGTCTTTGACTTTCTTTTCTCTTTATGTAATACTTTCTCTTCTGGAAGAAAATAATATAAGAGACATCAGAGCACAAATGTCTGAACCCCCTCATTTTTCTTCTTTTCTCATAATTTTCTGGATTTCTTTTTTTTAACTCTTTCACTCTGCCCAGCTCCAACTTTTCCTCTTTCAGTGGCTATTAATAATAGTTACACCATCCCGTGTGTGTATGTGTGTGTGTGGGGGGGATTAGAAATATATTGGGATATTTTGTGCTTGGGGTATCATCATGATTAGGGCACTCTATGTGCATTTCAGGGACATCTCTCAAACCATGAGTCCCATCCAGCAACCCATACATCCTGTGTCTGCATGACCTTTAAATGTCCTTCTAGCAATCGACATAGATAGGAAAGCTGTTTAAAATTATCTGAGGCTATATTATAACTCCTTCTTACTTATACACACATGTGTACATTAAATAGCATACACCATTTTCCAAAAATATAAAAACCAAGTAAATGGAAAGAGAGTCTTTCTTTTGCTTGTAAATTTGCACACATCACTGATAGCAACGCCACTTCTGGTATTTGAGTTGCCAATAAAACATACATGTGCTAGTCAGCATTTGTAGCTGTCGCATTTCTGATGATATAGAATATAAATGTACACATCCCTCAACCTCGTTATGGCTTCTCCTAGAATTGTTCCCGAACACTTCCATATAAAAATATGTATTACATCTTTATCATTTACTTTTTGTTTATCCTTTATCTTACCATTAGAGAACTGTTATTGATTTTTAAAATTATGTTTGTAGATAGGTTATATTTTCTATGAATTTTTGTTTGAGGTTATTTTATAAATTTAAATTTAAAAAAATAATACCTTCAATCTCTCCTACTTCTCCATGACCTCAGCCATGGCTAAATCATACTATGTGGAAGAAAATGATTAGCTTATAAAATACGGAGTTAAGGAGGAGATCTTCACCTAACTTTTAAAATAAGATACTTAAGAACATGAAATATAATTCAAAACCAGCTAAGTGCAATTACAACAAAAAGACATGTAGAAATAGACAATGCAATAAAATAAATAAGATAAAATAAATAAAAAGCATAGGTAATTTCCGATTAATTTCTATTTAGTTTTTATTTTTCATGATTCTCACAAATTTCAATTTAGGTTGTAATAGAGCCATTCTGCCACTACTCTGTTAGTATCATTATTAATTAATAAAATCATTTGGCTACATAATTCAGAGTCATTATAATGTGCATTCTATTGATTTGGTAATTCTTTCTGAAAATTTACGCTAAGTCAAAGAAAAGAGAAGAAATAAACCAAACAAATGAAGGTGTTCACTGCAGTGTAAAAGTAACCTAAATAGCAAAGTACAGGTGGAAATGTTAATATATAAAAAGAAATAACAACATGCAAGCAAGCATAAAACTATTATATAAAGTACAGAAATATGTTTGTGACCATTTACTCATTTATTTCTTTACTCATTCAATTCATTTTTATTTAGTACATACTAATGAGAAGCCTTGTATTAGGTACTGGGATTATTAGAAGGGAAGGATAGAACAAGGAAAAACTATGTGTGGGAAGGTGGGTTCTTTAAAATTCACATAGCCTTCTCTGCTCAGTAAAATGTTAAGTTCAAAAGAAATAACCTATAACATGTTCCTGATTCGAACTCTGCTGCCAATCACCAACATGTCCCAGGCAAGTCTCTTTTCCTTTGTGAGGCTCGATTTTCTCAGCTGTAAAGTGGGGAGTTTGACTTGCAGAATTTAAAGTGATCATCTTTTCGATTCTGCAAATGCTAAACAAATATTCAGTTCTTTCTTCTCTGTCACATCATAGTAAACTGTCATATTCAGTTAATCACCAATACCACTAGTATGGAGATGGTGGGGGTTCTTTTCAAAATAGTAGCAGTTAATATGTCTTTCAATTTGTAGGCTTTTGCTTGTTTACATTCTAACTTAGTAGTTACTGCATATTGTATGTTGTAATAGATCATACGAATTTCCCTTCCTCACCATGAAATTTAATGGGGCATTTTGATTGCATATGAACATCTCGAAACCTCAAAAGCAACAACTGGACTTATTCTCTTTTCATCACTGCCATGACATTTTGCTTGTGGTTATTTTTGATGAAACTATTTCCCAGCTGAACAATATTGTACTTGGATTAAGCTAAGGAGACAGTTTATGTGGCTTCCTTGCTAAACCTGAAAGGGATAAACAAACAAACAACAGAAAAACCTTTGATACGATAGCTTAGCTAATGGGTAATTTTACACAAAGCAATTTTACCTTACAAGTTTTCCTTATGGGGAAAATTTAAACAAGGATTATGATTCAAGAAATACAAAATACATGTCGAGTGCCCTTTGGTTTGAGCCTCTAGATTAGCAAAATATAAAGAATTAATGTTTGCCTTTTGAAGAAAAGGGACATGTGGGGTTTTGTTTCCAGAAATTTTGTTCATTTTTTTCTGTTTTACGAGCCATGCCTTTTCCAGAGCCGTTCCACTCTTTTGTACTTCACGCAGTAGCTACAACAGCTGTGTTAATTAAATAGATATGTCACAGCGCTGAGGCCGGTGCCTGCTGCCACATTGGCAGCCAGGAGCCTCCATGCATGGCAGTATCCTGCTGCAGTCACAGTTGCAGACTCACAGAAAGGACAGGGCAGGCTGCAAAGAGAAAAATAAACTAAGAACAGAGACTTAGCACTCATCTGTGTCCATATTAAATATACCATAAAATATTTATGGTATTAAATATGAGCACACTTTTCTCTCTGGCCTTGAATATTTGAATATAATTCTAAGAACCATGGGTAAGATCACCTAGAGTGGTGACAAGCTGGTTTTAAGTGCTAAACTATAAATTGATTCTGAACACTATGCAGTATAGTTCATTGACTCAGGAAGTATTTATTGAATGTCTGTGTATTCCTGCCCTGCGTTGAGCCTGGAAATAAAGAGGTGAATAAAACAGAACTTATACAGAACATGTTCAATTCTAATAAATATTTCCATTGTGGTAAAAATGTTAAATATATTGTATGCATGTGTAATTATTCAGTATTACTAACCAATGCCCAACTTTTATCTCACCTACTTGCTTCAAAGAGGAAATTTTTATCATGTAGATAAAGATCCAAGATCCAGAATACAAAAATTATTTTTAAAATATTTTTTAAAATCCCCATTCTGCAGTTAATTCTTGCCAGAATTTCACTTTTCCAAAATTAGTCTTGGCTGTTTGCTGATTACTTTGGGATTAATGTCCAAATGGGTTTTGTGGTTTTAGTTAAAGAAATATTAATAGTAGTTAATGTTGTGTTGCTGAAATTTAATCTGTCTTCTCTGGATTCTGCTTGCATAATGCTATTTTTTGTTCTAATTGATTCATAAAGATCATTAAACAAGAGAATAAAAACAATTTGTAGTTAATTTCTGGGAGATTGCAGCGTTCATGTTTTATGGTTCAAATAACAGATGTTATTTCAGAGAAGCTAAGCAGTACTGTAACTTCGCTGGAAATCTGCCGGAGATTCACATGGCAGCCCTCCCCTGCTATCTCCTGATAGCTGTGCAGTGAACTCCTGCCCCTTTGCCGAAACAGTAGAAAAGCAAACCTCAACAGTTTTACCTCTCTGTGGGACTTCATGCTTCAGCTCGGCTGAAGAACCCAAAAGTGGCCCATCAAAACCACATGACTTAAGAACTTGGAGAAGTCAACTTGGTCATCTTTTTACTTTCAGAAATCTGATACTCATTTAGAGAAATACGAGTTTGAAAACACAATGTATCTCTCTCCCAAGGAAATTCTAATTTAACCACCCAGCTTTTAGTGTTATAATTGTTATTAGCCTTCAGGAAGTTACTTGGGTAAATCTTTGGGCAGCAAGTGGAATACATATTCACAGCATGAAATGAAGAACTTACTTACCAAGGAAAATAAACCTTTACCAATCCTCTATTTCTGTCATTTCACAATCTATATCTCAAAATCAACATCTGTTCCTTTAGACTCCCTCCGCCACTTTTTATTAAAACATTTCAAGGTAAGGACTCATACGCTAAAGCATACAGAAGGGTCAATAGGATGGAATTCTAACGGGTAAGTCCTTTAGTGGCTGTGAAAAAGAGACGAGCATAGAAGAAAGGCCTTAAGGAAAAAGGATACAGTGTGATAAATGATGACCGCAGAGGGGCAGACGGAATTTTTATCTTAAATACACACTCAAGGTGGCAAGAGAAAGTGGGAGAGGGTTCCTCTGACATGAAACTGTTATACTGTTAACTTGCCTTGGGGCAACATGAGAAATATATTCCATTTTTAAGACAAGAGACTTATATCTCTCCTGAGGGAATGTACTGCACAGCTAAAGGCCAGATTTTGAAAGAAAAATATATGTAGACATTATTTAGGTTCAAATTCTGATGGAAAATAGAAAATATCCAAATTTGACTCTGCATGCTTTCAAATGGATAAGTTGAAAATAAGGTAATAGGTTTGAGTTTTGGCCACCTAGCTCTCTTCTGGACCCCTATCTGAAGCCCTCTTGCCCTCAAAATTGATACAGATGCAAAGGTTTCAAACACACATGCGTGTGCACGCATATGTGCACACACATACACACATATGCAAACAAAACCAAAACAAAATATAACACCAACAAAAAATAAAGCCTTGACCTCCTTCTTTTAAACATTACCTTTAAGAACTTTTGCTCCTTTTTTTCAGTAAATTATTAGAGAACTTGAGAAATTATCTTTACTTTAGAATGTACTTGGTTGAGATGCCAGATGTTCCATATTTAATTGTTCCATATTAAACCCTTAAACAAGGCATAGTAAACATGATCCCAATCTCTGAATCATTCGTGTCATGGTTTCTTCTATGGTTACCGTGTATTATCTGCGTATTGCTGCATTTTAATATTATGATCAATGCAATTCTACTTGTTTACTATTTGGGATGATTGAATCGGAAGTCGAAGCCATTCTCTGAGCTAAGGAGGTGTGAACAGGTGTGACTGTAGAGGCCCTGAAATGGACCTTTTTCAATCAAGGTGGAAAATGCATGTATACTGTTTTTTTTTGTTTTTTTTTTAACATTATAAAATTTTAAAAATACATGAGAATAATCGAGGAATTTAACATCATATTCCTTTCTACCAGACTTAATAAACTTTAATTAAGAACACTAAAATTAAACATTCCATGTGTAGTTGAAGAATTGTCCAATCCTATTTCCTTTCTTTTCTCCGTAGGTAGGCGATCACAACCCTGAAGTTGGCAAGTACACATCTAGCTCATGTTAGTACTTTGGTGACATAGGCTTATTTCCTTAAACAATATATAGTTTTCATTCGTTCGTTTGTACATTTCGCTTTAATAATACCATGTCATACTTTTCTTTTATAACTTTCTTTTTAAAAATTTGGTGTTGTATATTCAATTATATCAAATTATTGGTAGATGTAGATCTAATTAATCAGTTTATCTGCTATTCAGTAGTGATCTATTATGTATGTGGCTATACTACAATTTATCCATTCTCCTGTGATGGTATCTTGTTCCCTTATTTTGATATAATTTTACAGCACATTTTCACATACATATCTCTTGCATACTTGTATTACTATAGTGGTAGTCAAATTACTTAAAAATCTGTACAGCATGAGTATCAGCCCATCATTATGGGATACTGAACAACAGGCATGGGAGCCAGCCAGAAACAATTCTCACAACTGTAATTAGGTGTCCCAGCTGAATAGCCCAGTGTTCTAGAGTTCTTCTCAGGTAAATAGTTAGAAATAGGAATTGTTGTGTCATAGGGAAACACTCAACTACTCAATTAAGCTGCTTTTCAGCATCATAGTATCAAGTTACTCCTACCAAGAATATATTAGAGTCCCCACTTTCCTACATCCTCACCAATTATTGATATTGCAAGATATTTTAGTGTTTATCTGCTGACGGACTTGAAATATCATCTCTCCTTGATGTTTAATGCATATTTTTCTGATTATCAGTGAGGTGGAACACTATTTTATATATTTATAGCCATTGAAAATGTCTCACCTGTGAATTACTTATTCATACTTTTTGCTCTTTTTTTATTTAGGCATTAATTATTTTGTTGTGTTGAATACAATTCTTTATGAAGTATATGAAAGCAAATATAGTTACCCAGTCCACAGTTTGATTTTAAAATTTATGTTGCTTATTGGCATATCTTTTTCATTTTAATATAGTTAAATTTTTTGTATCTAGTATCTTAATCCAAAATGGTAAATGTACTTATACTTCTAAAATTAGAATTTTTAGTTCATCTGGAATGTTTAAATCATGTCAGAAAAGATCTGATTTGCTATGTTTTTGCATTTCTCTTATAAGCGAAGTTTAAATACATACATAGGACTTCTCTACTTTCTATATTTGTTTCCATTTCCTCTATTGGTCTAGCTTTGTATCGGTACTACCCTGTCTCAATTATTATTTCCCCTATATTACATCTTATTCTTTGTTCAGGTTAGTCCCACCTCATTATTACTCTCCTTCAAAGATTTCTTAGTTTTTTATGACCCTTTACTCTTGCATATGAATTTCAAATTAATTTAACAGGGCTCCAAGAAATCCCTGGTAAATTTTGGTTTGGAATGACATTGAATTATAGACTAATTTAAGATAAATCTGCATCTTTAAAAATTGAATCCTTTCATCTGTTTTTTGTTTTGTTTTGTTCGTTTTATTTTGTTTTACTGATCATTCAGCAATGTTTTAACATATGCTCTGTAGAGGGCATATTTGTTAGACTGTTTGGTAAATACTTCATGGCTCCTACTGCATTTATGAATAGGGTTGTTTAAAATGTTTTTCCTGATTGATGGTTTCTATAGTTAGGAATATTGTCTGTATATTGGTCTTGTAACCAGCAGTCTTTCTGAATTATCTTATTTCAAATTGTCTGCAGATTTTCTTGAATTTCTAAATAGACAATTATATTTGTTATGGAATAAAAGTTTGCATTTTCTCCAAATTCATGTGCTGAAATCATAAATGCCAATATGATGGTATTAGGAGGTGAGGTCTTTGGGAGATGATTAAGTCATGAGGGTGGAGTCCTCATGATGAGGTTAGTACCCTTATAAAAGGGACCCCCAGAGAGCCCTCTAAATCATTTTTTAATTTTATTGTTGCTTATTTTTCTATTTTATTCATTTTAGTTTATGTCTTTACTTTCTTTCATTTACTTTTTTTTGGGTTTATTCTGTCACTTTTCCCCCCTAGATTTCTGAGTTGAAAAACAATCCTATTAACTTTTCAGTGTTTTTTATTTCATATATATATATATTTAAAGCTGTAAATTTGCCTCTGAATAGCTTGTGAATTATTACATGTAGTATTTTCTTTTTCACTCAGGTGAAATTTCTAGTATGATACATTGTTTGGTTTATAAAACTTAACTATATCTTAAGATGGTTAAATATGAGGATTATTTTTTGCTCTTTTAATTATTTATTTCCAATGACATTGTATTTCTAATTTAATTAAATTGAGTGCTAAATTTATTGGACTATATACTCTTGATATATGGGTATTTGTGGGAAATTATTTTGCAGCCTATTCAGCATAAATTTTTAAAATATTCTATATACACATGTAAAACACAGACTTTCTAAGTATCGAATGCAGTGTTCTACATGTCTGCATTGCATCTAACTTTGTAATTGAGTTGTTAGAATTCTTATTCTCACTTTGCATTTATGTTAATAAATGCATAGAAATTCTAAATTAGTTTTCTCTTATCAGCGAATGACTGTGATTTTTTTTTTATCGTTAATATTTTTAACTTGACAGTGTATTTTGTCCAATTTGGTATAGTTAACCTAAACATTCTTTTAATTTTTGTGTGCCTTTTAATTCTAGAGGTTTTACTTTCTTTCCAAACCTGCATATTCTTTTTTCTTAGTTACCTATTCCTTGAGAATGTTTTTCAGTCTTCATTTTCAGCCTTTCAAGAATCATCGGCATACTTTCAGATACTCTTAGATTATTTTAGCTCATTGAGTGTTAATTCTCTCTGTGGTTGCCCTCTGTCAACTCTCTCATGGATTCATTTTCTTTTCATTTGTGAATTTTGTGGGGTTTTTGTTGTTGTCCTGTTCACTCTGGGACCTAGGAATCTGAGTTATATAAAAATTCTTATATTCATTTTGTTAATGTGGGATTTTATACCACTAAGTCTATGTGGCACAATTATAGTACTTGTATTTTTCATGGAAGTTTTTTTTGTTAATCACCACTGAGACTCCTAAATGAAAGTATATTTTCTTGCTGCATTTAAAAATGAATTTTTTGTATTCAGGACAGCTATGGGAAGGCCTATGCTTTAATGGGCCTTAGGCCACACATCTGTTTGTTGCCTTTTATCCTAAGAAGTTATATCAAGTTCAACATCCCTTATATTCTACTGTCTTCTGGAGAGGGCCATTCTAGTGTTACATTTCTTCTTTACTTCTGTCTCCTGGGGGATTTTTAAAATACTTCTTAGAACTCAGTTAGTTTATACATGTCTGCTTAACCTTGTTTAAAGTTCTAACACTCTTCCAAAACATCCAGATTCCTTCAGATATTGTCATATGTTTCTAAAAATTTGATATTCCTTATTCTTAAAAAGTAACTTTTTACACACCTACTGCATTCTTGATATCTTGCTAGGAACTTCCACATGCCGGATTCTATTGTATTGTAGAGGTTAACTGTGAAGTATTATCCTTACTGTATAAGTGAGAAAAGTTGGATTCAAAGAGGTTAAACAATTTGTTCATTACCCCAGAGCCTTAACTATCCCAGTAGGAGTGGAATCTTTGTCTGTCAAACTCAAGTGTTTGGTGCACTTTCCTGCATGGCATCAAGCTTCTTCAGATCCTCCTTTTTTATTCTATTGATAAATAAACAGACTCTAATTTTATTCAAAATGATATATTAGAGATAGAAGTCCTTATGTATTTGCTGAATGTTCATCTCATGCTATAAAATTAACAATGTCTTGCATTAATGTGTAGCCCATAGTATATAGCCAGCCATGTAATATGCATAAATGTCTCCAAAAGCCTTTTCTGCCTTATGTGTGATTTGTTCCCAGTAGGTATCAGATTCTGCTTGTATGTATTCCAAGTGTGGGGACATTGCCTCACGTGAGCTTTGCAACAGCAGAGAAGAAAGATATATGCGTATAGCCCACATCCCATGGACATTGAGCTGTGAGATAGATCCAGTTAAGGAATCAAACATACAGATGTACACATCTGCTTAAATTTGCTTAAAGTCAGTAGTTCATGACATTAAATAGACAGACACAGGCAGAGAAGGAAACATGGGTGTTTTTTGGACTGTAGAGTACAAATTAAGAACTAAGAAGAAAATGGCAAAATGAGGATGCTAATACCCAAGACTCTTCTGGTTGTATTCATTAAAAATACAAATTAGACTTGTTTAAGCACAAAGGACTCTATTAGCTCCTGTAGTTAACTTCTCTAAGGGGTAGATTGGGCTTTAGTCATGGCAATATGCCTCTCTCTCACTCCATCTCTTACCTTCTCTTGGGTAAATTTTAGTTTGAGGGACATTCTCTCCACATATAGCAAAGATGGCCCTAGAGAGTTCCAGAATTACTTCTTTGTAGCCTTTGATGCAAAAAGAAGATAGTCAGGCCCCGTTTTTTCTCCCAACAGCCATGTTAATCCACGAAAATATTTTGACTAGCTCTGCTTGAATCCTGAACTCATTCCTGAGATCTGTAATTAAGGGGAAGGGGTCACATACCCAGTTCAGTGGCAATGGAGATCAGGTTTCAAACACTGGAATGACAGATGGACAATTTACACAAGGCAAAAAAGGTGTTATATTTCCAGAAGATAGACAGGATTCTAAAGTCAAAACAACGGGTGTCAACTACAAAATTTCTGCTTTCACATCAGTGAAATGACTTCGGAATTCTGGTGGTTTCAGAAATTTAAGGTACTGATGCTTTATTTATTTATAGAATGCAAATTTTATCTCAATACAAGATAATACAAGTATTTCATAGACCTTTCAAATTCCAGGGTGAGAAACAAAGAAAGAAGCAGGTATAATAATACCATGAGCACTATCCAGATGTCTTTATTCTCAATTAATTATGGACCACACTTATTTGGGCTCATTTCTCTTATTTAATGAGAGAAAGTCTCTTTTTTGTTGTTTCTTTTATCTGGTTTGGGGTTTGTTTGTTTGTTTTTTCCTTCATGGAATCTTAAATACTCCCTTGACCTGCAAAGCTGATTTTTAAAAATCAAATTACCCTTACTTAAAAACAAAATCTTTTGTCTTTGTTTGTTAACTGATGAATGGAATTTGTTCTGTTCACCTGGATTTCATTAAAATTAAAAAGGTCTGCTCCAGGAATGGCAATGTCAAGAGAATGAGAAGACAAGCCACAGACTGGTAGAAAATATTTGCAAAAGGCACATCTGAGGAAGGACTGTTATTCAAAATATACAAAGAATATTTAAAACTTCATAAGAAAACAAACAATTCAGTTGAAAAATAGGCTAAAAATCTTAGTGGACACCTTACGAAAGAAGATCTACAGATGAGAAATAGAATATTTCCCATGAAAATGAAAAATACTGAAAAAACTCTGCATATTCTATGACGTCAGGAAATGCAAATTAAAACGATAATGAGATACCACTTCACACCTATTAGATGGCCAAAATCGAGAACACCGAGCGCCAAACAATGGCAAGGATGTGGAGCAACAGAAACTCTCATTTGCTGCTGGTGTTAACACAAAATGGGACTGCTACTTTAGATGACAGTTTGGCAGGTTTTTTTTATAAAACTAAATATAGTCTTACCACACGATCCAGCAGTTGTGCTCCTTCTTATCTACCCAAAGGAGCTGAAAACGTATGTCCATTCAAAAATGTGCATGTAGACGTTTCTAGCAACTTTATTTATAATTGCCAAAACTTGGAAGCAACCAAGTTGTCTTTCAGTAGGTGAATGAATAAATACATTGCGGCACCTCCAGATGATGGGATCATATTCAGCACTTGAAAGAAGGGAGTTATCAAGCATGAGAAAACAGGGAGAAAACTTAAACTCATATCAACCTCTAAAAACTATGACATTCTGGAAAAGGCAAAACTATGGAGACGTTAGTGATTTCTTGGGGAGGAGGAGTGGCAGAGATAAATAAGAGGAGCACTGAGGATTTTTAGTACTCTGAAACTATACTTTATGCTTTAAATCAAAGTACTCTGATACTATAACAATGAATACATTTAATTATATATCCAAAGCCATAGAATGCACAACACCAAGAGTGAATGCTAAGGTTCACTGTAGGTTCTGGGTGATTATGTCTCAGGGTAGGTTCGTCAGTTATAACCAGGGTATCACTAGGGTGGGAAATTCTGATAATGGGCGGCTCTGCAAAGGTAGGGGCAGGAGGTATATGAGAAATTGCTGTATGTTTCTCTCAATCTTTTGTGAACCTAAAACTGCTCAAAAAAGATCTTTTTTAAAAAAATGATGAGACAGAAACAAATCATCATTAAAAAGGATTTAGTGTTTGATTACTTCTGATTTAACCAAGGCCTATTACAAAAGTCCTTATTCATTAATCTCAGGCCAATGAGGTAAAAAAAATAGTAGGTTTTGAATGAAAATTTTTATTCTTTTCTATGTTCCTCCAGTTGAGACAACTCTTACTCCAGAGAAATTCTGTTTTGGACAGACATTATACCTTCGAATTCTGTTTTTTGAGTTTTGCTATTTAAAGTACTTATTTGATTTATAAATTCACTAAATAGCAAGAACTTTTTTCCAACAAAACCAAATGTTTTTATGTCTGTGGAAGGAGAAGGTCAGTGATTTAATGTCCTCCAGTGCAATATCTAATCATAATCCATAGTATTTATATACTCCTTTTGATTTTCCATGTCTTCTCAATAAGAAAGAGTATGAATATTACTAAGAATCCTGAAAAGAACTGTGACTTTCAACCTAGAGGTTGATTTATACTTTAAAATTTATCATCTGCAAAGCTCAGAAGATATAACATAAATGCAGTGATGCTTAAGAAACTTGCAATAAAGGAGCAGAACATGGGACCTGAATCTTTTGATTACTCCAAATGGGAAGGCAGAGGAAATTGCAACATTTTCCCTTTGATCTTACCCAAGTCAGTGGAAGTCACTGACAGGTACCTAATTGACAAAGGATGCTATTCTAAATGTGAGACTCAAGGCTAGTTACCAAAACCACTTCGGTATTTTTCTGAAAGCAGTTTATGCATTTGTGAGAAAATAAAAATAAACAGGAAAAAAAGAAAACTTTAAAAGTTCCAGTAAGTGTTTGTTTAGTAAGCCTCAAGTGCCTACTGCATAAAAAAGTATGATTCTCAAAATTCACATTTTCTTTTTCGTTTAGGGCTCAGAGATGCTTTATCTTCAGTTCTGGTTCAAACCCTTTAAGCTCTGTGATGTTCTAAGTTCTATGCTGTATCTTTGTGATAAGAAGAGGTCTGGACTTGGGTTAGATGATTATAGTTTGATTCCACACCCTGCCGTACACCCAAGGGTTACCTTGAGCATAGAACCTGAGCAACTATACCACGCTGACCATCTTATGCCGAACTCACAAGGTGTTCATGGGCTTATTAAAACAAAATATGTGTAAGATCTTCCCACAGCTTTTGGCATGTAAAATGCTCTATATTTTCATTTTAGTTGAATCTTGAAACCTCATACATATAAACTTGTGTTTGTAGCTCTTGCAATAGGTAATCTATACACAAATACCTTAGCCCACAGGATGAAATATAGCTCAAAAAAGTATTTTGTCTGACTGACACAGAGTTTTTAAGACATGTGAATTTGAATGCCTTTGGTTGGCCATGCACATTTTAGCAGTTTGTAACGATCCATGTCATCTCCTATAATTTTGTTCCTTTTGAGTAGTAGCCCATCTTCTGCCACTCTGACCATACCCATTCCATCACTGCTCTGAGTTGTATCCCCATAGGTTCTTTTTGCCTGTTTTGCTGCAAGAGCTTGGTGTCTCAAGTCCTAACTGTCTTAGCAGCTTTGAACTCATGTTCTACTTTGTGAGAATGATGAAAGCTCTCTTGTATCTCTAAGTAGCTGCCTTCTTCCCATCTTTTCAGCTCCTCAAGGGAGTGCTTAAGAGTCTTTAAATGCTTTAAAAGAGAAATGGGTATAGAATGTTGGTTTGTCTCAGTGACGTTCCTCTTTGGTCCCTCAAGTTCTGGCTCCGTTGGTACTTCTCTAATGCCTTGGAGCAGAATAGTGATCATCATCACCATCATTGTTTTATCCAGATTTTTGAGACCTTTTGAGATTTTTGAGACCTTGTTAGTAAAAACTGGTTTTCTCTAAGTAAGTCCACCATTTCCAGAAGCGGCCCTCTTTATCTCTTTATTCTTGTCTGATACATACGTTTATTATCAGCCTGACCCTCCAAGCATTTGATATGGGCACTCCTGATTTAATGTAGCCTGTGGTAAATAGTTTGGTCATGTGAAAAATAGTCTTCTTTCTTTGTATGCTTTCCATATTCTTTATCAATTCCAGCGTTTCATTATATGGAACTTTTACTAGTAAAAAATAACACTGTAGTCAAATCCTAATTGTTAGCAATAGTATCCTCTTCATAAATTTTCTCAAGATCTGATATTCTAATTCTAATTCTAATCTTGAATTTGCTTCAGAGTTAAAAGCAATGAAATAAAATCTACTTACCCAAAGAAACAATGTAACCTGTTAAGAAGTCTCTGATAATAAGGATTAGGAGACAAAATGGCACAATCTGGTCTCCTTGAGCAAATAAGTTAATTCTGGGTTTATTTGGCTAACTACAAAATAATATCTCTAAAATTCTGTCTCTAAGAAAAGAAGGAACATGGGTGTGCAGGTGAGGGATAGAAAAACTGACAAAAGATTCTTATCTCCTTGGGCTCATAATTTTGTGACTGAGTTAGTGAAGCATTTTTCTCTTTTAGAATAATTATATATTTCATTTTTTCACACTGAAAACATTCCAATAATTTACCACATCCACAATTCTGCTTAAAATAATCATGACTTTAAGCCTCTCTTCTCCTGTAATCATCTTAACTCTCTCTCTCTCTATATATATATATACATAATTGTTACCAACATAAAAATTCAAATATTGCGGCTCTAGTAAGCAGCTCAAACTTCAAAGCGTTTTTAAGATCTCTAGTTTCAGATCATCTTTTTAGGAACGGGAGTCTCCTGGTTGACAGGAGGGAAGCCCCTGTTCACACTTTCTGTGGGTTCACTGCTGGCAACACCCAAGAAGTTTTAGGCATTCCACAGCTTGAGTCTCCAAGAGATCCCCAAGACAGTTGACTTTTCTTCAGCAGGTCTCTTGCCAGCTTCTGCGACTGTGAGTTGGGATAAGTCTCGTTCCAGAAGGCATAGAAGGGGGATGGGAAATATGCTCATTTGCCTCGTTCTGTCTCATAGAGGTCAGAGTGGAATGACTTTGGTGTCAGGGTTAGGGGAAGCAGTGGAAGGGAGACAAGCAGGAAGGAAAGGATAATTTAACTGAACCCAATTTGAACCTTTAAGCAGTTCAGTTCAGGGACAGCGCTGACGTCAAAGCTGTTTCTTATTTTATAAAAGCTGGGTTGTCTGATTCTGGTAGCCCCTCTTGCCTTCTGCCAGTCCAAAGTGCTGGGTCATGACCCTTGGGTGGATTGTGGTTTATAACCTTAGTTCAGGTAAAGGTACTCTTAGGATTATTTACTCCTTTTTTTCCCTTGTCAGATAGGGTTTCTGTACTGGGGGCCGAAGGACAGAGTAAATACGAAAACCTTAAGAATCACATGCGATAAGTTTTACTTCCTTACTCCATCAGATTCTATATCTTAAATAACAGCCTCTCCTATAGTGATTCCATGCCTTCTCCAAACTTAAACATTCCTTTCTCTTTCCTATTTAAACTAACACAAATAGTAAGAATTTTTAAGTTAATTAAATCATATTTTAAAGAATTACTGTAACAGTCAGTTTTATAGTTGTGTGTGCACTAGATTTAAAAACTATTTGCAAAATTATACAAAGAACCTGATATGTAAGTATGTCAGGCTTGGAAAGTTTGATTTTTTATTTTGTGTATAGACTTTTAATCATATAACATAATGTTTCCACCATTTTAAATCTATGTCCACCACTATATTTGACACCTTGTTTTCAGAGCAACAAATTCTTGTAGGAATTTGGGTTCAACAAACATTAGACAATCTTCCATCTGATTACACTGAGATGTACATTTTTATTTAACTCTTAGAGCATCTTTGTGAGGGAAGTTTGTTATGTTCTGTTCTTCTAAAAAAGCACAGTGATGCTCGGGGAGGTTTTATGACTTTTTCAGGGTCACAATTTTTCTAGTGCCTACTCCTATGATACCACCTCAAGACTTTCCCTTGTTCTTCTCTGGTCAGAATGAAATCATTCCTTCTTTAAACTCACATAAATACTGCCTGTGGTTCTGCTTGATATTTATGCAATTCTGCCTGGTATTATTGTCTTTCTAACCATATCTGTCTCTCCAGACTTCTCTTTTTCTCAGTGTGTGATCATCAAGAACAAGGCTTTGTATCCTTTTCACATCCTCCCCAGTACCCAGCATGCGTCACACTTGCTTAAAATAGTGACTCTGTTTATGTTTCTTGAATCAAATCAAGTTAACCTATATCTATTCCGTTACTTTTTGTTGATTTCCTCAGACAAAAAACACCTATTGAATACTTATAATGTGCCTGGCTAGGTGCTAGGAATATAGAAGTAAATAAACCAGACAGAAATCCCTGCCTTCACAGAACTTACATTCTAGTGAAGGGAAATAAGCAATAGCAGAATAAACTGGTAAATTATTTAGTACCAGATGGTGATGGTGCTATGAAGAAGAATAAAGGTGAGGGGAAGGTCAGGGAGACTTTTAAATGGAGTGGTCAGAGAAAATCTCACTGAGAAGGTAACATTGAACAAAACCTGAGGAGTCGAGCAAATGAGCTGTGCATATATCATTGCATTTCTTTTATTAGTGTGAATTTAAAACTTCTTTTAAATAGTAAATCCAAACATTGTGGGATTTCTCCTTCTTCTAAATAGTAAATCCAAACATTGTGGGATTTCTCCTTCCAATTTTTGTTAATGTTAGACTAGAAAGGACCGTGGGAATGATCTCATTTTTCTCTTCTTTCTGCATTTTATTAGTGAGAAAACTGAAGCTCAGAGAGGTCAAGTGCACAGTTTTATTTGCTTGGTCTTAGATTGATTAATGAAATATTAGCAGCTTACTGAAAATCCAGTCAAATATTAAGATCCAGGTCATCCTTCCATCTATCCATCCTCTTACTCATCAAGCTCTTATACCTGTTCTGGAAATTAATGCTTTAAGTCTGGAAACAATGTCGGAGAAACTATTGTATCCTTGGTGGATTTTATAATCTACATAGAAAACCAGCCCTTACCTGGGAACCAAGTTTAGCAAAGGCAAAATATAAGCAATAGTATGAATTCAAGTTACAAGCATCATCACTAAGGCATGGAGTTGATCAGAGCACTGAGTCTTGATCCAGTACCTAGAAATAAGAGGTATCATTTTCGGGAGAGTGAGGGTCAATCATTGCAAGTAAAGGACACAGGAAGCTACAGTGCTATTAGAGCAGGGAAGACTGACATCACACAAGCTGGACTGGAAATCCCACACTGAGCAACGGTGACAAATACGTCCAACATAACATACAAATTTAATGTCGGTGGGGAAAATAGTAATTAAACTTCATTTAGTTTCTGACTTGGACAGAGTAAATGTCTGCATGTCTCTATGTCTCTAGATTAAATCAGCGAGCTAAACACTGAACAGGAAATCGAAGGCACTTCAAAAGTGTCTCAATGCTTATGTTTAAGATTCCAAGCTTATATTAACATCCTAAAATATCATCAATATGTAGGAAATCCACTTTAATTTTAAAGCAGTTTGTTTCTAATTGATAAGAAAGTGGTTCACAAATCTAGCTGACAAGCTGAATCACCCAGGAAGTATTTAAAAAGCTATTTCTTGGTCCCACACCCAGATGTTTTGATTCAGAAGGTCTTGAGTAGGGCAACAGAATGAATATTTTTAACAAGCTCCACATGAATTCAGGTAATCAGCCAGGTTCAGAAGTGCCCTATAACAGAGGGTTCTGCATTGCATAGGACTGTTAGCTGCTCTCATCTACATGTTAGAGACTTGAATGATATACTGATTTCAATTTTAACTGTCTTATTAGACATAAAAGGCCTGAAAAGGAAAATGTCCTGTATCATTGCTTTCGTAGGTTGGCATATTTTGACTTTCTAATGAGTGAGCTTCTAAATGTTGTTTGAGGTGATTTAGAGTTCTTTCTCTTTAGGTAGGAGGAAAAATGAGACGCTTTATCTTATTTCTAGAGGAAAAGTAATCTACACAAATAATGATATATGAAGTCTGTGGTCATAAAATGGAATAATTTGATTATTTGGGGGCTTTATTGTACATAAACAATAAGAAGGGTACACCTGAAAAATGAGAATACTGATGAGGTCAATTCCATAGATCAAATAGATGGATTGTAAGGTATTTCGTACAGTTTCTGGTACATAGTTAGGATTCATAAATAACAATAACTGCTATTATTATTTGTTTAAGAATCTCCTGATGTCTTCCTCAGGTTGAGATCTAATTAGACCAGACAAATAAAACAGTTAGTGTATAGGGTTGCTTTTAAGCAACTTTCAAATATTCAGCACAGTATTATACTTATAGTAATTATTACCATGCTGTATATAACATCCACATGACTTATTTATTCTATAACTAAAAGTTTGTACCTTTTAACTCTCTTCATCCATTTATCCCCACCTTACCCTCTCTCTCCTCCAGCAACCACCTATCTGTTCTCTGTATCCAAATCCATGAGCTTGGCATTTGTTTGTTTTGGTTTTGATTTAGTTTAGTTGCTTTTTTTTTTTTTTTTTTTTTATTCCGTATATAAGTGAAATTTTACATTTTTTGTTTTTCTCTGTCTGACTTATTTCATTTAGCTGAATAACCTCAAGGTCCAGTCCATGTTGTCACAAATGGCAAGATTCCATTATTTTTCATGGCCAACTAATATTCCATTGCATATGTATATACCATATCTTATCCATTCGTCCATCAATGGGCACTTAGGTTGTTTACTTATCTCGATTATTATAAATAGTGTTGCAATGAACCAGGGGGTGCATATATTTTTTCAAGTGAATGTTTTTGCTTTCTTTGGATAAATACTCAGAAGTAGAATTGTTAGATCATATGGTAGTTCTATTTGTAAATTTTTGAGGAACATCCATATTGTCTTCTATAATGGCTGCACCAATTTATATTTCCACCAGCAATGTATAAGGGTTCTCTTTTCTCTGTGTCCTCACCAGCACTTGTTACTTACTGTCTTCTTAATGATAGCCATTCTAACAGGTCTGAGGTAATACCTCATTGTGGTTTTAATTTGCATTTTCCTGATGATTAGTGATGTCGAACATCTTTTCATGTACCCACTGGCCATTTATCTGTATGCCATCTCTGGAAAATAATGCCTGTTCAGGTCCAATGCCATTTTTTAAGTTATTTTTTTTTCTATTGAGTTATATGAGTTCTTGAGGTATTTTGGATATTAACCCGTTATCAGATATATGATTTTCAAATATTTTCTTCTGTTCATTAGGTTACTTTTTCATGTCATCGATGATTTTCTTTGCTGTGTAGAAGCTTTTTAGTTTATTTAGCTCAGCTTCTCTACTATTTCTTTTTTTGCCTTTGCTGTTGGAGTCTGATCCAAAAAATCATGCCAAGACTGATGACAAGGAGCTCATCACCTATGTTTTTGGCTAGGAATTTTATGGTTTCAGGTCTTAAATTAAAGTTTTTAATTAATTTGAGTTAAATTGTATTTATTAGATTTGTTTTATTTTTAAGTTGAATATTATCATAGGAATAATGATGCAGAAAAAAACTCTCACCTCCCTATCCACTTTGGTTACATTTCTCTAATTTTGTCTATACTACTGTTTCTATTTGTCTGTATGGAGTTTCTAAAAGATAAGACTGTCTCTACTTTTTTGCATTTCTCTATGAGTGTGACACATTCAGGGAAAGAACCTTATTTATATACAAGCAGATCTGAGGTGCTTATAATCAGGACTTTTTCACATTTTATGTCCATTGTCATGAAAAATCTGGCTTTGAGAATGTGCATATAAGAAAATGACTTCTTATACGGAACATGCTGAAGAATTGGAGTTTTGCAAAAAAAAAAAAAAAAAAAATCTGTATGATATGACTTCACCTCAGAAATGCCTATTAATACTGACCACAATAATTTACATTAAATCAAAAAGCACAGGAAGGAATGAAACATGCTTATAGGTTGTGATTACTTAAGCACAAAGAATTTAATATTCATGATTTTTTTTTAGCTCATTCTAAATTTTTTATCATTACAGTATGTTTCATGGAGAAGTGTGAAAAATACTTTGTACTTTCCAGAAATGGAATCATTCATTGGGAAAGCATATCTTTACAACTTGTTAAAACAACTGTGAAAGGGCTAGTTGACACCCTCCCTCTTTTATGTGTAAGAGATTTTTTTTTCCCCTTGAACCAGGCATAATAGGAAACTCCTTAATAGGATCTGTTGATAATTCCAAACTGATATAAATAATTCATCTACTTGTTTAGACTTTGCCAACAAAATGAGCCTGGTTCCCATAGCCTCCTTCCTGATACAATCTACAATTGCTAAAAGCCATTTTATTCCTGTATACGCTGTTAGTTATGTCAAAAAGGGGGAGATATTTTCTCTTTCTGGTCATAGATGAAATAGACTTAGTGCTTTTAGACTAAATGCACATAAATATAAACTGCAAGCCATCTCAAGGAGTCAGTGGACCAGCACATAGAGTAAGAACAAACAGCAGCATGTAAATATTATAAATTTTGATCAGCCAAAGGTGCTTTGACTCCCCCTAAGTAAATCCAGTCAAATCGTGCTGACTCCTTCCACCACAGCTCAAGTGACCCCAATGGATTATTCTTTCAGATTTTGCATTAACTCGATTTACAGAAAGGCATTTTACAAAAAAACTTGGGATGAATTCATTTTTTCAATGAACTTCCTATAAGATCTCATCTTTGATAGAAAAATAGCTGAATGCTATTTGTTGGTTGAGTGAATAAATAAAGAAATGTTTGGAGTTGAGCAAAGCCAGATGCAGTCTAGGTCAGAGAGGAGTCACCTGCCTGTAGTTTTTAACGACTTTTGTAAGTGCTAGTATTGTTGGGTAATATATAGAGCACACTGTACTTACGAATTCGAATATAAAGGAACTGAAGCAGGAATCTGGGATTAAGATAATTTTATTTGTACAAATAAGTCTCTCTTACTCTAACTCTTGTCCAAGGAAAACTATTGTGGGGCATTAGGGTTACACCAGTGTTTCTCAGCCTCGGTGGTATTGACATCTTAGACTGGGTAATTCCTTGTCGTGGGAAACTGCTCTGTAGATTGTAGAAGGTTTAGCAGTATTCTGACCTTTTACCCACTAGATGCCAGTAGCTCCCTCCTCCCCCAATTGTGGCAACCAATAATATCTTTGGACATTGACCAATTTCTGCTAGAGAAAGGTGAGAGAAGGGAATCATCTCAGATTGAGAACTATTAATTTGGAACACTCATGGATACCACACACTGTGGTTTACAATCACATGTCATGAAATATTCTGTAATTAGAATATCAGTAAAAAATCATCACTGGTCCTGAAAGGCTGGACTCAAAAGATAGATAATGTAGTGGGTACAACCTCCTGACCACAGACTTAGGTATTCTAAAAATATAACTTTATTTGGGGGAGATTTTACTTAATTTCTATTGAGATACCCACTTCGGGCCCATTCCACTAGGATAGCAGAAATTTAATTATGGTTAATATAGTAATTTTTTTCAGAGTATGCCAAGCCTCGGGGAAATAGTGGCCAGGAATCAGGAGTGGGGTTCCAATATCATTTGCCTATACTAGTATATCCTTTGAGATGCCCATCATTTTATCTTGATCTGAACCATTAGTCTATGTTGATCAGTCTTAAATTATTCCTCTCCCTTGTGTTCAAGTCTCTTTAAGATTTGATTGCTCTCTCTGCTATTTCTGTGCTATTTGGGGATATAGGAAAGTCTTTCTGCTACTCCTACCCATCCTGAAAGGTGGGATATTCCACAGGCTGGCTAAACAACTGGGAAGGATGGATTGAAAATGAATGTTGTTATCTAAGATGGCCACAATTGAGGGCCATTTTCATCTCCCTAGAACCTTTTGGTTAAATGTTGACTAGCACCATATTCTATGTGATTTATTGTCAATATTGGGTTATAGGTTGTATGCACTTTGTAATCAGTTTCCACAGCCAATTTTCTTCAGTAAGTTACTATCTCTACTTTCTCTTGACTGGTGCTTAGTTATCTTTAAATCTGATCTATATGAATTCTTGTGCTCTAGTCTTTCCCCTCCC
Source organism: Pteropus vampyrus (assembly GCF_000151845.1). Taxonomy (NCBI): domain Eukaryota; kingdom Metazoa; phylum Chordata; class Mammalia; order Chiroptera; family Pteropodidae; genus Pteropus; species Pteropus vampyrus. The sequence goes on from NW_011888782.1 coordinate 10,962,253, forward strand.
CTCTTTCTTCCTTTTGCCCTCCCTCTTCCCCCTTTTTCTCTCCTCCTGTCTCCCTTCTATCCTTCCTCCTCCTCCTCTTTCGCTTTCTTCTCTTCTTTCCTTTCCCATTCCTCTCTCCCTTTTGATATTTGTCTATAACCTAAACTACCTCTGTTAGAACTATTTTGTGCCATCCACAGTCTTCTTGATGGCACTTGCAAGTAATAAATATTGATAATGGCTAGCCAGACACTAGCATTTTATTTACATTATCTCACGAGATACCCTAACACCTCTGGGTTCTGAGAAAGAACATCCATTTCAGAAGACTGCAGCAAAAGTTTCATGGATTCCCTGACCTAGCCTTAAAAGCCACACAGCATTTTATTTTCACTGCATTTTATTGGTTACAAGTGAGTCACTAAAGCCAGCCCAAGAGGAGAGTTAGATTCTTACTGGGGAGTGGCAGTCCCATTACAGAAGAGTACATAGGATGAGAGAGATTGCCATCATCATTGGACTATACATTTTGCCACATTTATGTTTGGATGCTGGCCCCATCATTTACCAGTTAACTGTTTTTCCCTCTTTTGGGGCCTAAGCTCCCAAATCTCCAAAATGAGTGTTAATCTCAATTATGACTAATTTCCCTTCTGACTATTAATAAAAAGTTCTTATTTCCATCTAGACCCAGCATAACCCAGGTTATATCTTCCCAAAGTTTAAACAAATCATTCATCTTGCCATCTTGATGAATCTACCATCAATAGTTTTTTAACCATAAAAT
>NW_011888782.1:10963068-10967007 GCF_000151845.1 Pteropus vampyrus
CTGTAGATTGTAGAAGGTTTAGCAGTATTCTGACCTTTTACCCACTAGATGCCAGTAGCTCCCTCCTCCCCCAATTGTGGCAACCAATAATATCTTTGGACATTGACCAATTTCTGCTAGAGAAAGGTGAGAGAAGGGAATCATCTCAGATTGAGAACTATTAATTTGGAACACTCATGGATACCACACACTGTGGTTTACAATCACATGTCATGAAATATTCTGTAATTAGAATATCAGTAAAAAATCATCACCGGTCCTGAAAGGCTGGACTCAAAAGATAGATAATGTAGTGGGTACAACCTCCTGACCACAGACTTAGGTATTCTAAAAATATAACTTTATTTGGGGGAGATTTTACTTAATTTCTATTGAGATACCCACTTCGGGCCCATTCCACTAGGATAGCAGAAATTTAATTATGGTTAATATAGTAATTTTTTTCAGAGTATGCCAAGCCTCGGGGAAATAGTGGCCAGGAATCAGGAGTGGGGTTCCAATATCATTTGCCTATACTAGTATATCCTTTGAGATGCCCATCATTTTATCTTGATCTGAACCATTAGTCTATGTTGATCAGTCTTAAATTATTCCTCTCCCTTGTGTTCAAGTCTCTTTAAGATTTGATTGCTCTCTCTGCTATTTCTGTGCTATTTGGGGATATAGGAAAGTCTTTCTGCTACTCCTACCCATCCTGAAAGGTGGGATATTCCACAGGCTGGCTAAACAACTGGGAAGGATGGATTGAAAATGAATGTTGTTATCTAAGATGGCCACAATTGAGGGCCATTTTCATCTCCCTAGAACCTTTTGGTTAAATGTTGACTAGCACCATATTCTATGTGATTTATTGTCAATATTGGGTTATAGGTTGTATGCACTTTGTAATCAGTTTCCACAGCCAATTTTCTTCAGTAAGTTACTATCTCTACTTTCTCTTGACTGGTGCTTAGTTATCTTTAAATCTGATCTATATGAATTCTTGTGCTCTAGTCTTTCCCCTCCCCTCTTTCTTCCTTTTGCCCTCCCTCTTCCCCCTTTTTCTCTCCTCCTGTCTCCCTTCTATCCTTCCTCCTCCTCCTCTTTCGCTTTCTTCTCTTCTTTCCTTTCCCATTCCTCTCTCCCTTTTGATATTTGTCTATAACCTAAACTACCTCTGTTAGAACTATTTTGTGCCATCCACAGTCTTCTTGATGGCACTTGCAAGTAATAAATATTGATAATGGCTAGCCAGACACTAGCATTTTATTTACATTATCTCACGAGATACCCTAACACCTCTGGGTTCTGAGAAAGAACATCCATTTCAGAAGACTGCAGCAAAAGTTTCATGGATTCCCTGACCTAGCCTTAAAAGCCACACAGCATTTTATTTTCACTGCATTTTATTGGTTACAAGTGAGTCACTAAAGCCAGCCCAAGAGGAGAGTTAGATTCTTACTGGGGAGTGGCAGTCCCATTACAGAAGAGTACATAGGATGAGAGAGATTGCCATCATCATTGGACTATACATTTTGCCACATTTATGTTTGGATGCTGGCCCCATCATTTACCAGTTAACTGTTTTTCCCTCTTTTGGGGCCTAAGCTCCCAAATCTCCAAAATGAGTGTTAATCTCAATTATGACTAATTTCCCTTCTGACTATTAATAAAAAGTTCTTATTTCCATCTAGACCCAGCATAACCCAGGTTATATCTTCCCAAAGTTTAAACAAATCATTCATCTTGCCATCTTGATGAATCTACCATCAATAGTTTTTTAACCATAAAATGTAAAACGAAACTGAAGGTTAGAGTTTCCCTAGAGCATTGGCTTATCTGGAGCATCTTTCATATAATGTTCTAAGAAACAATGCACCTAAAAGCTACCTTGACTTCAGCTATTTGATTGATCAGATACTTTTGTGTTTAAAGGTGAATATCTGTATGACAGGAGATAAGATAGAAACAGGAAGACGGCTTGTTAATTCTGTGCTGACTACAATTCTTTATCTTTTAAGGTAGATAAAAGCCATTTTAAATAAGTACTACTAAACTTAATGCCTCTGAATCAGAGCCAGTCACATCCTTTTTAAGTGGAAGATCACAAAGAATAGTCTCAACCCTTAATATGTAGGTAGATTTGAAGTTTTAGAAGGCCTGTTTTTCAATGTTTAACTGGATGGATGGCATAATTACAACAAGCACAGATGGTTGCAGTAGAACAAACATATTGAGCACAGAGCATAACAAATACAGTCAAATCATATTTCCAATAACTGTAGACCATCAGAGGTAGGTAAGTGCATTGTTATAAAAAATAAAAAGTATAATAATTCTTCCCATTTTGGTTTCTCAAAAAAATGGAATTTTGGTTCATTTCATAGGCTAGAACCAAATACAGCAGCTGATAGAAAGAAAGACAAGTCAGTTTAGGACGATTATTTTAGAAAATTGTCAAGAATTTTAGTATCTTGATAATATTCTTCAAAGTCTTAATAATTGAAGGGTAGCTCCTTTATCACAACGATTTCTTTCTTTGAAGACTGTCACTAATGATAGGCAATTGTTAAAAGACATTGGTTCCTATATCTTGAAACCTAGGACATATGAGCAAGTCACATTCTTTTAAAAAGTTAAGATGATATAGTTAGAGAAGCTATTGTATACGAAGTCAGAATTGAAAAGTCTGGCTTTAAGTCTGTGACTCATTCACCTTAGGTAAATACCTATCCTGTCCAGACTTAAGTTTGCTAATATGTACAACTTAATAATTCCTTTCATCTCTTGAGCTCTATTCCCATTAGATTGTCCTAAAATAGCAAGTATTCTTGGTGATTGATGTTATAAGATACTTTCACCAGCATTAGCACTGGGAACACATATTTTTAAACTCATTTCAGTCATTTAGTCATTTTCCCCTTACCATCCTTGCTCAAGAGTTGATGCTGTGAACCCATTTAACAAACCTAAAGACTTCAAATTAAACATGTTCACATTTATGATTGGCATAAAAGTACAGCCTGTATAAATCGCGAATAGCAAGAAAACAGAACTTGCTCAAATACTAAGCTAGTTCTAAAGTTAAATGGCTTCAGCTGAGAGAGGACTCATGGGAAATTACCTTTTCATTATAGCCATGGAATGCCCATGTCATACTTCATTTGAACATTTCACTGTGGCATCCACTGAGCTGTACTGGGCAGAGGGAATTTCATGTCTAGCATTGTTGAATGATTGTTATTTTTTAAAATGCCCTAAAAATGTTGAACCAGATTTAGAACTATATTTGAGTGTAATTGAAATTCAAGAAATAAAAATAAGGCAAAAAAGCCAGTGTGATTGTTAGAGAAGCCCAAGAGAAAAAAAGGAAACAGAGAGTATGATATAGTATAGGAAGGACAGTACAGAGGGAAATAAGCCATGAAAATGTGGATGGAGCCAGGGACTGGCACATGAAATCTGTTTTGTGTACATGAGGGTGCTAGTAAGGCCAGATTCCCTTTGCTTTTTTCTTCATAGGTTTATAACCTTCTAAAAATAATTCTTTGTAGCTCAAGGTTCAGAAAGCTTAATTTGCATTAATACATAATGTGTGGTGAATGTGAATATCAGAGCTTTTTATCTGTGCCTCTGAGAGAGAAGCACAGACAATAACCAAACCTTATAACTAGCTCAAAAGATAGACAGGTAGGGTGTTCATTTCCATTTCGTTTTGCTGCAGGGGGAGTGTGGGGGAGGCTAAGGCATAGCATGTTTATTCCCTTGTTCCTTAGGAAGATACTCAGCAAGGTACTTAAGAAGAATGACAGGGATGTTTTGGAAAGCAGTATACAGCTCAGGCTGACCTATGCTGAATGGTTTGAGTTGGCTCTGAGTTTTAAAGTCTTCCATGGGAAACCTCGCTTCATTAACAGCAGAGCAGAACTCAAAATTCGGATTTGGAGATTAAGGAGTCAT
>NW_011888782.1:10967057-11006344 GCF_000151845.1 Pteropus vampyrus
AGGGACTGGCACATGAAATCTGTTTTGTGTACATGAGGGTGCTAGTAAGGCCAGATTCCCTTTGCTTTTTTCTTCATAGGTTTATAACCTTCTAAAAATAATTCTTTGTAGCTCAAGGTTCAGAAAGCTTAATTTGCATTAATACATAATGTGTGGTGAATGTGAATATCAGAGCTTTTTATCTGTGCCTCTGAGAGAGAAGCACAGACAATAACCAAACCTTATAACTAGCTCAAAAGATAGACAGGTAGGGTGTTCATTTCCATTTCGTTTTGCTGCAGGGGGAGTGTGGGGGAGGCTAAGGCATAGCATGTTTATTCCCTTGTTCCTTAGGAAGATACTCAGCAAGGTACTTAAGAAGAATGACAGGGATGTTTTGGAAAGCAGTATACAGCTCAGGCTGACCTATGCTGAATGGTTTGAGTTGGCTCTGAGTTTTAAAGTCTTCCATGGGAAACCTCGCTTCATTAACAGCAGAGCAGAACTCAAAATTCGGATTTGGAGATTAAGGAGTCATAGGAGATTTTGAGAAAGCTGTTCCAGAGAAGCTATCTACCTGGCTCTTAGCCCAACTCTCACACACTAAACCCTGGGGAACAGATTGCTTTGTTGTTTATCTGTCCCATGGTGCTCTCTTCCAACCTTCACAGAGCATTTAACCTTTTATACAGGACTGAATATAAATTGGAGATTTTACCCAAAATAAGCCCTCAGAATAGATTTATACTCAAGATTTATACTCAAGTCTTTATAAAGCATCTTGCTCATGGGATAGTCTCACAGTCACTTTATACTGAACAACCAAGAATCCTGTTTGGAGAAAACAGATTAGTGGAATACCTCCCCCATTAATGCTGGTTCTGAATACCTGTAGGGACCATGTGAAAAGAATCACTCTTTCAAAATGAGACAAATTTAACATGGTGTTGGATTTCACTGGTTAAAAGGCCTTTGAAGATCATTTTCAAAAGCAACAGAGCAAGGGCCTGTGCTGCGGAGATCACGAACACTTACAAGATGAATAAATAAGTAATGAATCCTAAGGTTTTACAAATGAGTGCTTAAGACTTGAGTTAAGTTTTCCAGTAGCATCATTTTACATGGACTCAAAAAGTCAGCAAATCAAGTGGAAATAAAATGATACTATGGAAAATTTTTAGATGATGAAAGTATGGTTCTCTTGATGGTGGTGACATTTAAAACATACATGTGGAGTTTCAATAATATCGTTTGAAAGGTGAGGGGTATTATTTCTGAAAGTAATATATTACTGGTATAATATAATTTTATATCCTAAAGTAAGAAATATTCCAAATCTATATTTAATCATTTAATTTCCATTCCTATAAGATTCTATGTTCAAATCAGTCTAGAACTTTTTTATAGTGTCACCTGACCAGGAAAGTATGTTGACTTGTCATTTGAAAGCCATAGTTATTATCTACTCCTTCAATTAGACCAGAAGTGCCCTAAGGTGTCTTCTTATAAGCAAGCTAAGAACCTACCTTACAAGCTATAAAGTCTCGGGAACAACTAAAGGGATGCAAAAAGGATCTGGTCTCAAGAGGTAATGAGAAGTAGAAGTAGCGTCTGGCAAGGTAGTGATCTTGAACTTTAGGAATGGGCTTATATACTTAACGTATTTGCAGACAGGATGGGGAATATAAAATGGATTAATTCATCTTTATGTTTTTGTTCACTTTGGAGGTATTGTATACTGAAAAGATACTTAATCCAACTTAATGTGCATTCAATATTTCATTTATTCAATATCAATAAGTACAAAGTGTTAAGGGCCTGAAATTTTCCAAATACTGTACTAAATGCCAAAGAAATAATGGTCAGCCAGAGAGACACAGGTCACTCACTCCCTCGGCCAAATATGTGCTGGTCTTACAAAATGAGTTCTGGCACTTAAGTTCTTTGCTTCTTAGTTTTACACTTTAGATTACTAAAGCAGTGTTGTATAAGCAAATGATCAGAGAACCGCACCTAGGTGTGAAAACATGCATTCCTGCATTTATTTTTAACTTATCAAATATTTAATAAATACTGACTTAGGTACTGAAGAGTAATGATTATTATTAATTATTTTTTTTTACTTTTTAAAACTTTATTTATTTATTTATTTATTGTGGTGACAGTAGTTAACGAAATCCAATAAGTTTCATCCGCACACTTTAACAGTAAGGGATATATATATTTACACTGTGTGTTCACCTCCCATAGTTAGATTTCTTTCTGTCACCATATATTTGACCCCATCTACTTCCCACCTCCCCCACTCCCTACCCTCTGGTAACCACTAGTCTATAGTCCATGTCCATGAGTAGTAATGATTATTAAAAGCTGAGATTCCTGACCTCATGGGGCTTCAGTCAAGTCTCTAAGGGCAACAGACATTGATCAAGCAATGACACAAATCCAGATAAAAATCTGACAGACAGGTGCTATGAAAATAAGTGTTTGTCATCTCCATAACCTAAACACAGTTTTGAAATTGTTTATCAAAGTATAATATACATGTAGAAAAGTGGACAAATGATAGATGTACAGCTTGATAAATTTTCATAAAAAACAACATGACAAGCATCTCAGAAGCCTCACTTGTGCCACATTTGTCACTACTCACCCCAAACAATATCTTGACTTCTAAAGTCATGGTGTATTTCTTCTATTCGTAGACTTCGTGTAAAGGAAATCACGTTGTTTGCATTTTTTTTGCATAAACATTTTTTATCCATGTTGTTGTATATAAGTTGTATGATGTTCCATTCTATGTGTACACTTCAATTTATTCCTTCTGTTATCAACGGGCAATGGGAGTACTTTCTAATTTTTGTCTATTCTAAATAGTGTTCCTATGAACATTGTTTTTAATGAAAATAAGTACACATTTCTGGTGAGTGAATGGAATTGGCAGGTATGGAATTACTAGATTAAAATGTGTCTATGTTTATCACTAGCGGATATTGCCAAATTGTTAACCAAAGTGGCTGTGCCATTTGCATTTTCTAGTAGCCACACAAAAGAGCTTCAGTTCCTCCACATCCTTCCTAGCTCTTAGCATCGTCTGTCTTCATTTTAACCATTCCACTGAGTGCATAGAGATATTGTAGTTTTAATTGTATTTCTAAAGAGGGAGGGCAGGAATGGCTTCCCTGAAGAATTGACAGTTGACTTGAGGCTTGAAATGGTGAGCTATGGTTAACTAGGAGAGGAGGGAAACAGAGTATTCCATGAAAAGGGAACAGCACTGTGCAAAGGTCTGGTGGACAGAAGCAGCATGGGAGAAAGAACTGGTGAAGAGAACAGGTGTGGCTGGAGCAGGAGTGAGCAATCAGATAAGATGAGGGCGGATATGTGCAAGGGGTAACCTGATAAAGCAGAACCCTGGAGGTTTACCTTTCTACTCAGGGCAACAGAGAATCATCATAAGACTCTAAGAAGTGGAGATGAGGTGATCAGATTTGCTCTGATTTCTCTAGTTGCTTTTGAAATACAAATTAGAGGGGACAAGTGGGTAGAAGGGAAAGAGATAGAATTGGAGAGGAGGCTATCATAGTAGCCCAGGAGGACAGCTCTTGAGAAAAGAAGCTTCTTTCTGGGGCTGCATGTCTTGCCTGGGCCTGGAAGTCCATAGTAGGCCTAATTTTAGAGTCTGCTGTCACCATAACCTTAGCACCTTTGGGGATATGTAACCTGTTCCTCAAAACTGTGGGGACTAATTACACGTTACTGAGATATGAGAAAAGTCTGGCCACAAGCTTAGCATTGGTCTGGTTAATTAAGAAACCTATTTTATAATTTCCAAGCACTTGAGTAGGAGATTGATTAATTGACTAACAGTTAAAACGATGGGCTCAGTTGTCTTTAATTCATTTACTAAAGTCGAGATGAAAGCTGGCTTTGTCTTTTATTGATTAAATGAAGACACTAAGAGCTCAGTATGTGTTTATGAGTACTCACTCACAGGATACACTGATGTAGCCGAGGTTTGCTCCAATATAAAGGAAATGTAGGTAGTAGCTGACATGGCTTTATGACAAAGAGAGCTTATCCTCCTTGCATACCGATCAAAACTAAAGTCTAGGTTTGTAGGCTCTAGGTCACTATTATTAGGGACTTGGGATGAATTTTTGCTACTATGATTAGTCATGAGTATGAAATATATAAATGTGGTACATTGATGTTTATATACAATACAGCAGTGACAGGATAGGGTGGAAGTTCTTTGTGTGAGCTTGTCTAGTGAAGCCTCTGTAGATTAGAATAGCTATTTAAACAGTCATTAACATGACAACATAATGATCTTGAGAAATTAATTTAGAGCAAATTAAAAAGTAATATGCAGAAATCTCTCTAGATGTGGATGTTTTGGGGATAGAGAATATATGTGAGTGTTGACTGTGTATATGCATGTATGTATGACTGTGTATATGCATGTATGTATGTATGTGTGTATATGCATGCATGTATGTATGTTGTTATCATGCACTGAAGTTTATCATTAACTCTGTGTTGATGAACAATTTATGGCCTTTCTCCAGACATTGGTTTCTACGTCTGTGAAATAAAGGAGTTGGCCTTAGAGCTTGATAGTCCTTAAGAATTATCTAATGTCTGAGTCTTCCATTATTAATCAGCCATAATAACATACTCTCCAATGAGCCCTCCATTACAGCCTAATCCCTTACTCGTAAATTAGAAAATTAAGATGATTAAAACATGCAGAAATACATAAAATCTTTGTAGATTTTTCTTGGTAGCCCCTAGAAAACCAAGACAGTTCTGTTTTTTTCATTGGTTTTTGAAATGAATGTGTGATTAGTGGATATAGCCAAAACGCAATGATTTGGTTGATATTATTTATTGACTGTTAGTCAATTAAACTATCAGATAATACTTTGGAAATATTTCTGAGTGCGTGTTGCCCTAACTTTGAGACTATAAAGATACATTATGTTGTACTTTTTAATCTATATAAGCTGACGTGATAAAAAGTAATAACATTTGAGAGTAATCATAGAGACTGTCATAAACATTAATTAAGCAACAAATTGTGCCTTTGAGATCGATTTCTATTTATCTTCTTTACAGATAAGTAAAGAGGCCTACGAGAAGTTTCTCATCAATAAAACAACCTAAAATAGTCCCTAAATATTAGGAGAAATAACCTAACAGGCTAGAAAGCCATTAGACAGTAATTTCAGCTGAAGCAAGATAAGAAATTAAATAAAATCTTCAAATTAAAAAAAAAAAAATTGGTTAGAGAAAATCATATCTGCCAATAAAAGGTCTAAACAGTCATATGACTGGAGACTTGATATTCCTCCTTTGATGTTGTCCTTCTGAATATAGTAATTATGACATTTTTATCTACATTGCACTTCCAAGATGAACTTAAAGTCTCATTTAATTGTATTTGGATGATAGCAAATTCTCATGAGAGCTGCAAGCAAATTATTTCATTAATAACTTTGAGACCAGTTGGTTTTGAGTCTCAGAGGCTTTCTCCTTTAGACTTGTCTGCAAATGTAAAGTAAAATTTGTATCATGTCAAACTTAACCCATAGGGTTGTGTTAAGTCCTAGATAACCTACCTTTCTGGGCTTGCATTCTTGACCCTAAGTGATTCATTATCTCATTTTGTATATATCTGACTGATAAATGAGAAGTGAGACAGGCAGGGTAGTAGAAAGTTACAATAGGAACTATATGTTTTAGAGTTACCAACACAAATATTTCTAAGGCCAGGCAAGAATTACAAATAAGCAACAATGGTCTACATAAGGGACAGGGACAATCTGGAGAGTATGCTCCATATTGAAGGACTAGCTGCCAAGAGGAAGAAGGGCACAATGTTGCCTGAACTTCCATGTTTTAAGGAAGCCTGGAATCTCAAAGCCCTTAGGGCACTTACTCAATTTTTAAATGTTGGGGACTAATTAAAATTGCAAATAAACGTGTTATAGAATAAACAATATTGTCTGTAGAGCATATGAACCTCTCCATAATCTTCAGTTTGCTAAGATCATTTTAAGCATAAGAAATATGAAGGAAGATCCAACCTATATAGTCAAATTGCACCATAAGACATTGCCATTTTTATAGCTCAAAAAGTGGTCAGATAGCAGCAATTTCCTAAGATTTGACCTAATAGTTTGCAATTCCAAAATACTGAGACTGATAGTCTGTGTAGTCAGATCCAATGTGCAAGTTAGACAAAATAGAAGAATAGCGTAAAGTGAAATTTAACTTCTTATGGGTAAAAATCCCTACTCCTCCTTCATTGATAAATTTATTTAAAGCTTCTTTAGATACCTGAACTTTTGTATAAAAGAGATATGGGGGAAAGGGAGTTATAAAACCTAGAAATTAAGATATCAAATTAAGTAATATGTGTGAGCAGGTCCAAATACAGTGGTATATTAGTTTGCTGGGGTTGCCATTACAGAGTACTACAGACTGGGTGGCTTAAACAACAAAAATTTTTTTCTCACCATTTAGAAGCTGCATGTCCAAGATCAAGGTGTTGGCAAATTTATTTGTTTTCCTCTGAGGCCTCTTTCCTTGGCTTGCAGATGGCTGCCTTTTCACTGGGTCCTCACACGGCTTTTCTCTGTGTGTTGCATGCCCTGGTGTCCTTGCATGTATCCAAATTTCCCCCTCTTATAAGGGCACCAGTCAAATTGGAGTAGAGCTCACCTACGTGTCTTCTTTTTACTGTAATGACCTCTTTTAAGACCCTGTCTCCCAAAACAATCACACTCAGAAGTACCAGGAATTAGGGCTTTAATATGTGAATTTGGGGGAGTGGGGGACGAAGCACAATTTAGCCCATAATAAGTTGTGTGCTGGTAAATTGTTAACAAACAGCTCTCTAGGAAGAAAAATCTTTACTTGTAGCATTTGCCAGTTTCTGTGCTGTAAATTCTCCTGGCATGGCTGATTTCAGGTTACCAACATGACATCACTGAACACAGATTTGGAACAGTATGTGCAGTAGCACGTATGACACAGCAATTTCACCATCCACGTACGATAGACGTAAATAACCTCAAGACCCTAGGTAATAGTAAAATGTAGTCAAATAATTAGGGAGAGATGAGGGTTTAGTCATTTTTAAATCTTTGTTATTAATATCATTTGGTTTTTATAAATTTATATAATTTAAGTTTTACTATTGGCTGTGTTTGTTTATCAATCAGCTAGCAAAAATCTTGAAAAGTTAACAGTGAGTTCTCAAGAACCAGTACAAACCAGCTCCATCATGTAGCTTTTAAGGAGAAGTCTGTCATTAGGAATGGAAAAGTAGGGCAACTCTCTTTGATATTATGAAGAGAGAATCTATTGGGTGTGAGGACTGACAGGATATAGGTGAAAATTAACAAGAAGAATCCATACCAAATGAATGAAAATAGAAATGGAGTTTGGCAGGGAGAGCTAGTTTAGATGGAGCAGTGAATTAGTGGAGCATGATGGGAAAAGCAAGCCCTGGGGTCAGGTGACCTGAATTCCTATCCTCGTCTTACCCAACAGGCTGGAAAATTCGGGCAAAAACAGCTTTTTTGAGCCTCAGTTTTCCACTCCCTAAAGTACATCCTACCCTGAACCTCTCAACTCTAAAATTCTGGGGTCCTATCACTTATTATATAATTGCCAAGTCCTTTTCATTTCTGTCTCTACAAGCCAATTTTCAAAACAATCTAAAGGTCAGATGTGTGTTTGTTCCTTACATATTTTATAGTCATCTCTGAAGATACATTTAATGGAAAGAAAGTTGTCTTTAATAGGAAGATTTTTATCAAAAAGAGGTTTTTTTTCAAAACATTTTTTTTTCCTTATGACCCTAGGAAGCAATTACAAGTAACCCATTTAAATGTGCATCTGACTTAGAAGAACAGGTATGTGAACTGTATCAGAAATTCAGGCGACCCCAGAGGAATTCTACTTGCAGTTCAGTGGTTAAGCCTCGGTGTATGCTTTATATTTTGACTGCATCCCAGCAGGGAGCCTTGTTGCTGTACTCTTGAAAAGATTATTAAAAAAAAAAAAAAAATAGGGTTTGTGCTCTTAAGACCCTCCCTGAAAAAACAGAGATCTTCATTGGCTTATGGATTTTTTTACTCTTCTGCAAATATGCCATTATAACCATTACAAAACTCTTTTGTAAATAACTACATGTTAACTAGAAATGAAAATAATCAGTTTACAATATGTTGATCACCCCAACTACTTTATTTTGTGATATGATCCTTACCCCAGTTATTTTCGAAGTGTGTTTCCTGAACCAGCTGCATCAATATCACCTGGCAGATTGTTAGAAATGCAAATTTCCTGGCCCACCCTCAGACCTGATAAGCAAAAATCTCTGAGAATGGAGCCCAGCATTTGTGTTTTAATAAGCCCTTGGGGTGACTCTGATGCAAGCTAATTGACGAGTTGCCCTGCTATAGAAAAACTGCAGGGAGTCAGGCTTTCTCTCATTTGTTCATCACATTTTTCGTCTTTTTAGGCCAGTGGTTCTTCAAATGGGGTCCCTGAACTAGCAGTATCAACATCACATGGGAACTTGCTAGAAATGCAAATTCCTGGACGTCGGTCAGACCTACCCATTAAAAATTTGAGAGATGATGGGGTTTGGCAAGAGAGAGGGTTAGGGCCAAAGCATAATTTAAAATAATGAAATTGGGTAGCCCTGTTGGGATTGGGGAGAAGGAAACATTAGCCTAGTAAAAAATACATTAGTTTGGGAGAACCAGTATATTTAGAGGAGGAAGGAGGAGCAGTGAGAAAGAAGGATTCTGTGGTTTCAAGTACATTAGAATAAGGGGTAGTTGGGAGAGAGGAAAGCTGGTTTAAGAGGAGTGCCCTTTATGTGGAAGTAAAAGGTGTGGCCATTCCACCCCTTACTGAACTTACCATCTCCCACTCCAACTACCTCATTTTCTCTCTTCCAGCTCTAGCCTCTTGTCACTGGCACAAGAGAGACACCATCCTAGGGTCTATGTTATTTCTGAGTAAAGCACAGAAGGGCACATTCTTGGACAGGTCTCCTTGCAAAATCCTGACTGTCATGCAGAGTAATGTAATTTCAACTTTAGGACCTTTTTTAATCGAACGAAGCTGCTCGGGGCACTGACAGTTTCTATACTTATAAAGAAGGCATTTTATAGAACAGGACAGTATCTGGGGAAAGACCTGCTCACAATCTGAAAGCTACATCTAAAATGCAGCCCTTTTGTTCCCCAGGACTTTTCCCACTAATATCCTTCTGATTCTCATAAAACTGTAGGTCAGTGCTGAAGAACCCAATGATCAAATGACGGATATGTTTTCTCTTCTTAGGAAGCAAAATCCTCTATCAATAAACAAACAAATGAACAAACAAACAAAATAAACTCCGAGGATAAGAAATAAATTAAATAAACTGGTCTTGAGATAGGTCCGACTCTGATTTACATAACTGCTTCAAAACTAGGGATTTGGGAATAAATTTCAAGTGGAAAGTATTTCCAAGTTTCGTTTATGGATAAATGGCCCATGGGAGCCTTTTCCTTGGTCTTCACTGATGAGCCTTCTTAGCTTTTTAAAATGTGTGGCCAGTGGGGAGTTTCCTTTTCTCCATGTGATTCTGACCCATTTCTCAAGCACTTCACCGACACCCTGAAGCCCCATTTAGCACTCCAGGAGACCTTGTGTATTAAAGATAATCCTTTGGGAGATCGCGGTCCATAAACCAGTGAATAAGTCACGTGTGGCACAGCAGTGTTGCTTTTAATCTCAGGAATGGGCAATAAGGGTCATGCTACTATTTCATCCAAATGGGAAAAGGAAATTAACATGGGACACAGTAGGAGGCAGAAATCCTTCAGTTGCATTTAGCTGCCATGGAACACTAGGTCCAAGAAACCATACCAGAGTGAAAATATCTTTTTGATGATGTATGAGGCAGTGCTACTGAATCTGGGGATTCATGGAATATGGTGTCAGGTGAGAAAAATCACATCCTTCAGTTATAGTGCAGTTGGCAAGCTCTTTATTCCTCTGAGAGACAGATATCTCCTGCCATCAAATTGAGCTTTCAGTGCTAAGAATGGAGTCCTGCAGGGTGATCAAGTAGATTGTATTGCTGGTCAATACCTTTTCTATTATTATGTTACTGGAAAATAGTTATTATCTTCTGCTCAAGCCTGTGCAAGAGTGAGAAGGATCAGGGAGAGGAAAAATACGGCTTTGTTCAACTTGTATTTTGTATTCAGCTTCTACACATGTTAAAGCCAGCAATAGTAGCCAAAGATTACTTTGTATTATTTTTAAAATCATCACCCTAGAGTAATTTCTTCTGCCTTTTTCTATTATCATTAAGCTAGGTTCTGTGATTCTAAAATGTATAGTCAAAGAAAGAGTATTGGACATATCAAAATATAATTTCATATTCTTCCACAGATTTGGTTTTGGTTAAAAACTTAGTATCAATGGGCTTTTAATCACAAGAATGTCAAAGATATTTAACAAAATTTTGAATGAGAAAAACAGTCTTGAGTTTTAATTTAGCAAAAGTGTATAATTATCTTATGCCCCTTTTTTTCAACTATCAAAACAAGTAAATTGAGGCCTAGAGAAGTTCTGATTTTCTTACAGTTGGAATACCTAAGGGAACATTCAACATTTTATCACATAACTGAAGAAGGCCTGCAGCTTTCTGGGAAAGTTGTGGAGCATCAGGCCTTGCTGAAGAGCTGGTTGTCACTTATGTCATGTTCTAGAGCTCTCTTGAATTTACTAACTGTGTCTGTCTGCTTTCTATAACCCTAAATATAAGTTCTACAACAGCTAGTGCCTTGGGGTATTTTTTTTTTCTAGGTTTTTCTTAGGGCATTTTAGATATTAAAACATATGTTGGTTAATAGGAATATGCAACAGAAAATCAGTCTCTGAATATTCTCATCCCAAGATTTTTATTCTGGAGGCTTCTTCCCAAGTCATCTTTTCATAGAAATATTAAACCTTTGTTTTAATGGGCTATGGTACAGTTTCTTGATTTAGCACTATTGGCATTTGGGGCATGATAATTTCTGTTGAGAAGGGCTGTCCTGTGTATTATAAGATGTTTAGCAGCAATCCTCACCTTCACAATAGCATCCTCTTCCACCAAGCTGAGACAACCAAAATGTTCCTAGACATTGCCAAATGTCCCCTGAGGGCCAGCATTGCTTCTCCTCTGCTCCTCCTCAACTCACAGTGAGAACCACTGGACTAACACAATGCTACTTAACACACACAGGTCAGTTCTCACACTATGAAGCTGTTAGGAAACAGAGACAGATGGAAGCAGGGCCTGAGCTAGTTTTGTTGTCCTCTTCCTAGTCCATAAGCTTTTCCTACAAATTCCCAAGAAAAGAAAGCTGATTGTTTTAATGAGAAGACATATATCATAAGCAATCCCCCCACTTGCCCCTTGAGAACACAAGAGAGTAGGGAATTTGGGGAGAAGAGTTAGAGGGGTGTAGGGAGAAGATATGACAGCAATGAGTAGGTTCATTGGTGTTTCCCAACTCTGTTGACCTCCAGCTTTCTCTTATCTGATGGACACTCTCCCACCTGCCCTCACTATGTAGCAAGCACTTAAGGTAGTGACCTGAAAGGGAGCTGTCCCCAACATATTTGTTTTTGTTAGTCACACCTGAGAATATTAACCTTTTTGTTTTACCACTGTATGAAGTAAGAACAACTCAAAAGGGCCGTTGTAAATAATTTCATGTTTTAGTATACTTTTTCCAAACTCTTATTCCAGTTTTATGGGATTAATGTCAGTGCTAAAAAAAAGAAAAGAAAAAAAAAAACTAAACTAAAAATAAACCTAAGGCTGGCCTGAATAGGGAAAATACAATGAGAAAATTAATAAATTTGACTTCCTTGACATTCTATTGTTACAGTTAATAATTTATTATTCCCGAGAGATTTTTGTCTTGATTAAAGCCATTAGAAGAATTTTTTCCCTTAAACATCCACACCCATCTACTAACCCAGTAATCAAGGCAGAGTATCAAGTAAGCTAAAATTATTTTCTTTGCCCCAAAAAAACTATTAATGGGGCCATAATTCACAAATTCGCTAATTGTTTTTCTCTGCTACCAACATCGGCCAATGTTGGCGGCAATAGCCACCACTGAAATTGCATTGTAAAAGACATCCGCAATCCGTGAACTGTCTTATTTATCTTAATTAACCCATAGTCTGCATAATGGAGTCTGCCTTTCCACACCTTCCACTTACCTAATAATACAAGAACGGTAAAACAAAGACAGTAAAAGCTAATGTCCCTTATGGGCTATGACAATTAGCAGCAACAGTTTTTTCCTCAAAGCCAGTTCCAGTCATTAGTTGAAGTGCTACATAAATGCTAAGTGTCCCTTGTTGGTTTATAAAGTTAATCCCATCTCGGGATGAGACTGGTTTATTGATTGATTATGCGGATCTGAAGTGAAGCAGAGGTGAGAACTTCAGGCACTACTGAGCACTCAAAAGCAATGTTCACTTTAAACAACATTGATATGCCATTATTCCCCTGTCAGATTGGCAGAGGTTAGAAAAGCTTGGTCATATATAGCATTGGTCAGGATGTGTGAGAAGCGGGCACTTTTATACACTGCTGATGGAAGTCTAAATTGGTAGGATATAGAGGGTATTTCAGCAGGAGGCAGGGAGGAAGGGTACCAGGGGCAGGAATTACAAATGAACCCACCTTTTGTTCTAGCAACTTCAATTCTGAGAATTTATGCTATAGATCTTCTCACTGGAGTTCACAAAGATTTGAAGGTGCAAGGTTATGTTGTGGTTGCATTGTTTGTAATCAAATGAAAGAAAACAACTCAGTTGTCAGTCATCGAATACATTACCTCATGCCAGGGATACAGTATTTTGCAACCAAAGACATGCAAAGAAACCTGTTAAGTTGGATTGAAAAGTCATTCATCACACGTCAGCTTAAGTCATTCCTTCAACTCATTTACTCAATATTAAATGTCTCTGGTTGCCAGGCATTCACCTAGGTTTTTACTAATAAAATTTATGCTTTTGTTTTTAAAATGAAGAGATGGTTTAACGGTACAAATCATATTCTTTTATTTGGTCAATAATTATTGAGTGGATACCGCTATGAGGCTCTGAAGCCTTATAAAGGAACAAGGGAGGCCTGCCCATATCCTCCCCTGCTCCTGCCCCAGGAACTTATAGGCAGCGGGGAAGAGATAAAGTAGCAATCACTTCACTATTATAAAAGAGAGCTGTATCCATCTGGGTTCAGTCAGGGAAGCAGAGTCCACTGTGAGTCTGGGTATAAGGGATTTATCTTAGGAATTAGATAGTTATTGTAGGAGGAGCTGAGAAGTAAAAGTCTGAAAGGGAGAGATGGTGAATCAGAGGAGATATCAATCAGTAAATCTAAGACACAAGCATCTCCAGGCCTCAAAATGGGTCTGCAAAGAAAAGTGTGTGGGAGGGAGGGCTAAGGGAAGCTGTGTCTATGCAGCTACCACCTTGTGGGTCCCCTGCCAAGCATCAGTAAGGAACTAGAGGACATTGACAACCAGGTCAATAGTCAAGAAGAAGAGCTAGACATGGAGGAGAGTGAGGACAAGCCAGAACCTCATGTAAAAACAAGGACTTCATTTCTGCCCTCCCCTTCCAGAGCTTAGTCAAAGTATTCTTGACCAAATATAATTTGAACCCATACAGAGAAGGGGGTTCTGGGAAACAAATTTCAGCTTAGGCAAGTTGGCTCAATACAAAATACCACAAGAAATATTTGTTTGCTTAAGCCTTCTATCTCACATTACTAAAAAACTTATGTTCAAAAAACAGTACATGAATGTCTCTCCCAGTCCTCATCTCACGAAACAGTGAGGAGTAGACAATTTAAATGTTGCTAAATCTATGTCTCTGGATTACTAAATTTTAGTCTTCAAAGTGTGCTAAAGCTGTGAGATGCAGTCACCCTTAGCAGAACATGTGTCGCTCTGAGGATATATTTGAGCTGCCCCTCCCATGATCACCCTGAGGCCCAAGGACAGATGGCTTGGGTATAGCTCAGGTCTCGGGTAGATGTCAGGAGAGCCTGAGCATTATGGTTTGGAGGCTATTTTGCAACATAGTTTAAAAACATGGTGTCTTTCACAGAGTAGGTGCAAAATAAATGCTTGAATGGGTATGGGTAAATGAAAATGTGTACAGACAGTAATTTCTCTAGGCAGAGAAAGATGAATACAAGTTTCGGTTCAGTATCACAAAAATAGATGTGCAAAAAGAAAATCTTCACCAAAACAGTTTTTTTTCCTTCTTCTTCTTCTTCTTCTTCTTTTTATTTTTTAACGTCTGAACAAAGGTTTTCAACTCCAACACAGACATGTACCACCTTCCACGCCAGATACAAAAAGTTCTTCTCCTTCCCTTCTTCCACTCTTTTACTCAAGCCAAACATCAATAATAAAAATACAAATGAGACTACATGTGCTCTTTTTTTGCTCACAGCGTGATTTTAAACATTTTAAACCAGTTTTCAGCATTTAAAAATGGGAGATATTGCTTAAGTATTCAAATCTCCAGTCTTTCTTAAAAATCCTGAAGACCTGGAAACACTGGTCTGGCATTCCAATGTGACAACTGTGACTGGAGCTCAGTGGTGGCTGTCCCCTTTATCCCTCTTCTGATGACCATCACCCCCACCACTTTAAAGTATTTCTTGACACACAACTGCATTCTCTTTGCCACTTATAATTCCACGAGTGACACAATATATCTTATAAGTGAAGAAATATTGATAGTTGATAGTAATAATGCTGGTACAATTTATTTAACTTTTATCATGTGCCAGGCACTGTGATAAGTGCTTTAATGCCATTTTTTTTTTAATCTGACTCTCTCAGCCTTATAAGGTGGCTATTATTTCTATTTTATGGATGAAAACCTGAGATTAAGGGAGTTAAGTACCTTTCCTGAGTAAAATCAAACGAAGCCATGCAGTTGAGAATTGGGTACAGGAAAATGAATCTAACTCGAGAACCTAGGGTCATAAACAGTGTCAGCAGACTTTTTCCGTAAAGGGCCCAATAGTAAATAATTTAATTTCTGCTTTGTAGACCCCACAGTTTCTACTGAGAGCTCTGCCCCTGTGGAATGAAAGTAGTTAGTTACACACAATGCATAAGGGAATGGGTGTGGCTATGTTTCAATAAAATTTAATTTATCCCAACAGGCAGTGGCTGGATTTGGTCTATAGGCTGTCATTTATGAACCACTGGTCTATATCCAGAGTCTGTGAGCCTCAGTGACTGCAATAACTGAGGGTGTTTATACATCCAGTAACTGAATGGTGAACTGCCACAGAGGGCAATGGATATTGTAATGTGGTCCTTCACACATCCTCATAGTCTGTGCAACCACATGAAATCATTGTTTGCAAATATTGGAAAATTCATAGAGTTCAACCTAAGTGCTACGCCAATCTGCGCATGAAAATCGACTAGTGTTTACTTTTACATTCTTTATTATTTCTGGTTCCAATTCTGAGTTTTTTCTGGCTCCCCCACCCTGTTCCCCTTTTTTAAAAAAACACTTGACATGATGGCCACAAGGGCAAAAAGAAAGGAATGAACACCAAAGGCTACCATGAAATAAGAACAGCGTCATTGTAGCAGTTGCATGAAATAGACATTATCAGTTCCCTGAACTGAGATTCTCTCAAAAGAAACACTACGAAGTCACACCACTCATCAGTCCACAAGGTAGACTTCAAAGTGCATGTCTATATCCCAAAAGCCCAAGTTGTCTCCATTTTCCTGTGTAAATTTCTGGAGTTTCTATTTTGAATTCACCTACATCCCTGGAAAGAAACAACTAGACTCATCAGTTATCTTTTCCTTGAAATATTCGTTCTTTTAACATTATCTATTAGGGGCCTACCGTGTGCCAAGCACTGTGAATGTCATGCTGAATAATGTAGAAACACAAGCCTGGAGATTACATTTCAGTGGAAAGAGACGGCGAACATCTCTAAGTGACAAAACCCACCGGTCAGCCTCCTGGACCTCAGGCTCTCCGCTCACACCAGTATTTGAGTGTGGTGCCAACAGCATGAACTGTCTTTGTGCGGAGGGCTACTTTGGAGAGAACTGGGACTTCTAGAATGTCAAAAAGACATCACTGTAAGTCACGCAGCCAACAGACTCCTAAGTATGTGTGTTTGTGTTCAGGGTGGGGTTTGGGGATCTGGCCAGATTCTTTGGGCTTCTTTGGCATCTTGTCCAAGAGCTGCATTCTTCTGTCTTATAAAAATGAGTATTGTCTTCAAACCAGTGGAACTTTCAAGGTCATATGTGAGAGGTGTCAGGTATGCTTTGTGAAAATGGGGATTTACAAAGGTTTGTGTGTGTCATGCTTTTATTTCCCCCCTTTCAAAATTACTGCTGGCTCTAAAAGAGTCAAGAACTCAAACTTGCATGAACTCTTCAACACCTCTCCAAATTCAACAAAACTGACATTTATAGCTTCGTTGAAGCGGAGACATGGCATTTGGCTTCAGATTGTTTGGACTGTAGAGTGTCAGTATAAATAGCTTTGATTGACTTTTGTATCGTGCACATCTGGAAGCAATTTATGGCATTCCAGCTAGATTAAAGCGCATTTTAAAGGAATTTCACCAGCTCTTTTTTTTTCCTGTTGGCCATGGTGAATAAAGTTTCAAAGAAGGTTTAGCTGCTGTTCTTAATGTAGACTGTGGTGAAGTCAAATTCAGGGCAAATGTGGGGTGGGGGGAGAAGGGAGAAGGGAAGTTCATTTTGCCAAAAGAGCTAAACACAGAAGTGACTTTTCCTCGATTGTTTTGTTCACACTGAAATGATAGAGAAAACGTCAGACACCAGGAAGCTGCTATCACTACACAGAAACCATGAACTAAGTCATTTTTAAAGAGAGGAGTGAATCGATCTAGGAGAGGTGAAAAGAGCTAAGTACGTGTCACTTGGCTCAATAACCAGAAGGGCTGAGAAGAAATGTGAACAGTGACTTTCATTTTTTGAATATATATGTACTGTGGTGTTCATTTAGTAAGTACTTATGGAGCACCTACTATGGATTAGGTGAGAAAGAGCATGCGAGAACTCGCAGAAATGAAGACAGGCTTGCTACCTTTGTGGAGCTTATACTGCAGTTAAGCAGAAAGACATTAGATAGTAATCCCCCTAATTTAATTACCTTTGTGATTAAATTACAGTGGAGAAGTACACAGTGTCCTGCATGCCTGGACCTAACTCAGTTGGAAGATCATGGAAGGCTTCCTGAAAAGATATGAAATTTAACAAAATACAGGAAAGGGTAGTGCTTAACTAGGAAAGCAAGTCAAGGGAGAGAAAAGAAATAATATTACAGGCGGGGAGGGGGGGATTTTATTTTCAAACCCCAGGAGATGGGAAGGAACAACCTGGCAAGGTAGATATTTTCCCATTTAGACATGGTAAAAATGAGGCTCAGATTAGTTAAAAACCTCTCCAGTTTAACTCAGCTATTAACTGTCCTCCCCACTTTAAAGCATAATCTACCTTAATAGCCATTTAATCCTTTAATGTCGACAGTCTGTGTAGGTGAAGGCAAGTCACATTACATTTCTGAGCCTCAGTTTCCCCATTTTTTGTGATGAGAGAATTGAATAGATGCTCTATGAGCTGAACCCATGGGAAGTCAAGACGTCTATGTAAAAATGAAGTTGTATATAAAAAATAAATCATTATATACAGTGGAAACACTGCCATTCACAACATTTATAGATGGGAATTCTCTGATGGACCAGCTGGGAAGAGCAGTAAACTCCTTGGAGGAAATGAGAATGTAGTTTCGAGTTCTCTAACTTAGATAAGAAAATACAATACCCATTGTTAAATCAGACTCGTACGTCTGGAGAGACCGACCCCAACACACTGTTACAGCTATAATATGTAGGTCATTGTGGCCCATCTTTTTCTTTTTGCTGCTGAAGGAAAGTGATGAAGTGGCACCAAGAAAGTGGCAAATTGCCCTAAAAATCACATAAAAGTGCAATTTAGCACACACAGTTCTGCTGAAGAAAACCACCATTGTTTCATTATTAGCTTCCCAGGGATTTCTTTCCTTGGTTGGCATTTAAGTGTGGAAACTTGTCCTTTTTTTTCTTAACATAATGAGACAGTTCTTATGTTTTAAGAACAATAGAAAAAAGCGTGAAGAGTGGTCGATACATTACTGGAGATTTATTAACTACCAACCGGAGTCTTATTGCCAACCTCTGGGTATGATTTGAAAAGACAAGGAGACATAAACCTCTGTTGTTTTAAGCAAAAATAGAAAGAAATCTAATCTCTGAGACCATAGGATGAAAAATGTTCTATTAGGGATTTGCTTTGCCTTTTTCCCCTCTAATTCAGGTTCAGGCTTTGACCTGTAGACAAAAGAGCAGCTACTTTGCTTAAAAGGTTTAGAACTAATAGGAAGGTAAACTCTGAAGTTATTTGTTGACATAATTTCTGGCAGTATTTTCCCAGCTTCTGTTTCAGTTCTCTTTCCACTTGTCTGTACAGGCTTGACAAAAATACATCAAAATAAAGCTGTGCTAATGTGATCACATATCATATTTCATGCACTCTGTATTTGATTAGAGGGATACATATGAGACAAAGCAGGGTGAGGCAGGGGAGAAGCGAAAAACTAAGAATGTTGAGTCCTGTTGTAGTAGCAGGAAATGATTGGCGTTGAGACTAAATCTTGATGGAAAATGGGCTATGAATTAAATAAGACAGTGATGGGGCAGATCAGTAAAGCCTTTTTATTCTGTTGACAAAAAATATGTTGTTCTGTGTAAACCCTGGCAGAAGGAGTTTACGGCTCAAATGAGGCATTGTCTAATTTATTAATTGTTTTAAGTCAATGAATACTTATTATGTGCCTCTGATGTAGCAAGAATTATATTAGAAAATGGGGATGGAGATCTTGGAGCTCATATCCTAAGTGAATATGGACATTAAATAACAAAGCACACTGTGGATTATATTATTATTGTTTTATGGTTTATGGATAGTTATGGAAACCTAAGAAACCATTTAGGGGTGAAAGCTGAGACTTAAAGGATAAGAAATTGTTTTCTTTGATCCTTTCAGTATGGTTAATTTGCAGGTAGCATTTTGGGCACTACAGATGATTTTGGCTGAGTCTTGTCCCTGTTAGAAGTTCCCAGTCTGAAGAAGTGTCAAGTATGAATGCAGAGATATCTTTGGAGAAAAGTAGGGAAAGAGAATCATTGCAGACTTTTTTTTTTTTTGCAGAAAATTAGATGTGGCCTCTGGACGAGTTAATTATACATTATTTTTAGCTGGATGGATGACAAAACAGTCTTGTAGGATTGGAATAGAAAATGGAGGGCCAACTGCTCACGGAAGGGTTTTATTTGTCTCCTAACAGAGAAATAGATGTTAACTGGAAAAAGCCAACTAAATGATGACGTTCTCCTGATATCCTGCAGGTAAATCCTAAAGGCCAAGCCAGGGGCATTTATGATAATGTGAGTTGCATGTACATTTTTATTTTCTGGTCTGAAATGTTGTAGAATTAGTGGGGGAAAAAAATCCTGTCAACAGAGACAAAATGAAGTTTAAAAAAGGAGAGCTCTTTGGGGAGCAAATTATTCATTTTGGATGTTTCTGCAGTGATGGAATTGAGACATGATATTCAGGTCTCCGCTTGGCCTTTCTTTTTAATATAGTAAGTGGAGTCACCATTCTTTCAACAGACTTACATCAAGTTTGGGTTAAGGTGAAGCCAATGGAAATATTTTGTGGTTCATAGGAGAATGGAATCCATCACTATGATTTCTTTTACATCATGACTGGCCATATGAGCTGAACCAGTCATTGACATGTTAGAATTTGCTACAAAAGTTTGTAGAGCTCTTTGATGTTACAAGACATTTTTCCATTGTTTCCCGAGATAGTTACAATTGTCTCAGAAGGTAACTGGGCTGTGATTCTAAAGTCTGTCTAGTGTCCTGTATGTCTGGATTGGATTCAAAGAGAGCTAGTTTATCATTGGAATGAGAGCTTTTTTTTAGCACAGGAAGTTTGTTTGGTTCATGCTGTATCACCAGTACCTAGAACAGTGTCTGACATAGAGAAGGAACCCAATAAATATCTGTTAAATTTATTAAATAATTAAATTTTTACTATAAAATTTTGCTTGACCATTAGAAGTTTTTAAAAAATGGGGTGGTAGGCAGTGGGATTATCAGATGGTATGTATTGCTAGTCAATGTTTAAAAACATATATATATATTTAGAGAGAGAGAGATGCTTAAATTTGAAATTGAGTTCTGGCTATTACTAATTGTCTCCAAGGCCCAAGAGAAGTCACTTACCTACTCCTAAGTTACCTGCTTGTAAAATATGAAGTGTCTCTTCCAGCTCTAACTTTCTTTACTGGATTAATTTCTCTACTGATACCTTTTCATGATTGCCATTTGGCATTTAAATATCTAAATTCTTTAACACCATCATTAAGGGCTTGCATTTGAAGAGTTTGCAGAGCCAGATCTATGGGTATGATTCTCAAACGTATAATCTGTTCTTTGCCACTAGCGCAAATAATTTGCCTCACATCCTTAAAGGGGTGGTGATGGGGGGTGGGGGTGGGGAGACAGAGAACACGTGAGAGGGAAGACATGACAAAATAAGAGGTCTCGCTCTTCTCCTACAAAATGTAGATCCAACACATGGTTCTCCAGCTAAGAATTTTTTAAATCTCTGCTACTCTCCTTTCTCTTTTAGACTATGGAGTTCTTGAGGACTGAGAATGTACCTCATTTATCTATTTGTCCCACCCCCTAACCTCCAATTAGTATAAAAAAATAGGTAAATATCTATTGAATAAATTAATGTATAAATAGTCAAGGGTGTACTTGGACAGCTGAAGAAATGCAAGATTGATGAATAAAGGTCTTAAGTAAAGTAGAGGTAATAATAGAGCATCAGTGGAACAGAGGAAGACAAAATACTGAAAAGTCGACTGTCTGAATTAATGATGCAATTAAAGCTTGGCATTTACAAAGCAGTTGCCTCCAAATGCAGGGCATATGAAGTCAGTGAATAAAGTCCACCTCTCTCACCGGCTGGATGTGATAACGTCAGGGGTGGAAGAGACTATAGTAAAGTAGATGGCACACCCCAATTTTAAAGGGAAGCTGAACACCACTGTCTACCTGTGGATTGATGTTAATACGGGATTATTGCCAGACTGTCTCATTAAAAAAAAGGAAGGAAGGAAGGAAGGAAGGAAGGAAGGAAGGAAGGAAGGAAGGAAGGAAGGAAGGAAGGCAGGCTGTATATGCAATTGTTTATATAAAATCTGATTTTTAAGTTTTGGCAGTGATTTCTCATATTTTTAAAACATCGCATTGCCAGAGTAACCTCTTACCCTGGCTCTACTTGTTTACAAATAGATCTACTAATTAAAGAGAGATTATACTATAATATTTAATGAAGGCATCGGGAATGTAGATTAAGTACTGAAACTATATTCGGACCAAGGCTAAGCTCCATAGTCCTTTGCTCTGCAGAATGCCGTAGTGTCTGCTCTTGACTCTCCCTATGGCCAGTTGGTCTGAGCCCTTCCTTATTAATTGAGGATACCACTTCATGCTCAGGCTAGTGAAATGACATTACATTAGCATTCAGACTTCTGATTAAGTGAGACAGTTTGATGTGGCAATGTCACTTTGAAGAACTCTAGTTTGTGTCACTTGACAGGCATCAAATAATACTTAAAGCAATTATAACAATGTCAACCACTATATGATTAGTTATTAAATGCCCACACCACCCCACAGCATGCAAGCTCCAAGATCATATCTATCTTTCTTCCTGCCACGTCCCCATTACCTGATACCATCTGCTCAATTCTAACGTCGTTTTGTTGCTTATATAAGCACAGCTTCAGGTATCTGTCGTCTAATACCTGTCTTCACAGATGAAAATATTGAAAACATAAGAGCAGTTTTATGAATTGTGCGTGCCTTCATTGTATAAGGATGTGATGATAGGGGAGTAGCCATCAGAGGCCACTGGGGTAAGAGGTTCTTATGATAAGCTTAAGCTTCCACATTTCTCTTCCTATAGCCTGATCATTTTCTTTTGTCCCCTTTTTATGACCTTAACTTACTAAAACCATGTTTTGACAAATACTCATTCTAACGTTACTGAAATCCATTTTTTTCTTTAATGTTGAATTCACAAGCTATACTTGTATGACATAATTATTTAGCAGTCACATAAAATGTGTGTCTGGTCATTCTTAACAGTCTCATTTATACATGGGCCACATAAAATTTGCATTCTTACACCAGCGACTCATTTATTAATGGTAATAAATACACCCGGCAACAGGCCAAGCACACTTCAGAGGCTTGTAACCTGAGAATGGTCAAAGTAGATGTAAAAGGTACTGTGTGTGTGTGTGTGTGTTTTTTTTTTAATAACATTTAAAAAATGTGTTAAACAGGACTTGGAAGTGAATCAGAGAGAGAGAGAGAGAGAGACAGAAGGAAAATTTGGAGTGCTGTGTTAACAGAATCAAAAGAAATCTTATTTGTACCATGAAGTTCAGGGAGAAAGAAGGAAAAGTAGGCGTTACAGGCCTTTCCTTTTTAAAAAAGACTATTTATAATTACCTCGAGGTGATTTCTATCTGAATAGCGTATTAGGCTTTATAACTGAAGGCGCCTTGAACGTGTTTATGACCACTCGGTATGCTCTCTGAGATGCAAAGAGGTTTGCCCATGGGTCAGATAGCATGGGAAACCTCAAGACCGTGGGAAGAGGTTACACATATGCAATAAAAGCAATCATTTCATGAATATTGGTGAGAATTAATAGCACTTTATTTTGTGGCTCACTGAGGAAATGTGTGGTTGATGCTTTTCAGAAGTGCTTCTCCGTGGTTTTAATGGAAACCATGTGCATGTGTAAGAGGTTGGAGCCCAAGCCATCCCATCTGGGGAGCTGATGCTCTGTAGACCTCACAGGCTCTCTCATTTCTTTTTTTCTTTCTTTCACTTTTTTTTTTAAATTAGAATTTCAGTTCAATGAAATCCTCTAAAGTAAGTGAAAATGAATCAACAGAAGGTAATCAAGTTCAGAGAAGAATTTTAAACAACAAAACCTTTTCAGTGAATTCTTAACAGACTCTTCCCTCTTTTTTGACCCAAATTCTTCTGTTTAATGTATTGCAGCCCTCTCTACCTCACCTTCAAGGACTAATGACAGTTATGATTTTTGCTTATATGTAGACTTTTAAAAAGTGGAACTCATAGAACCAGAGAGTAGAACAGTGGTTGCCAGGATCTGGGGCAGGGTGGAGTACAGGCGGGAACAGAGATATGTTGGTCAAAGGGTCCAAACTTTCTGCTATGAATAAGTTCTGGGGATACAATGTATAGTATGGCGACTATAATTAATAATGCTATATTATATACTATGAAACTTGCTAAGAGACTAGATCTCACCACACACACACACACACACACACACACATACACGAAGTTAACTATATGAGATAATGGAGTAACTTGATTGTGATAATCATTTTGCAACATATATTCATATTAAATCATCACACTATACATCTTTAAAGGTCACATTTTACAATCTAAATATATGCATTTTTTTTGTCAGTTATATTCCAATAAAGCTGGGGAAAAAGATATACCAAAGATGAATGACAGTTGAAACTTTAGGTGATTGTGATTCTCATGTTAATATCTTCTCCCCGAGTTGGACAAAACATGAGAAATTGGATTTGTGTCAACTGGTTTAAGGGTCAGGCAGGAATCATACCTGGGTCTGCTCACTGCTATATCCTCAGTGCCCAGCATGCTACCAAACATATACAGACCCTTCACTAATACATATCAGAATAATGAAAGGAATGAAGTTTATTTTTACAGATTCTAAAGCTCTAAATAATCCTCAAATTCTCTCTTATCAGGCCCTATCTTAGTAATCAGAGCCTAGAATTGATACATCAAGGTGCCACGTGCTAGGACCATGGTATGTGGTCAGCACCTGCCTGGCTTGTAATGAATACTAGAAATATATTTGGGGAAGTAAATGAATTGTGTTTCTCTAGTTCCCTGTAAGTAGTATTTGGAAAATAGTAGGTACTCAACTTTTGTAGACTGAATGAATAGTAAATTAAAGTAAGTGTCTTTCTAATGTTGCTGACATATTCTACAATTATGTAAAAATTCTTTCTAGTGGCAATGGAATCTTTAGGAAGCAATAGTCAACCAATATATCAGGCCAGTTCTGGAATCTTTGAACCATCCCTTCCCCCATACAGCAGTCCTATCTCTCTTTATTTATCTCCATCATTTTCAGTGAATCCCCTATTTGCATCTGACCACTTATAGCTTGAAGGGGAGTCATCAACTTTATAATCAAAGTCCTCCAAGCATTTTTGTTCTGTTTGGAGGAATGGACTATAACCAATGACTTCTGAAAGAAAAGTTCAAAAATCTGTAAAGTTTAGTTTGGTGGCACTGAATGGTCTTACAAGAGAGGAAGAAAGATGTTAGATCTGTTTCTAGGAAATCACTGGTCTAAAATTTGGAATAAGCCCAGTCATAGTGCCTCCTTGCAAGAGCAGTTTGCCCAGCTATTAGATAGAAAAAGAAATCTTAAACTTCCAAGCTGGGAAAAGAGAGTGGATGCTGTATGTTTATAGATGTGTAGTAAGCTTCCTGGCTTTCCTCTCCTTTTCTTCTCTCCTCTAATTAACAGAGTTGAGAAAGATTGGGGGTCTGAGAGAGAGCAGGAGGATGTCGATCAGGAGATCTTTCCAAGAGAGAAAATGAGGTAACTGTTGGTATATGAGAGGTCTGAGTTAATGGACAGCCTGTTGGCTCCCTTCCAGACATTCAAAGACAGAGCCGCCTCCCTCTAGGGGAGTGTACTGTTTCTGTGTGTTCATTGTTCGAGGGCCTCTGTTTGTGTTCAACTGTCAAAACGACTTCAGTGTTGCTACTTCCACTACAGTGTGTGATTTGGTTTATGTACCAGAAGAATAAGACCTGACTGAACAGTTTTTCAGATTAATTTTTTATAGCACCTATGAAACTTTTTAAAAATGTGAGCTGTGAATCTCTGGAATATAAAATTCATTGTCATAGACTTGAATCAATAATTACTTCAATAAATTACAAGCAGATTACTAGGTTCAGCTGCGCTAGTGAAGCTTCGGAAGTTCTTTAGGTTCAATATTTTTATTAGTTCCAAAATAAAATTTAATATAACCTCTTTTTTTCAAATGCTTTAATGATTATGAACTATAGAGGACAGTTCTAAATACCATTGAATTTATGAACATGACTTAGTATTTTATTACACATTAGAAAATGGCTTGATCAAATTTAATATTGATTAGACCTAGCTGTTCAATAGCTTGGATAAATATGTGTTTCTTTTTAGTTAGAAATCTATCATACCCAGGGCATAAGGCAACATGTTGGCTTTGTAAATCATGTAATCTGCCCAAGCCTTTATATTCTAGACCAGAAAGAAGCTTTCGTAAACTCACCATTCCTGGGGATGGATAGGAATTTAGGGAAAGAAGAAAGGAAAGGCATGGAGAGAAGACTCTTCTGCCTGCTGGTTTCTGAACATCCCCTAGAAAATATCCTAGGGTAGACTCATGGTTCACAAGCTTGTGTGAATTTCTCGCACATCCCTTTAAAAGGGGAAGAAAAATCTCAACATATACAGTGTCCTAATCTAGTCCCTAAGTGAATAGACACTGAGCAACTACAGGTCAATCATAGACCAATTTTAGAACCTATTGGAGATTTGGATATTGCAGAAGGCAACATTCTCCAAACCAGGGTACACTAAGCTTCCACTGGGATGTGAAAAAATATTATAGTTTCTATTAATATTTAGATTTTATCAAAATGTTAATTAAGCTTTGCTAATAGTTAATATATGGGTTAACTATAGCAGATGCATATAATTATAAATAAATAAACATATCAGGAATGCTTATTAATTTCTTTTTCTTAACTGATGAGATGTGCACTCAACTGCTGCTCTTCTGGCTCATGAATACTTATTTCCTAGGACTCAGCAGGGAGACTCTGCCTCATTAAATCATCTCGTGCCCAGAGTCATACAGTTTTTTTCCCCAAATTTATTTGTGGTTTATCGTTGGACCACTCTTGCCACCGAGAACCCCAGTGTCTCATGTGGAGAATGATAATATTATTCTAAGTGCTCCTCTATTTTCAAAGACTTCTAGAGGAATTTCAGCCTTGAGCTTTACAGATTACTTACTGAAAAGTGCCCGGGAATTATTGCTATCCATTGGGTAATTAGGTAGTTTCAAGGAAAATAATAAAACTATTTTGTGCCTGGGAGATTAGAATGGCACATGGTGACTCATATTAGTCAGCTGAGTAATTATGTAATTACAAAAGAAAAGGAAGAAAACCCTTCAGATTGTTTTTCCTAAGAGGCCCTTTTGGAAGTGTTCCAGCCCATCAGGTACTTATATGATTAGGTTGGGGGCTCAATCCATAAGGAAAGTCTTGGGGGAAGGAGGGGGCAGGGCGATTCATTAAAAAAAAATGTTTATGTAAAAGAACCTGGTGGAAGAAGATAAAGGAGTTTTTGAAAGACTCACCCAGTCTCCACACATACCCTGTAAGATACTGTAGCAAACTTTAAGGAACTGGTGTTCCATAGTAACTTGAGGCTGTGTATACATACAATGTAGGCAGGTAAAATACAATGAAAGGCCGTGGTATATTTTGCAGTAATCATCTCTATTTATTAAGCCTGTGCTAGGTGCTCTCTTCCAATCACTCAGGATAATGCCTCTTATTGTGTTTGTCTTATTTCTAAAGATAGGTAAACTGAGAGGCTTAAAGAATTTGAACTTAGGTCTTTTGGGTTCTGACACCTGCTCTTCCCAGTGCACCAGCATTTAGGGACTGAATAATGCAGGTTGTTCTGTTTGTATAGATTAGCAGGATCATTATTTCATGTCTTCACTTTGTATAAATATTGCCTACACAGTGAAAAGTACAGGATTGAAAAATAGTTAACTTGGTGATTTGGGCCATTTAAATCATTGGTCTGGATTTCCTACATAGTTGATCTGAATAGCTATACCTTGCAAAATACTTTTTTTACAAAGTAGCTCTAACTCCCCTCATCCAATATATAATATCCCACTTAAATACATTCAACTTTCCCATGCTAACACATCAGTAAAAGCAGAATGTTGATATTTTGAAGGAATGTAATGTTATGATGTCAAAGGGCTTGTTTCATTGTATAAATTCTGCTTAAACATACTCACTCAAGCTGTTAAAAAGTGTTTATAATTGTGTCCACATTTCTGAGACATTCTATATGTGTTGATTAACCTTTGTAGGGGCAGAAAACTGGTGGATTAACTGACCAAAGACAGTTACTCTCAGATTTCTTTACTCTTTATCTAATAGTTGTGTTTCATCCAGTTATGCTTTTTAGTTTCAGGGGATAAAAAAAGGCACATCTTCAGAGAAAGAAATTAAGGGCATATTTTCTCTCTTTAGTTCAGTAATGATATGGTTTCTTGTGTGGGAATGCAACCGGACATAGCTTTCAGCTGACTTGGAGAAGTGTTGTGGGTTAAGCCAAGTCGAAGTAACTTTAAATAAACGGTGGGACTCCTTAGAGGTGCCTGTGGAAGAACTGAGATACCAGGAGCTGGGAGAAAGGATGTAGGTTTGGAAGGGCAGGTTAAGGCTTGTCTAGAGACCTGTCCCTTTGCCAGTTGTAGACAAGTGTGTCTTCTTCTACCATAGACTCTAGCATTCGTGTGACGTGACTCAGAACTATCAAAAGTCCACCAAATGTTTAGAGTTTCAAGAATTTCAGCTTTGAATTGGGTGGAATATGCATAGTTTGGACTGACAGTTTGTTCTTGCTTATTTCTACCACTCTGACCCTTCTTTTTTCAATGAATAATGCTCGTCATTAAAAAAAATTGGCAGGCTTTCTGGGACAGGCTGAGAGATTCATAAAGGCAAGAGGGCATACTTTGAATATTTTAGCTCTGAATATGTATTTTTCTGTGCAGCTTGCCTCTTTTGTAGTGTTAAGAATTAGAGCATATTATTTTAGTTCAACATCTTCACATTGTTTAGACTTTTAGGTACAGGCTGATGGTGGGCTATGGGTGGTTTCCCATAAGCATAATAAACATTTCAGGTATTTGATAGGAGCTGCCTAATTTCCTGATTCTGTTTATTCATTTGATAAAAATTTTTGACACTGTGAATAGAAAATAAGCAAGATATAGTCCCCTCTCTCAAAGACCTCAAAGTCTGATAAAAGGGAAAGCATATAGAGAGGTAATTGGTTGTGAGTGGTGTTATGAGAACTATAATCAAGCAAATGAAAAGAGGACATCATTTACTACTAGGGGAGAGAAAGCGTCCTAGAAGAAGGATCATTTACTCAGAATTTAAAGACTGAGTAAGAGTTCGGTAGGCAAGTGAGAAAGGGTAGTTCAGAGATATGGAAAAGCATATGCCAAACAAATATAGCAAGTTTCTAGACTCAACGAATTTTACATGACAACATTTAGATGGTGTGTTGAGTTGACTCCGGAAGAATCAAGCCTAAGAGCTCTGTCCTCACCCATTCCCAGACTTTGGCTGTGAAAAGAGGTCCAGCAGGCAGCATGTTCACTACCACAGGGTTTGCCTTCTTCGAGCACATGAGATGTATTTCAAATCCTTACAACCGAAGTCAGCGTAAAATGGTCAATATTTTATATATGATTTAATCCTCAAGATGAGACTCACAAACTAATTTTTTTAAAATAATTCTTTACTTCTCAGAAGATTCATGATTTCAGAAATACTAAAAATTATGTTCTGTTACACTTGAGTAAAGCGGTTTTGTTTTAGAGGAAAAGTATTTCATGTATTCAGTTCGAGAAGTCATGTGGTTCTATAAAACAACAGAACACAGCGATTTCATGTTCCACCATTCTCCAACAGTTATTCCTGCTTCCTTGAGGCAGTCATTTTCAACTTTTCAACATTTTTTTAAATTTTATTCTAATATTTCTAATTTATTTGTTTATACTTTTTATTGATTGTTCATTGGAGAAATCATTTACTTGCATCTATTTATAGATGATAAAGATTTAACTATTTCATATTACATTCATGTGCTCAGTTCTCAACTCCCATTTTCCTATAGATAAATCACAATTTTAAATTAATCAATATTCAATATTACACATGTGATTGTGCAAATATTGCTTATATATGAGGATGCCATATACTATGATTGCATTTCCTTCTGTTATATAAGTTGGCTTGGTTCTTGTTGACCATTCATTCCTTTTTGATGCAACCCACAATTTAATGTTCTAATTCTCTTGTCTGCTAAGTTTTCCATATGCTTTCCAGCTACTAATATTTTGTTGTCATCTTTCATCCGCTGTTGTCTCCTCTCTCATTCTCTTTAGCTTTGTGAATTTATGCCTCTTGGGAGGAGATAGAGATAAATGTGAATCTTCGATATGCCATATTTAACAAAAATAGAATAGGTTTTGAATGTGGGGCCACAGAAAAGGAAGGAGTAGAATTTTAAGTGAAAATGTTTCATCATCTCAGAGGAAAAGCAGGTGTTGAGACAAAGCAGAGTTTAAAATACTTGTCAGAGATCATAAGAAAACACAGATAAAGTACAAGTATGAAAGAGGAATAGCAAAATGTAATTGTCGTTGTGAATTCTATTTGTAAACTTAGGAGAGAAGGGGTGTTTGAAGCAATAAGACAGGTCTTGGCCTGAGGGTTATAAGGAAAGAAAAAAGGAAGCTTGCAAATACTTTCAAAGAACTGTCTAAAGATGCCAAAGTTGGGTCCAGCCTCTTTGAATCTTAAGTGCATGGAAATATGAGAGGCATGAGAGGATGATAAAGGTATTTTGCAAAAATCAACTCATAAATCTTTTTGCAGTTGGATTCTAGGGTAGAGCTACCCTTTAGGAAGAAAAATCAGGAAGCTGTAGGTAAAATATATTTAGAACAAGATGGTCATAGAGGTAGGGTGAGAAGGTGGGTAGCTGTGATAATAGGATTAGAAATAAGAGGAAGGAAAATTTTAAAGCAGATTATTGACAGTGGATGTGGAAAGATGGGGGAAATGTGAGGAAAGTACAGAAAAACTTTACAAATTGCCAGTTATCAAAACAGTCACAGGGATGTAAAGTACAGCATAAGGAATATAGTAAGTAATATTGTAGTAACTATGTATGGTGTCAGATGTGTACTAGACTTATTGGAGTAATCACTTTGTAAGTTTTATAAATGTCTGCTTACTATATGTACACCTAAAACTGATATAATGTATCTAGACTGTAACTGAAAAGTTAAAAAAAAAATACATCCTCTAGAACAGTTGGAAGGGGGAGCAGGAGGACTCAAAGATGAGTCATTCAGATTTGGATAACTACATTAACGATGATTCCATTCACAGAACTAAAGTTATTAGAAGCAGAAGCTAGAGAGAAAATTAGTTTTTTATGGACATAATAAATTTAAGTTATCAAACCATAGGAAAATATTCAAAATAATATTAGAAATGTGGATTTAATTTAAGAACATCAGGGTTAAAAAGAGAGGTTCTGCAATGAAATTAAGGAGCATTGTAAATAAGTAGGCCCCCTGTTGAGCTTGATTGACCCCCTTCCAAAAAATAAAGCTATATCAATGAAAGAAGTGATATGCGCATTTATATTGTGGCTGGTGCTTCTTATCTCCTCATCACATTCCTTTTAGTAGCTCTGATACCGTTACCTATAATGGAGGTTATCAATTAATTGAGGTAAGCCACTTAATTTCCTGTGCTGGTCCCTCATGGATAAACAACCAAAGGGTTGTTGTAATAATTAGATGAGTAATATTTGTAAAATGCTTAGAACTGTCTGGCATGTGGTGAGTCCAAAAAAGATGTTATAGCTATTATTGTGTTTTTGTTTCACTTTTGTCATTAATGAAGTGATGCATCTTCCTGAAATTTGTATTCCTCACAGTATTATTAAATTCAGCATGCAACAAATGCTCAGTAAATGCTTATTATGGTGAATCTTCGGTTGACAGAGAATCATCAACACCATTTTTCTATTAATGCTTGGACCTATGGAGCAATTTGCCAGACATCACAAGGTGAATAAATAGAAAGTTAAGATTTAAGTATAGATCTTTTGATTTCAAATCCGATACCCTTTCCCACAAAAGCTAGGCTATCCTACAAATTTCACTAATTTGCCCCGCCCCGCCACACACACATACAAATGCCTTTGTCATTTATGTTATTGTAAGATACCCTGCTTATTGTAGATACTCGGGATCCACACTAATGGAGGTTCCACCTCAGTATATGCCTCCATGATCACTAAGAGAGGAAAAAGGGAAGGGGCTTCTATACCCATTTCATTGGCTAAAGCTGATTGCCAACACTTAACTTAAACTGAACAGAGGAAGTAGATTTTTACTATATATCATGAGTAGAGTAGTACCAGAATATATGTAAAAAGCCCTAATTATTATCACAACATGGAACAAACATGAGATGCAAACTACTTTACGTTTGATTCCAAAACCTCTCTTCTCGACCATCTTACTAAACTTCCTCCTAAATTTTGTTATAGGCTCACTGAAACTCAATTTTTAAATATAAAGAAGTACAGTTGACAGATTTAGCAAATAAAAAAAAAAAAGAATACCAAGGTACACTTAAATTTCAAATAAATAATTTTTTTAGTATAAATATACACCATGCAATATTCAGGACACATTTATGCCCAGTTACTTATTATTTGTCTGAAATTCAAATTTATCTGAATGTTTTTCTTTGTCGTGTGGCAGCTCTACAGAAGAGCCTTACAAATCTTTTGGATGGACAACTGTGCAATAGTAGAGAGAAGTTAGTACGTTTATAATTGGAAGTATTTTCCTGAAGGTTAGCAGGAAGTTCCTTTAGGGAAAAATAGTGAAGATGATTGCAAAGTAACAATTATATTCTCTTTTACCTTTACCCTACAGCATCCTTCTCTCGCACCAGAGATAGCTTCATGCTCTCCACGTGAAAAAAAAAAAAAAAATAGAAATCAGTGACTTCGGGGGCATGACAAGAAAAGAGATGAGCCAGGAGTAGTAAGAGTGGAGCCACAAATAAGATGTGAAACAGTTTTTTTTTTTTTTTTTTTTAAGGAAAAAGAAAAAATTTTAGACTTGGAGATGCTGAGGGAGAAACTGAGCAGAAGCAATGAGATCGCTCTCCCTCTCGGTTGCTGGAAGTCAATTTTTATTAGTTCGTTTACTGTTTATAGTGAGTTCAGAGCAGAACATGAAAAGTAATTAAAATTGGGAAGCATCCCTAATAAGGAAAGGCAAAAAGAACTGAAGTAGGCTGAAGGAAATATTAGAGTTTTTAAGCAAATAAAGGCACATGTAACCTAGTAAAGAGCAACACCCCTGTGCCACATGGGAGTGTGGCTTATGACAGGATGTGATGATGATAAACCTTCTGGGTAAACATAGTGGAACACTCCTCACCCCCCAACCCCCAACACACACACACACACACACACACACACACACACACACACACACACACTTAAGAACATAAGGACCAGGTCAATTAACACACTTTTGGGCCTAATTCTGTATATTGCATTGGTTATAGGAAAAGAGATCAGACAGCTATCAAACCTCTTTCCAATAGTTTGAATGTATAATAAGTTATGAAATTAAACTCAGTCCCTTGACACTATCACATAGAACATCCTGTTCATAAGAAAACTGCTACAACTCCTCTTGTTTCAAACATAGTGACTTATCTGTCTTTCCTTCTGATAAGATTTTAAGTTCTGAGGGGTAAGGAAGGGGCTTTATTTATATCTACCTTTTTCCTACTCCAAATGCAGCTTCCTTTGCTTAGCAGGTCCACAGTAAATGCTTTCTGAATTGAGCGAAATCCTTGGCAATACTCCCTAAGATCCAGATGCAGAGCATTTTGTTGGCATTCCAGCTGGGAGCCAGCATAAGAAAAGTCAGGTGTCTTTTTCTCTAGGATCCTGTGAACTATGTAGGAAAACTATTACAACACTCTTGAAAACGACTTGCAAACAGATAAAAAGAAATCCAGTGCCAATAAATACAGCCCATGTGTTCCATAAAGGTTGATGGAGTGCTGATAGGTGAGTTTGGTAGTCACTTTGCTCTGGATTGTTAGGTAACGATTTTCAAAGCTTCTGTAAAATGCTTAAATCAAGTAGAGCACTAGCGTGAGGTTAGGGTTCGTAGGTAAGGCTACTGTCTCTCTCCTTCACTGACCTCACGAGGTGGCCTCTACAACAGTGGCCCATGAAGCACCCTGCTTGTAATCATCTTTTGAAATGTAAACTTTGAAAGAAAAACTGATGAAATCCCAGAGTACCATGATCCCATTCACTCCACAGAAATGAATTGAGCTCTCACCCTGGGCCTGGACTCCTGTCCAGCCCCCACTAGACTGAGACCACCTCAGTGACATACCAGTGTCCTTGCCCTCGAGGTGGTCTCAGTCTAGTGGGGGCTGGGCAGGAGTCCACATGTACACAGTACCAGTACAGCTTGAGCAGGGCTAGAATCTATAGATAGACAAAGGCTCTGAGGTGAATTGGTGAAACTTGTCATTGGAGGAACTAAAGTAGTTTCATGTGACTAAAACACAGACAAGCCTCTCAATCCTCATGTTCATTCATTAACTTATCCATTGGTTTATTTATTCATACGGACTTTTTTGACAAAGAACACAGCTAAGCACTATAAGAAACATACGCATGAATGACTTGTCATTTGGAACCTTGAGAAGCTGATTGTCTAGTAGGGGAGAGAGGCATGTGAATACTTCTAAATCAGTGTGAGGAGATGAAGGAGCGTGGGAGAGGTACAAAGGAGACCAGTGGAGAGCCACGCATTCTTCCTCCTAGAGAAATCTGCAGACGATGGCGGTCTTTGATGTGAACCCCTAACTCACTTTTTGGCATATTTGGATATGTAGGCAGAAGGTTACTCAGGCAGAGGGCACAGGATGAACAAACGCAAGGAGACTAGAAATCTTAGGTGTGTGAATAACTTTCTCCTGTCACTTGCACCTGGGGGGAAAAAGGGGCAGGAGTGATAACAGCATGAGAAACCTGAGGGGCAGGGGGATTGTGGATGCTGAAGAGACCACAGAAAAGCCTGGGAGCATGAAGAGCAAACTGCATCTACTTAGCCATTTTGCCAAAGGCCAGCTCTGCTTAGGAATCCAAAAAGAAAACTGAGATTATTTATGTGCTACCACCAGTAATATATCAGAGGCCAAGAGGAGCTGAGAATTATTGAGCTAGTTCAAAGCAATCTCGATTATTGAAAATGAATGAAATTGAATTCCACTTCCTACAGAGTCATTTATTGAGAGACAAAAGCAATTAATATTGAAAATAAAATAATTGTGAACTTCTGAACTAGATTACCATGCAGATATAATGTACTGTCTCATTAGTCTTTAAATACTTCATGTATTAGAAAATTGTAACACCAGTAGCTGAACCAAGATCGTCTACATCATTAGCATGTATTCATTATGCTTTTGCCAAAAGGGGGTTCTCAAGAGTAACAAATTAAAAGCCAAAGTTTCAGAAATGTTTTTCAAAATTTTAAATTCACAGCCATGTTGAGATTTGGGATTCATTTGTAAATTAATCCCATCATTTGGTAAAATTGTATATCAAAAGTTATACAAGGATGCTTGAGGTCAATGACAGAATCACCAAATAAATGCATGGTACTTGGCAACAGGTACACTCACTCCCTGACAATGTCAAATTTTGCAATAATATGTAAAAATTCCCATTACCATCAATGAACTATGGGACAAATGACAAGTTCAGCTTTTATATATATATATAAAATATATATATTTTATGTACCGAAGGCCCTTAAGAATTGAAAGTACAATATATGCACAGATATGTTACATATATTGCAGAAGTCCCAAATTGAGTCATTATGTTTTATGGGAACACCACAGGGTCTCTGCAAGGGTTGGTCACCCATTATCCTTATTCTCTTCCACTTTGGGAAATAGGCTGTTTTTAAGTAGGTTGCCCCAATGCAGAGATGATTATAGTGAGGAATGGGGAGAAAGTAATTAAGAGTTAGAGAGGGGTGTGACTGGCATAATTATACCTCTTATATCTGATGATCCACCCATGAAGAGTCACAGGTGTGGCTATTGGGACTGAAAACACACTGGGAGCTGGTGTGTGGGGAAGATGGGAAAGGGAGAAGGGGATGCGGGCAGTACCCTGACAGTATCTGCCACACCAGCCATGTCAAATATTCCATAATTATCATTAAACGAGAGTTTAATCTTACCAGTCCATGGCTAACAGTAAAGAATTCACTATCGTCATCTTGGGAAACATATCCAACTCTTGGCAGTCTTCTTGATTCAGAGCTTGATATGCAGGGAAATGTTTCAACGGGGCCAAGAGATCAATTTCCTGCTCGTAGCTGAATGTGGCAGAGGATTGACACATGCTAGAGACTCAATTAAGTTAGGAAAATAAACTAGGAGTTGTGAGGTGAGGTGAGATCATGTCATTGTGAGAAAGCCTTCAAATAGCTGGGGATAAGGCAGTGGGAAGAGGGGAGCCTCTGAAAAGCCAGAGATATGCCAACCCACCTAAAAGCATTGAGATTCAGTCTTAACGAATAGTAGCTCAAGAAAATATTTGAGTGTACAATTTGCTCTGTAGCCCAACCAGTTTACAACACTAACTGTCTAAAATAAATAACCTTAATATGTGCATAAATATGGTTTGGACATTGATCAAAAACTTTCCAGAATATAGAAAGAAAGTATAAAGGTAAGAAGAATGTTTACTGAATCCACTAGATTCTTGCCATTTATTTAAAAGTTGGGACTCTGTCTCAGAGCAGTAGATGCTCTTAGAAGCAGGTTGCATTATAAAGAAATCTTCAGTATATAACCAACAACTGTTGATTTGTTTAATACTTGTATATATTTCAGGAAAGATAAATTAAACCCTTATTTTGCCTGAGAGTTTTGCCATCAGCATTTTGGGAGAATAGAATCCTTTCAACAATTCAACAAAATATAATGTTGTCTGTCTTTAAATATGAAACGTAATACTGTCTTTGTGTGAAATCCATTCTTTGCCTCTCCTCAGAATCCTTAGGGAAAAATCTCCTTAATGACTGATACCCCACTACAGTCCATGTAAATTGATTGAATATAGCACTAATTAGTAAGCCTTAAAGTAAACCATACCTTTAATAAATGAGCCTTTGTTGTTAGCGCTTCATGAAGTTGTTTTCTATAGTGGCATCCTCCAGTATTTATCTCATGAATCAGGACATATTTGAGGTTTCCACAGTGGTTCACCATTGATGAGCAGGCAGATCATTGAAATGTTAGCTTCTAACCTTGAAGCTAATGGACTTAGTCTGAATGGCCCCACTGCTACATTAAGCATTATAAATGTTTTTGCCAGAAACTTCCATGCTTTTTGCATTCAACATGCAAACTAGGTCCTATTGGCAGTTATAAACCAGTAGGGAACAGGCATTTTAGGAATCTTTTGCAATAAACACTCTTGTGTACTGATTATGACTTAAGATGTTCCATTGTTAAGGAACTTGTGGTTGTCTCCATAATTTTTGAAATTATAATTGAGAATAGGAGTTGGATTTTGATATCCTAGTTATTTATCCCCTCTTAAAGTTTGAAACGAAAATATTTACCTAAAGAATAAATTTTAAATACTTAATCTCTTAGAAAAACCATAAGCAAAAACAGGTACTAAAAGTTTCAATTAATCTAGGTTGGCTTGTCTCACTGACTGAATTTGCCAGATAATTGAGTAACTTTCCACTTCATTTTTTGCTTTGAAAACTTGGCATAAGGAGGGCTTACTCATTCATAGACCTTATGGGATGAGAGCAGCTTCAAAGAAAAAATGAGAAGAACTTCTTTTGTTTCCGTTTCTTGACCTTGGAATTATATTTGTGCTTACTTTTATATTTTAAGAAAATGATGAACTTTTGTTTATTCAGACTCACTGAAGTAAGACTAGTTCAAATGATAGAGAATGCTAATTAATTATTTTAAAATAAATAAAATATTTTTACTATGAACTATATTTTACTACAGACAATATCTTTACTACGGAGCTTGACCAATAAAGTCCTTTTAGAAGAGCTCTTAAAAAATTGAATGATTACTTAGATAAGAATGATTTATGTAGAATTGTTTAATAAATGTGCTTCTTACTCAATTTGCTTTGAAAGTCTTATTCTTTTTATAGATGATAGAAAGATACACTTCTGAACAATTAGCATTATATATATATTTTTCTGAATTAAACTATTCCTCTCTTGACACCATCCAAACCAAAGTTTAATCATGCACTTCCACTTTGCTCAGGTTGTAAAAAATGTCTCCACAGCATGAACTTTCTGCACATTAACATTCACCTAACTGGCACTGAGTGCCATTTGGTTAATTATATTTAGAGTTCAAATTTTTTATTATGGCTGATTTATCAGATGTAATTTTTTAAAGGCATAAAATTAAATAATGGTCAACACAGTAAAGAAGATTAACTTTCTCGAAATCATCAATATTCATTGTCTTTTTTTTTTTTTTTTTATAAATATGCTGGATGTTGATATAGTATACTTTGCTTTTGTGTTGGTTAGATTATGTAAACTCCAAGGGATTAGGTTCAGGGAATATTTTGCCAACTTTTGGACATTACAGGTTATAGGAACAAACTGATCAATCTAATAACTTTTTATTTTAAGATGTTATAAAACAAATAGTTTTTTTTTGTATCTAATCTCTTCAGCTATATAATGTAATCTATGCTAAATGAAACAAAAAAGTAAAACTTGCCCTCATGGAGCTTGCAACTGACTGCATGGGCATATAGAATCCAAGTAAAAAGCAAATAAAAGTAATTAGTATAATTTATTTTTAAAAAGCTTTGAAATTAAAGATAGTATTTATCTTTAATAAATACTATTACTAATAAATACTAATACTAATTTTGATTTTCTTCAGTACAAATAAATCAGCAACTGATTATACAATAGATCAAATTTATTTACATAGATTCAATGCAAATGATATACTTACTGAATCATTGAAATCATTGATTCTATG
This sequence comes from Pteropus vampyrus, assembly GCF_000151845.1. Lineage (NCBI taxonomy): Eukaryota > Metazoa > Chordata > Mammalia > Chiroptera > Pteropodidae > Pteropus > Pteropus vampyrus. The sequence goes on from NW_011888782.1 coordinate 11,005,414, forward strand.
AAGGTCTAATTATATGGATAAGTATAATCTAGACACTTATTTTTAGAATGATAACTTACTGCTAAATAATTCTTATGATGGTATAATATGTAATCAATGCAAAAACCTTGATAATTAACAAATGATCTACCTATAATTCTTTCAGCAAGAGGTAACGAGTATTAACATTTTAACAGGTATTTTCTCAGTCACTTTCTGACGTATGTATAAATATTTATACATATGAATTTTTACAAGAAATAGAATCCTACTATATACATTATTACACAGCCATTTTCTACTTTTTAGAATGAACATTTCCCCATGACCTTTTACATTGCTTTACATTATAATTTTAGTGTATGTGTCTAACTTGATAGCATTGTTGCATCTCAATTGTGTTTACCAAGCCGCTGTTTATGTACATTTCAGTTGTTTCCAATTTTTCACTTTTATAAACAGTGGAATGCCTCTCCTTTCCCTTATTTTTAATTATTTCCTCAGGGCACACTCCTAAAACTAGAATTGCTCAGTTAATCTCCTGAGGTTTTGAATATAGGATTAAATAATATCCCTCCAAAAGACCATACTGAAATATACTTCCAGTAGCTGGAAATCTGTCCCTTCTTGCCCTATGTCACTTTTACTGGGTTCTTGGTTGTTGTTTTTTTTCCTGTTAAAATTATTATTTTATTAAGAAACAGTCATTGCAATTGTACACTTGAAACTTACTGGATTTCATTAACCAGTGTCATCATAATAAACAAAAAAGTACTCATTGCAAAAAGTTTATCCATTTATTAAAGAAACTTTAGAAAATAGACGTTGTCAAACCTATTTAATGAGTTGAATTATAGTCACTCCACTGGCTTTGATAGAAAGATGTGGAAATTTAGTCAGGTTCTTGTTTTGATTTTTAACTTTTGTTATTTCAGCAGTTGCAAAATGACTA
>NW_011888782.1:11006449-11028728 GCF_000151845.1 Pteropus vampyrus
AAAATGTTTTAAGATTTGTAATGTTGCTTTTAAAATAAAACTAGAAACAAAATCAAATTTAGAGAAAATAAGAACTTCTAGGATATGAACATTCTGAAGACAAAAATTCAAAGTGATGCTCTTTATGAAAGCAAGTCAAGTTATAAATGAGAACTTAATAGAATAGGAACACCTATCTCCCCACCCACACGCAAAAAAAAAAAAAAGCACCCTGTTTGGAGAAATCAAACAAACTTAAAATCAGGGTAGAGAATCTTTGTCCCCAAGAATCAGAATTTGCTCTAATCTCTGGTGAGAAATTTATTTTTAGAATGAGTTATGGAAATATGGTCGTATGTTAGAATTCCTGTGACTATTCTCTTCAATGAGATTATAGTGAAACAATCTGAGAAAAGTAAGTTGTCTATGAAAATCACATTCCAATAGGAATGGTAAATGGAAAGTTTTAAATTGTAGGTTCCCCTGCAAACATTTCTCCCTATGACTGGTAGTTATCAAACTTAAATAATACTAAGAAAATTGAGTGGCTGTGTTAAATACAGTGACAGAACGTTAAAATCAAAAGGAATTTGAAAGATTGTCTAACCCAGTTCCTCATTTTACAGGTAAAACAGAGTACTGCAGAGATGAAGTGATTTGCCCAAGGACACATACCTGGTGAGTAAAAAAAGAAGCTTGAACAATAAACCTCATGAATATCCTGAGTTTAGATAGAAAAGAACTGGGTTTGAGTTTCCATTAGTAGCTATGGAAACAAGTGCAGAATTTTTGTACTTGCATAGATGAAACGTTTGGGCAAGAAAAAAGCGACTAAATTTACCATTATCTCAGCAAAACAAAGTCTTGTGTATATCCTCTTAAAAGTCATGTTTTCGGACTCTTGGGAAAGACTTGGCAAATAACTATACCAAAATGGCCTTGAGATTTCCTGAGAAAAGGTTAACATACTGGGCATGAAACTTCTGCAATGAAGTAAACACTATAGTTTAATTCATAGTGATTTAAGAAGATGTAAGATTTTTGAGATGAGAAACTTAATTATAGTGAAAATAAAATTTCATTTACCCATCGTTTCCTCCATTATTCATTATATTTTTATTGGGAAGATAGGCTACTTAACTATAAATTTCTCATATTATAATCATAATTTAATCTTCAAGTGAACCTATTGGATAAGTTCAATTGGTTATTTTAAAACAATTCCTGCAGCAGTTCCAAATAACTTTATTGCTTTCTCTACTTCATCTGGAATTTAATGTATTTTTTAATGACTTAATAACTTTATTTTCTTCTCTACTTGGTGTAGTTATATAGTCAGTTGAATACTTCAAGATTTAAACATAGCTTTTTTCTGTTATGTTTTGTTGTTGTTTTTTCTTAATTAGGATCTAGCTTCTTTCATCCAAATTTAAATATAAACTGGAATAATTCTATTAATTTGTCATTATTGTTTAACACCAATATATTGATTCCTTTAATTTTATAATTAAAATTATAAAAAAAGAGCAAAGCATTTTATGCTAATTAAATACTATTAATAGTAACTATAGCACACAATTTAAAGAAAAAAATTAAGTGATTCAAGTTGATATAATTTTAATGTGTGACAATAAATATCTGAATATAGTTGAGACATTTTTTGAAAATGAAGAACTTGTCCAATCTGATACGGCAGTACATATTTTAATAAAGCTTAAATAATTAAAACATTTTGGCACTGGCTTAGAAATAAAGAGATCAGTGGAATCGAATGGAGTCTAGAAAGAAATCTAAATACAGGGATTTAATATAGGATAAAAGTAACATTTCAGCTTAATAGTAAAATAATGGTAGAGTCAAGATAAAGTAAAGAGAAAAAAGACAACACAAAAATATGAAATATCTTTATGGCAAAAGAAAGTTAAAGCATTTTTATCAACAGATATAGAACATATGCATGTTGACATATCCACAAGAATAGCATAAATAATTTAGTGAAAAAATAGACAAATGATATGAACTGGATATTCTCAAAAGAAATATCAATGGCCAATAAATAAAATGAAAAAACTATTCAAGTGTACTAATACTTAAATACGTATAAAAATTGTATTTTGTGTTTTAGACTGGCAAAATGTAAGCTTGATAACATTGAACAATGGTGAGGCCATAAGGACGTTTGCACTCATTATAAGTGAGGATGTGAAGTGAAATAATTTTTCTTGAAGTGAAATTAGCCAATAGCTATTAAAATTCTAATTAGGCATCATATGACCCAACAGCCTAACTTCTCAGATAATACTCTGTGAGATTATTCAAGTTTATAAGATATATATTCAAGATGTTCATTGTGTTTTGCTTATAATAGAAAAAAAAAAATAGAAGACTAGTTAAATAAATCAAGGTACCTCAGTGTAATGATATCTATAGTTTTTATTAAAATGCAGTAAATCAATGTCAGATGACATAAAAGTATGTCAACGATAATTGAGAAATGCAAACTATATGCATTGCATAATCTTACTTTTGTTAAAAATAATAATACAGTTTTTAAAAAAAGAAAAACTTATCTCTGGGTATAGAATTGAAGGAGTGGGTACATTACCTATTTTGTCCTCTACTATTTTTAATATGCGTTCTGATTATAGGTGCTTTTTTATATTTTTCAAGTGAAATATATAATTAGCATATAAACAAGAAAAATAAGCAAAAGAATGAAAGTAGAAAAATAAAAATAAAAGGCACAGGATCTATTTTATTCTTGTGCTACCTGACTGCAAAATTATGTTTTGATATAATGAAATTATTGATCAAAAATGTATATCTTCAAGAAATTCCACTTCTAGGTATATACTCAAGAAAAATAAACATATATGCCCACACAAAACTTGCATATACATATCCACAGCAGTATTACTCATAATAGCCAAAATATGGAAACAACCCAGATTTCCATCAGCTGATGAATGGATAAGTAACAAATGGTATATCCATATAATGAAATAATGCTGTAATAAAAAAAAAAAAAAGAAGTAATAATGAACACTATAACCTGAGTAAACCTTGAAAACACTATGTTAAATGAAAGAAGCCAGTCACTAAATAACATGTGTGGTTCCATTTGTATGAAATGTTTAAGATACATAAGTATAGAAACAGAAAGCAGATTATTGGTTGCCTAGAATTGGGGCTGAGAAGGGTAAGATAAGGTGTCACTGCTAATAGGTATGGAGTTTCTTTTTTGAAAAGTAAAATGTTCTAAAATTAGATCATAGTGATGGTTGCACAACTCTGTGAATATACTAGGACCATTGAATTGTACACATATACCATAGGTGAACTCTATGGTATATGAATTCTATCTCAATAAAGATTTTTAAAAATCATACTTTCAAAGCTAGAAATGAGAAGATTTAGAACATGCAACTCATAGAACTTTCCCTTGGCTTGTTAGACAACAGGACAAGAGCTGTTTAAATCAAGACAATTTCTGAGATCGCTTCTTAGAGATAAGGAGTAATAAGATTTTCAGTACTTCAGTCTGAAGTTGAGTCTGAAAATGTAACACACCCTTTTAATAGTCACAGTGGCTTTCTCAGCAAATGGGATCTGTCTCACTGGTGGTACCAGCAATGATTTAAATCATACTAAATCCTGTAGTGAGGAAATAATTTTATTCTCCTTTCAGTTGTCCTCCAAAACTTGGGATTCTCTTGGTAAGAGAGACTATTTGATGGTATTCCATCTTCTATAGCTTTTTTAAATAAAAAGAGACCAGCTCTGAGATTTGGTTATTCTTAGGTCTTTCCATCTAAACGGGACTTAATTACATTGTTTTGTTTCCATCTTTTTTTTTAATTTTTATAATTTATCATCTATTTGAATTAATTGAAACTGAAAGTTGTCCATGTTACACACATCTATGCAAATAAAACTCACAAAAAAATGTGCTGCCCTAAATAAAAATAATAAGAATGAAAGTTGTTTGCCTTGTTAGGCAAAATTCATGATGGTGGAATGTGAATAACTGAAGTTGAAAGAACAACTTAAAGACTATAGCAATCATAACATCTTGGCGCTAAAGGGATTTATAGACTATTTAATTCAAGACATTTGTTTTTAAAATGAGATAGCACAGACTTTGGCAGTTTGGGGCCTCGCATAGTCACATTTTCAGATTCAGCTTCTCAATAAGAGAAGCACTGGTAACTCTTTTTACCCCACATCGCTAAGAGGAAGTCTCAGAGGGTGTGGTTTAGGTGAACCAAACTAGAATTAATAACTCTGTGGTTTAGCAAGACTCAATTAGGGGAGACTGTGATTTCCAAATGCCAGATTACAGTCTCCCCATTTTTGGTTTCTGTTGGGTGTTCTTGAACTTTTGTTGTTCAAGACAGCCATAGAATACAGAGATGGGATTATGAAAAGGCAGGAGGGGGAGGAAGCATAGACCTATCTTGCCTTTTTGTAAAATGCCAAAGTTAATTTCAATGATTGCTTTGCCGATATAACAATAACCAAGATTAAAGCAAGCAGGAACCCACTTTAGGATATGAGAGCTGGAATTGTAGATTTCATTATAAGATTGCCATTTCAACAAAATAGTAATATAATGGCAATGGATTTCTATTTTTTCTCCATTTCCGTTGAAATATTCTCATAAATATACTTAGATACAAAAGAGATCTCTCAATTTCATGAGAGCTCGGGAGCTCGATTTTATTCTTATGCTGACTTATCTCCAAAATATCTTTTTGATGTACAGCTTCAATATTCTTGCCAATGTCCATGACATTAGCAATCAAAAATGGCATTATTTTTAGTGTTCTTTTTTTTACATATAGTTGTAGGTTATCAACAAAAGAAAAGAGGACTTCTGCTTACGGCTCACTGAAACATCCTTATAGTGTTGTTAAGGGATGTTTATGGCTCATGTAGTTAATAATTCCAAGATGAAAAAAAAATTAGCATCATGAAAGAAGGCAACTTTATACATTGCTAGCCTAAAATATACATAAGGCACATAGGAACAAGACTAATACCTTAGTATTTCTTAGTAAATACTAATATATTAGTATTTCTTGTACTAGAAGAAAGTGTTTCCACAAATTATATTTTGGGAAACTGAGGCTGAGACTACATAGCTAGTGACAGAGCTCTGTGTCTCTCTAGCCCACTGTACCCCCAGGTCCACAAATTGAACTCCAGACCACTTTCATTGTGGGTCAGCCTTCTAAGGCCTCAGGAATGAAATATTTTACCCACTAAGACTGTTAGCTACAAAGGTAGAGATCAAATATGATCAATGAGGCTCATTTAGTTGAAGAACATAAGGAAAGTGTAAATTGGCTAAGTACACTTGATTCTAAGTAACATTCTAGAACTCCCTTTTTTCTCGTTTCTGAAGTTATTCCTCTGTTACTGTGAAGTCTGTTTTATTATTTTAGTTATGCGATGCCTTTGCAAAGAATCTGAGATTCACCTGGTCTGCATATAATTTCTTTCTACATCAAATAGTGCTTTAGTAAACATCAGCTCTCTGAAATATTGGCATTAAAGAATTAGTTATTGGGTTAACAACTATGCTTTTCCTCTAGACAGTCCATTTAAATAGAAAGCTGAATATATTTTGATGTTCAGAGAATGATGTTAAACTGTAATAAAATAATCTCTGAAGTGTACGAGCAGTACTAGCTATAATGTTGATAGTGGTATACTGATTCAAGCATTCTAGAAGTATTTTCATTAGATGTACCACATATTCTAGGAAAGTTTTCTGTTGCTATACTCATAATCAGTTAACAACCATCACCAAGATGTAGACGTGAACATAATTGTTCCACCCAAAGCATGACCAGAATTCGTGGCTACTTTGCTTATTACAGTGGACAGAGAATAAGGGTCCCTTAAAGAAATATGTAGTTAGATGATATTGGGTACCATATCTGAGAATCTAGGGTATAAGTACCCCACATAACTCAGCCAAACATGTGAAGAATAGTGTCAGTGGGCTACCACATGGATGGAAAGCATTGGTGGCCATTGGCTCTGACCCTGGAAGAGAAGGAAGGCACTGTTACCTGGTACACCTCATGGTTTTAACACTTTGCCTCTTGAGGTTGCTCTGTAGAATCACTCTCTTTTATCAATAAAGAAAGAATTTTTTAAAAGGAAGACTTTGTTATTGCTTTTTTCTATGGTCCATTAACTAGTGCAGAAATGTGTCCTTCCCCCTACATCACAGTAGCATGCAAAGGAGAGGAAATCAGACAGTGCCTGCATATAGAATATACAGGTTTGATTTTTTTTTTTTTTTTGGAATGACCTATGGCTCCCTTATTACTGTGGTGTCTAAAGAAGCTGCTGCCTTTTCATTTTAATGTGAGAGTTGTAATTTTCCTGTTGTTTTCTAAGGCTGTCATATAATAAACAAATTGCCTTTGATAAAACATGCTTTCAATTTCTCCAATGTAATATTTAATTTTCATTTTCATAAGGGGTTGTTTATTTTAATGGCTTGAATGGGTTGACAGGATGTCAGTGTCTGGTACTCATCAGTAAAGATCATAGTCTGCATTATAATTTAGGAGTGTACATGTTACTAGCAAAGTTGTTATCTACAAATACTTTTCTATGCTTAAAATCAAGAATTTATTCTTGAAAATCAGAAATTACAGGCCGTGTGAGTAAATAATTTCCCTTGCCCTATTCCTCCCTAAAATCACTTAGAAACAAAACCATTTTGGATAACTGTTTATTAAAAAATTTGAGCAATACTCTTTATTGAAAAAGAACTGTTCTAACTCCTAGAATTCCTACTAATAGTTCATGTTCCTCTTTTTCATTTCACTACCCTGATTCTGTGTATATGTTTGTACGCACACACGTGCCTTTCTCTCTCACTCTACCAATACATAAGGCAAACCTCAAAATAACTTTAGGTTTTTTAAATCCTCAATTTAAAAAGTAGTGTTTTATTCTCCTCCAAGTCTTGCCCCCATTCCAGTCAATAGCTGAATAAATGGTGAATTTCTACCACATACCAGACACCATATTAAACACTGAAGACACTGAAGTACTCATTGAGTTACTGCCCCAGCAAGGGTGTGGTTAACCCTGAATGGGCTCCTGAGAGAGGCAATCATTGCAGATGGGCTGTGGAGGAAGAAGTCTGCCTGGAAAAAAATTTTGAATGTTCTTGGTATGTTAAAGGTAGTTGAAGCCCCAGGTTGAATGACATCACTAAGAAAGTATGGGGAAGAGAAGTAAGCACAGGACCAAACCGTGGAGAAGTCACGTTAGTAATTGGCAAGAGGAGATGAGCTTACAAAAGAGATTGAAAGGAAACAGAGAAGTTGTCGGAAAACCAGCATATGTGGTGTATAGTAGACACAGAGGGAATATTTCAAGATGGAGGAAGTTGTCTCTTGGGTCAACTGCTACTCATTAATAATGTCTGAAAGTTACTCATTGGGTTTAGCACCATAAGTGTTATTGATGATATCGATGAGAGCTCTTTAGGATGTGATGTCGGTAAGAAACTAGACATAAGTGGATGCAGAGGTATTGGCAACATCCCTAAATGCCTTATGTCACATTTTAACATTTAATGTAATTATATGTAATTATTTAATGTATAGCTTTGATGTTTCCGTTATTTAAAATGTGGGTTCCTCATGTTCACTGGCTGTGTCTTACGTTTGATAACCCTAGTCACGGTACCATACCTATTCTATAAAAAAGTGTTCAGTAAACATTTGAATGATGAATAAATCTTTCATCATAACTCTCTTTCCTCTAGGAAATTACATCATCAGTTAAAAATTGAAGTTTAACATTCACAAAATCTCTTCTTCTTTCCTCCTTCTCCTTCTATGTGAATATGTGTCCCCTCCCTTTCACTCTACCCTTTCCCTCTATCTTAACTTCACTTTCGTCCTCCCTGTCTCTCTCCCAGCTCTGCCTTTTTCTGAGAAGTCAAGTGCCATTTTGAGCCAGAATATACAAGTTGTAGAAGTAGGGAAAAATCACTAATCACCACACTTGTCCCATGAAGAGATAGTTGAAAGATAATTTGAGGAGAAAAAAATAGATTCACGAGAAAACTAAGAACACATATTAAAGAGATAAAATCTGAGAAATACTTAGGATTAAATAAAAAGGCTCAGATTACTGAACGATGAAGATTCTATGAGTCTGTCAACTTTTCTTTTGGTTAATGACATTAAGAGAAAATTACCAGAAGTTAGGAAATGGGGTATTAGGTATTGCTTTCTTCATTTCATCCATGATGATGTTTTAATCCTTAGGTACCCATTAACTAAAAGGACTCCACTGAGTTTATACATCCTGTGGTACAGTCCCTCAGCACAGAGTACTGCCTGGGCTGCTGAAGGATGAATCTGATTGAGGCAAGAAACACCATCTGTAATGGAGGCTTCATCTATAATGGCGGTGTGCCTTTACCTCCTGTAATGCTCAGGGGAGGAGCGGCTTATCTTCAAGATGGCCAATTCTTTATGGTTAGTATCAGAAATGAGCCTATCAATCAGCCACATGAGACTTTTAAAGGGGCATCAGGGCCATAAACTTTATGAAAAAGACTAGAGATTGCATTCAGCCCTCAAGCAGATACACAATTACCCTAAACGCAGTTCAGGGCAGGGAGACTAAATCTTCTTTTAAAAAAAAAAAAAACGAAGACTTCCACACTCATCAGGGCTTTCAGAAGCTAAGAGGTAGGAGATAGCAGTTGTCAGACAAATCTTTCTTTCTGTAGCTATGCAAAGAAAAGAATAAGAAGAAGGACAAGGAAGAAAGAAAGAAATGGTAGAAGAAAAGGAATACAAATAATTAGGCTGGAATGGGGAGGAGAAAAGAAAAAAGACAGGAGTGAGATTTTTTTTTTTTAGAGTCTGTAAATACTTGCCTGCTTATGAGATAAACTCATTGATATCGAGGGGACTTGAGAGGGGACTTGGAAAATCCTACTGATTTATTCACTATAGTCAGAAGTTAGAGAAAATCTCATTTTCATGAGCTTTCCTTCCTATCACTCAGTTCCATGGTGACACAGAAAGTAAACCTTTTCTAAGGGCTTTCCCAGACAGTTTGACATGTTGTTGAATTAACCGGCATATATTGTACCAAATTTATCTGCTGCATCTTTCCACCCAAGTAAGGAATGATTTTATGTTGAATAGAGTTCTCAAGGCACCAAGAGAACTCGAGAAACATCCCAGAATGATCTCACTTCTGAAGTTTCCCTGTCTGCCTCCAATTCTAACTTCCCCACTTCTCCCCCCACTGCCCACCCTGCCCCGGTCTCACTGCCTACCCTGCCCCGGTCTCACTGCCTATGTGCTTGGATATGAAATGGAGAGGGTTTTTCTAAATCTAGTGGGATTGTTCTGAGACACCCTAGATCTGTCCCCTGAGGCTCCCTGTGTATATGCTGTCATGATGTTTTATCTGGCAGATTTCAAGAACATCTGAAATATTTGGGAAAAGGTGTACGAAGGGAAAGTTAGATGAATGATGAGGCATCGTTTTGCTGAGGCAACTAAGTCTGTTTAGACCCTTTAGGGACAAATATTCCATACATAAATGTTGAGTCACAAAATGAATGGGACTTTTCGGGATGTGGCCTCCATTTAGAAAGCTTGTGCCACCCAACTACTGGTACGACTCAGCGCGGCAGAGTTATGACCATAGCGTCCTGGGCTGCTGGAACAAAGTTTTACAAAGTGGGTGGCTTAAAACAACAGAAATTTATCATCTCACAGTTCTGGAAGCTGGAGGTCTGAAATCAAGTTGTCAGCAGGGCCATGCTGAGACCTGTAGAGGCAAATCTGTCTTTGCCTCTTCCTGGCTTCTGATTGTTTGCTGGCAATCTTTAGCATTTGTTGACTTGTAGCCACATAACTCTAATCTCTGCCTTGACCATCACATGGCGTTCTTTGTTTTTCTCTGTTTTCACATGGCTGTCTTATAAGACACAAGTCATGTTGAATTCAGGGTCCACCCTATTCCACTATGATCTCAACTTAAGTAATTACATATGTAATAACTTTAGTTCCAAATAAGATCACATTTGGGAATTAGGACTTTGAGATACCTTTTATTTTTATTGAAGGGTGGGAAAACAATTTAACTCAGAATAATGACTGCAAGAGATGTTTGTCTGAAGTCTTAATTGAATAGTCTTAAAGAAACACTTCTAATTCAATACACTACACATTTAACAAGAAATCACTGGTATAAATGACTGCACTAGGTGCTGTTTGAGTTAGATAAGTTAATCAGACTAAGAATCCCCTGTAAATGGGGGGAAAAATTTTAAATCATTTCTTCAAATAAATAAATAAATTTTTAAAAATTAAAAAAGATAAAGCTAATCCTCGAAACAAACGACAACAATAACAAAAACTTCCAGCTATCTTCAGGTACCCGAATACAGTTGTAGACCATTATTAAAGATCTTTCAGATAGAGATATGTAAAAATTTTAACAATATAAAGGACAGAGGATATAGTAGTGATTAATAATAATAATGGGTAGTATTTATAAAGCACAAAAGTATTTGCCCGGCACAACTCTAAGTGCTTTGCATTCATTTAAAGCTCATGACAGTCCTATGTAGTAAGTGCAAGGCAGGTCAAGCCCTTCTCTTATACAGCTTACCTCCTCAGGGTTTGTTTTTAGTCCCTGTGGGCCTCAGTCATTTTATCTGTAGAATGAGATGAAATGAATTCCATGTTGTTTCCTAATCTAACACGTCCAACATACCAGTACTATGGTCTCTGTTGCCTCATGCCGTAGTTTTGGAAAGATGCAGGCACTGGAGGGTTTTAGCATTTAAAACATAGGTGAAATGAATTTCACTCAGGATCTTCCTTTGCCCTGGGCTGCTGAGTTGACATTTACTAGACTGAGTCCATCATGTTTGTCTGAAACCTTTAGTACCACTGACAAAAATGAGTGTAAAATGTAATCACTAAATTGTAAGAATTATGACCATTCAAAAGTAAGCTCCATACCAGCTAGAATTTTTATCTGCTCACTGTTATTTCTGTGGTATTTGAAAGAGTAGCCAGCCCATTAGGAGATAATAAATATTTGTATAATAAATCGATCACAGTAATTAGCAGACAATTCCAACCCAAAACTTGAATCATGCCAGGGGAAACAGAAGATGTTATTGGCTTTTGGTAGTCACAGTTTATTTCTGGCTATAAAATTAAAAATATATATTATACTACTTTGGATACACTGATTTGAGACTTCGCTGAAGCAAAACCACACTCAAAAGTCCAGCAATATGTCTTTCCTTCCACACCCAAACCAATACTTACTAATCTAAATACCCTGTCTGACCTGAGTGATTGGTTTGTTTGTGGCATTCCTGCTTTAAACTCCTTCGTGCCAAAGGAGGAAAACATACACAGGAAGCTTGTTTGCAAACTTGCTTATTTCACTGCCCTTTCAGACCATAAAGTTACATCTTTTCTTGGTGATAATATAATCAGTTGACTTAGAGGGACAATAATAATGAATTATGAAATGCTAATATCTGACATGATTAAAAACGGTCAAAGTTTCAAACTGGAAAATATTTAGAGAAGAAACTCTAATCTTATAGAATAAGGAGAGGAATTGCTGAAATTCATTTTTTAGTCAACAGTGATGAAGAATAAAGTAAATGGTAGGACATTTTAGTAAAAGAAAAAACAAACAAACAAAATAAATTTCCCAAAGATGCTTGAGAGCTATCAACATGATATCTTGAATGCTTTTGGAATCTACTGTTTTCAAGGCAAATTTTGCTATGAGTACTATATATTGTTTGGAGAATACAAGTTGAGCACAAACAGAACGAGATGTCTCTCTGTTACCTTTGCACTGTAGATGCTCTCCTCTTGAAAAAAAATCTTGTTTCTTTATCAGCCTTTCCTGGCAGAAGGCTGAATGATGGTTAGGTGCAAAATGTCCCTTGTGGTTTTCTGGTCTTTCCCAATGCCCCCATTGCCTCAAGAATTTGCAAACTAAAACGTTTAATTATAAAATTTGGCAAAGATATTTTTAGTAACTAAGACATTTTAAATCATATAACTGGGAAGTGTAGCATATCACCTTGGAAGAAGAGCATAATATTTTTGAAAAGGGGCCATAAGCACCCATTCTGTAGAGCCAAGTGCTTCCTTATGAGGGCAGTCTGCTGTGAAGACCCAGTGCTATTTGTTGGTAAATGACAGAGTTTAGTCTGGAGCCCAGTGGACCAGTAGAACAGCCAGTCATTGCATTGTGGGCCTAAAAAGATATGAAATATAAAATAAAAAATGATCCCATTCAGAAGCCAGGATCTATTTCTAGGGAGCACACTTGGACCACTTCATAGTGATAATATTCTATAACATCCCAAGATTCCCATATTCTTTTAGGAGTATTATGGATGTGTGAATACAACGAATGGGGCAAATACCATTTGGAGACCAAGATGCTGATATAGGCACCTTCTTATTGCTTCTTTGAAGTTCGGATAGGCACAGAAATTACTTCTAGTAGCTAAAAATAGGGTTTCATCTTATATAGTAGTCCCCCTTAGGTTCTTTCTTGCAGTTTCAGTTTCCTGTGGTCAACTATAGTCCAAAAGTATTAATGAAAAATTCCAGAATTGAACAATTAATAATTTTTAGATTGTGCACCATTTTGAGTGGTGTTACGAAATCTCATGTTGATTTGATCCATCCTGCCTTAGGACTTGAACTATCCCTTTGCCCAGCATATCAACACTGTGTACACCACCCACCCATTAGTCACTTAGTAGTCTTCTCTGCTATAGGGTGACTGTCACAGTATCATGGTATCACAGTGCTTATGTTTAAGTAACCCTTATTTTACTTAACAATGGCACAAAAGCATAGTAATGCTGACAATTCAGATATGCCAAAGAGAAGCTGTACAGCGCTTTCTTTAATTGACTAGGTAAAACTTCTCGACTATTTAATAAGGAAAAAAATGGTATTCTAAGATTGTTAAGATCTACGGTAAGAATAAATCCTCTATCATTGAAATTGAGAAGGAGGAAAAAGAAATTTATGCTCATTTTGATCTTCCTTTTGAAATATCATCAAAGGTCAGTAATAACCAAACGCTACATTACAATGCCTACATCATTCACCTCACTTCATCTCATCAGGTAGGCATTCTATCATCTCACATTGTCACAAGAAGGGCAAATACAGTACAATGAGATTTTTTTTTTTTTTTTGAGAAAGAGAGAGACCACATAACATAACTTTTATTGCAATATATAGTGATAATTGTTCTATTTTATTATGGTTGTTCTTAATCTCTTACTGTGCCTAATTTATAAATTAAACTTTATCATAAGTATGTATGTATAGGAAAATATGTATACATACACACACATATATTTATAAAGATCAGTACTATCTGCAGTTTTAGGTATCCACTGGGGATCTTGGACTGTATCCCAGGTGAATAAGGGGCTACTATACTGACCTTTCTTTATCCTGCCATGTGAATACTGGCATTCCTTTCTCCTCAAAGAGCAGTAGGGACAACTGAATAATTAAGATACTGCAGGACAAGAATTCCTAAGTCAAATCCTACAGAAACAAGGCAAATGATGTACATATCTGAAATGATCTTGGAGTAATATGAGGGGAATGTCAGAGCCAGAATGAAGCAGAGAAAGTATGCTCATTATAAAGGGGTAGCGGGACTGCTGCTAGGTGAGGGGGGGCAGGCAGTATTGACAGAATGTAGTGACATTGCTCCCCCAACCCCCCAATGTGTGTGATCACTCAAGTTTAAAATACCATTCCACTCAGCTCATCAGTTTTTAATCTTTACCTTAGGATGTTGTTCCAAGGTTGCAGTTCAGAACACTAATTCTGAGAGAGTAAGAGCTATTCAGAATAGATTCCATGATCTTAACAGTTTGAAAAACAGTGGGTTAAACAGAGGTGATCGGGTTTCATTACTGCAGGGCTTCTCAGAATCTTAAGAGTGTTACTTAAACATAGCGAACCTCCAAGAGTAAGCTCAGGGTACGAAGCATTTCCCAAACTCATCTGACCCTTGGAACTCCTTTCTGTGGATACTTCATCAAAGTACTTTGGAAAACCATGCAGTAATTCACTTTGCAGTAAATAATGTGAGTGTAATTCCTGTAAGTGAAAATCCAAAGGGAACATTAGATGTTGAAAACAAGTAGCCTGGATAAAATAAGAATGCCTGTAAGTGACCTTGACAAGTTAGAAACCATGATTTCTGTGTGTGGAGTAGAAGTGGGAAACTAGTGTGATTTTTTTTTTTCCATCAGCTACCTTGTGAATCAGACTTTCTTATCACTCATGGAGTGTTTGGATTTTTGAGTTTTAAATTGAGAGTGAGACTAAAGATGACAAAGAAAGCCCATTTTATAAAATAATCTATATTCCTCAGCACATGACAAAATCATGACTTCTGATAGTCATTCATTCAACAAATATTTCTCACACACCTACTATGTGCCAGGCAATATGCCAGGTACTGAATAGAGCCTGAAATTAAATTACTGGTACAGCTAATGCCAGCTCCAGCCTAAACCCAGGGATCAAATTAAAATGTGTTTTTTCAATTTATAATTTATCACAATGGAAAACTGCTAACAACAACAAAAAAGAAATAGTGTATTCTTTCCAGTTTTTCTGACATTTTAAAAAAGAAGTTTGGTCCACAACCATTTACAAATTGTAATACGACCTGACTTAGTTTGTAGTTACATAGGTAGCATTTGCTGCCTCATCTGATGCTGAAAATCAAAATGATAGGAGTGTGTTCATTTTAGCCTGGATAGTTGCTACTGAGAATTAAGAATGCCCCTGCTGTTTCCTATTAATCCCTAGGAATTACCCACTTCTCTGTTCCTACTGTTCTTTGTTTTTCCTCAGTGTTATTCTGAACCTCCAAATATTATAAATATTGAAACCCAAATCATATGCCACATCTCTGTAAGGTCATCTTTGACCCTTCCAACTGGAAGTAAATTCTTCACCCTTTGAAGCCCACCACTCGTATTTGTAACTTCTTTATGGCTATTACTACTTTCTCCCTTATATAAAAAACTAATTTAATAATTTTATTCAGTAGATGTATATTAAGGGCCTACTGATAATTGGAGATGAAGTAGACCCCAGGGTAAATATGATGCTTGCCAGCCTGACACTTGTAACCTAAGATATATTTGAATACATCTTCCTTCTGTTTAATTTAAGCTGTAGGATCATTGAGTCCAGGATCCCATCTCATATATATGGAGTACAGTTGCTTGTACATATTTGCCAAATAATTTACTAAATATGGACTTGATATTCCCCACATTCCTCAATCTTAGTTTCAGTTCTATAATATGATAATGCTTCTGTGAACAAGGTACATTTTCCTGAAGATAATATGGCCATTTCGTTTTGAAACACTGTTGACTCCCTCTCTTTATTGCTCTAATTTCAATTACATTTACTGGTAAAAACCTCCTCTGTTCTTAACCATCAGGCACAAAAAAATATATATGCCACAGTCTAAGATGCAGATGTGGGTTTCTTCCAAGAATTCAGCAACTCAATTAGAATGTGTCTACTTGTATTTTGTCTTCAAGTTTGCTAAGCTTATTTTCCCATGCAGATGCAGCCCTACTCTCCTATACCCCATCTTTCTGTTAATGAAAATTGTCCTTTAATCTCTGTTTATCCTGTAGCCAACAAACTAGTTTCAGTGGCAGCATTATGGTTACAGCCCACAGAAACCTTTTCTGTGTAGTAATTCAGCTGTCAGTCTGGAAGTGGTAAAGCAGCAGAAAGATGGATGCTGAGCCTAGGGCAAGCCTGAGCATGGACCCTGCATGTCCCTACTTGGATGTGTAGTTATTAAAGTAGATAGGAAAAATGTTTGCCTCAATTTCTCTTGGCCATTACTGCATTATAGGTAGGGAAAATATTTTTACTGGAACTCTGCTAATTGCTAAGAATTCTCTTATTATCCACATAGAGGATAGGGATATAGGGTAGAGATCATTCAGTGAGAGAACTGACCTCAAATAATAACAACTAGAAAAACAAATGACTATGGCATTTGTTGCAGAATTCTTTGATATGACATTATATCAACAGACTGTTTTAGAATTATTTGGCAAGGGAGAGAAAGTATGAACTTGGGAGCTTCCCGGAGAAGAGCTGGTATGCGAAATAATAATAATTTCAGTTCTATATATTGACTGATGACCACGAGTAGTCAACAAATTGATAAATTACTTCTCTTGACACTTTGGCTTGTAGACCAACAAGTTATTTATTTAATTGTACCATTAGATGTCTGCAAGAGAGTGCTGGAAAACCCACAGTCAGCATCTGGTTATCAAAGCAAATTTTTAAAAATTAATTCAGATATAATTTGTTGCTTTATATTCTCAACAAACTTTATTAGGACAAATACTCTATTCAAGGATCTTAGCCCACAGTTAAATTAACAAGCCATAAATTGACACTCAGTAGTATCTATCTACACAAGCAACTAATTAAATTTATAGCATTGTGTATGCCTTATACATATAATGCCAAGTACTAGAGTTCTGTATCTATTTTGAACCTGAATCACCCAAGTTTAATTTTCTTCCCTTGAGGGCTCAAGTGGACACCAAACTTTATTCTATCTTAAATGTCCTAAGTGTTTTTTCATGAACCTCCTCATTGCTGAGATTAATGACTCTATGTTCAAGTGGGTTTGAAAAGATTTTTCAATATACTCTCAGTTTTGAGGAGCTACACTAAACATTTTCATATCAAAGATTTTGAGGTCTTATAATAAATTAAATCTTTTAAGCTTGTTTTCTTATTTAAAAAGTGTTCCCCAAATCTACTTAGTCACTGAAGTCTTTATTTAAATCAAACCAATTAGCATGTGGAAAAACAGGAGACCCTCGGTCTACCTTGAGAATCATAGTTACTTTATGGACCACAGTGCTTTTTATGAGACAGAGCTTCTGAGGGTGGAATTTCTAAGACAAATCTGGTTCCAGTATCATGGGAGCTATAGATGGACATTGCAGTAATCAAGGGAATCAGATCTCTGCTTTTCCCAGTCTTTTAGAACTTTGTGTGGAAAAAGAGCAATTTCTGTCAGTCATTTACTATGTGTCATCTACAGTGAGCCAACTCTATCTGCAAGTAGATAGAGTTATACTTCTTTCTTTCCAATTTGAATGTCATTTATTCATTTTCTTGCCTAATTGCTCTGGCTAAGACATCTGGTATTATGATGACTAAACCTATTGAGAGTGAGCATCCTCATCTTGTTCCTAATCTCAGAGAAGAAGCTTTAAATTTTTCACTGTCGGTATGATGTTAGCTGTTGGCTTGTCATATATGACCTTTATTATGTTGAGGTCCAGTCCCTCTAAACCCACTTTGTTGAGAGTTATTACCATAAATGGATGTTACATTTTCGTCAAATTCTTTTTCTGCCTCTATTTTGAGATTATTATATAATTTTGTCCTTAATTATTTTTAAAAACTGATTGATTTGTGGATGTTGACCCATCCCTGCATCCTTGGGTAAACCTCACTTGATTGAAATAGACTTTTCTTAAAGTCTATTTTGTCTGATATAAGTATAGCAATGCCAGCTTTCCTTCAGTTTCCATTTGCATGAAATATCTTTTTCTATCCCTTCAGTTTCAGTCTCCTTCTTAAAGCTGAAGTGAGTCTCTTATAGGCTGTGTATAGTTAGGTTGATTTTTATTCATTCAGCTACTCTGTCTTTCGGAGAAAAATGTATATCCTTTTAATGTATTGTTGAACTTGGTTCACTAATATTTTGTTGAGGATTTTTACATCTATGTTCATCAAGGATATTAGCCTATAATTTTTTCTTGTGGCATTCTTGTCTGGTGTTGGTATCAGGGTAAAGCTGGCCTCTTAAGGTGAATTTGGTAGCATTCCTTTCTGTTTCTGGAAGAGTTTGAGAAGGATTGGTATTCTTCTTTAAATATTTAGTAGAATTCTTTAGGGAAACCATCTGGTCTTGGACTTTCTTTTGCTGGGAAATTTTTTATTACTGATTCAATCTTCTTACCAGTATTTGGTTTATTCAGATTTTCTATTTCTTCATGAAGAAATTGATAGGTTTTATAGTTCTAGGAATTTATTCATTTCTTCTAGGTTGTCCAAATTGTTGACATATAATTATTTCTCAGAGTCTCTTATGATTTTTTATATTACTATGGTTATCAGTTATAATATTTCCTCTTTCATTTTTTATTTTATTTGAGTCCTCTTTTTAATTTTTTTGGTGAGTCTATCTAAAGATTTGTCTGTTTTGTTTATCTTTTCATTAAACTCATTCTTAGTTTCATTGATTTTTTCTATTGTCATTTTAGTCTTTTTAATTTATTTCCACTCTGACATTTATTTTCTTTTTTGTATTAATTTTTTTTCTTACTGTAGGTGTTTATTGATATGAACTTCCCTCTTAGAACTGGTTTGCTGGGTCCCATAAGTTTTGCTATGTTTTCTTTCTATTTCATTTGTCTCAGAATATTTTTTAATTTTTCTTTTGGTTTTTTTCTTTGACCCATTGATTAGTAGCATGTTGTTTAATCTACACATATTTGTGGTTTTTTCAGTTTACTTCTTATAACTGATTTTTAGTTTTATATCATTGTGGTCAGAATAAATGCTTGATATAATTTTAATCTTTTTAAATTTATTAAGACTTGTCTTGTGGACTAACGTATGATCTATCCTGAAGAATGTTCCATGTATACTGGAGAAGAATATGTATTCTGTTGCTCTTAGATGAAATGTTCTGTAAATATCTGTTAAGCTCATCTGGACTAACGTGTCATTTAAGTCTAATGTTTCATTACTGATTTTCTTTCTTAATGATCTATCCATTGTCAAAAGTTGGGTATTGAAGTTAACTACTATTATTGTATAGCTATCTATTTCTCCCTTTAGATCTGTAAATATTTGCTTTGTATATTTAGGTGCTTCTATGTTGAAGTGCATAAATATTTACGAATGTTATATCCTATTGTTAGATTGATTTCTTTGTCATATAGTAACCCTCTTTGTCTCATATTACAGTCTTTTCTTAAAGTCTATTTTGTCTCATATAGCTTATGTAAGTATAGCTACCCAACTTTCTTTTGGTTTACATTTGCATGGAATATCTTCATTTTCAGTCTCTGTGTGTCCTTAAAGCTAAAACGAGTCTCTTGTAAGTAGTGTACAGCTAGGTCTTGATTTTTATCCATTCAGCAACTCTATCTTTTGGAGAATTTAGCCTATTTTCATGTAATTAGTAGGTATGGACTTCATGCCATTTTGTTGTTTTGTGTGTATGTGTGTATGTCTACTTTGTAATTTCTTTATTTCTTCTCTTGCTTTTTCCTTTGTCATTTAATTATTTTCTTTAGTGGTATACTTAAATTCCTTTTTAAAAACTTTTTTGTATCTACTATAGGTTTTTGCTTTGTGGTTACCATGGACTTACATGGCTTTCATCTTATTTATAACAGTTTATTTTAAGTTGATAATAGCTTAAATTTGAACACACGCTAATGCTCTTCATTTTTACTCTACCCATCCATGCTTTATGTTTTTGATATCACAGTTTATTTTTTTATCTTGCATATTCATTAAAATATTATTATACTTATAGCTGTTTTCATTACTCTTGTCTTTTAACCTTCATACTAGATTTATAAGTGATTAACCTGCCATCATTGGAACATTAGATTATTCTGAATTCAACTACATATTTATCTTTACTAGTGAGATATGTACTTTCATATGTTTTTCTGTAACTAACACTCTTTTATTTCAGCTTAAAGATGTTCCTTTAAAATTTTTTGTAAGGCTGGTCTAGTGCTGAATTTCCTTCAGTTTTTAATTATTTGACGAAGTCTTTCCTTCAATTCTAAAGGACAGCCTTGCTGATTAGAGTATTCTTGGTTGGCAGGTTTTCTTTCATTGGTTTGAATATGTAATGTCACTCCTTTCTGGCCTGCATGATTTCTGGGGAAAAAAAAAAAATCTACGAATAGTCTTATTGGAATTCCCTTGTAAGTAACAAAGTTTTTTTTTCTCTTGCTGCTGTTTTTAAAATTCTCTTTGTTTCTTTAACTTATGACAATTTAATTTTAATGTGTCTTGGTGTGGGTCTCTTTGTATTCATTTAGTTTAGATCTCTATTGGATTCCTGGATCTGGGTGTACGTTTCCTTCTCCAGGTTAGGAAAGTTTCTAACTATTATTTCTTTGGATAAGTTTTTTTCATCTTTCTCTCTTTTCTCTTTCTGGGCCCCTATAATGTGAATATTGGTCTGCTTGATGTTGTCCCATAAGTCTCATAACTTGTCTCCACTCTTTTCTTTTTTGTTTCTCCTTTTGGATGAATTCCACTGTCCTGTCTTCAAGTAGGCTGATCCTTTTTTTTTTTTTTAATCTAGTCTACTATTGAACCCTTCTATTGAATATTTTAGTTCACTTATTGTATTATTAAGCTGTATGATTTCTATTTGGTGCTTTCTTATATTATCTATCTTTTTGATGAAATTCTTACTTTGTTAATGCATTGCTTTCCTGACCAGTGAGCATCTTTATTATGACTGTTATTTTCAACTCTTTAACAGGTAAATCACTTATCTCCATTTGAAGAAAGTCCTTTTCTGAGTTTTTATCTTGTTCTTTTGTTTGAAACATATTCCTCTATTTCTTCATTTTCCTTGACTCTCTATGTTGATTTTCATGCAATAGATAAAAAAACCACCTCTCCTAGTCTTGAAGGAGTCATCCAAGTAGGAGATGAAACTTATCGTTCAACCCTGCCATAATCCTTGGTTGTCTCTTAAACCTTTGTGATTATCCAAGCAGCCTTCTTTGTTCTTAGTGGCTCCTTATAGTTGATATGTGCCAAGACTTGTCAGTGTCCCAAAGGGGAGGATTTCAATCAGCTTCTAGATTCAGGCTGATTGGAAGCTGTACCCTCAGGCAGCAGCTTTTACCGTGTACAGATATACCTCTTTCAAGGGAAGACTGGAGGATGGGCATTTCTGTCTGCTTCCTCTGTAGTCAGTTAACAAGTCTCTGGCATTTATTATAATGTACTTCCCTTGATGCTGAATCTTTAAACTTTTGTTAATGTGTGTTTTTGTGTCACCTTTGTTTTTTGTTGAATAGAAAATTCTAGCTTGTTAGTTGTCTAGTGTTTTGATTTTATTTTTTTAATTCAGTACTTTAAAAATGTTATTCTATTGCCTTCTGGCTTGTATTGTTTCTAATAAGAACAGATGTTATTCTTATTATTGTTCCTCTTTATGTAATGTATCTTTTCCCCTCTGGCTGCTTTTAAGATTTTTTCTTTACCTTTTGTTTTCAGCATTTTTAATATGTTGTGCTTAAGATTTGGTTTTTCTTGTAATTATTTTATGATTTATTCATTTACCTTCCTGAATTTTGATTGTTAAAAGTATTTTGGAATAATAATAATGTGGAACATTATTGACCATTATTATTCAAATATATTTCTTCTGACTTAATCTGTCTCTTCTTTCTTTTGGAGACTAGTCACATATATGATATACCCATAGATTTTTAAGGCTCTATTAACTTCTTTTTATCTTCTCTCTGCTTCATTTTTAGATAGTTTTTATCTTTCTTCAAGTTCACTGGTTTTTTCTTTTGCCATTTTCAATCTGCTACTGATCTCATCCAGTGAGTTTTTCCTTTCAGATCAATTTGAAATTTCCATTCAGTTCTTTTAAAGTTTGCAATTCTCTGTTGGGATTTGCCACATATTCACTCATTAAGCCCAGCTTTTATTTAAATCATTGAAAATATTTATAATAATTTTAAAAATATTTGCTAATTCTAACATATGTTTCATGTCTGTATTTTTATATTTTGTTTTATCTCTCATGGTCATTTTTTTTCCTGGTTTTGTTGTCTATTAAATTACTAAATGCATGTTAGCCATGGTCAATGCTATGTAATTGGGAGTCTGGGTTACATTATCATTCTTTAAAGACGGCTGACTTTTTTTTTTTTTAGTAAGCTTTTAAATAGCTGGAGTTTCAGGTTGGTTTTAGGCTTTGTTGTGAAAAATCAAAAGTAGTTCTTATTATAGGCTAGAGTTGCTATACTTCTAGGGCATGACCTTTATGAAGTTTTACCTGAATGATCTGCATACTCAACAAAGTCTATCCACTTTGAACAAAATTGAAATTTCTTACAGTA
>NW_011888782.1:11029598-11034093 GCF_000151845.1 Pteropus vampyrus
CTTCTAGGGCATGACCTTTATGAAGTTTTACCTGAATGATCTGCATACTCAACAAAGTCTATCCACTTTGAACAAAATTGAAATTTCTTACAGTACTGTGTGACTTTTGAAATCTTCATTCATCTCCCCACTGCCAGTAGATATTATCTGCCAGACCTCAGTGAGTTTCATCCTTTGGATGAAAATAGTATTTGGTTAATGATTAAATAATTAATCTTTCTATATAAAATAAACTATTCTTGGATTTTTTATCACTAGAAAATTATTGGAAGTTGTGGTAGAACTTATAAAATAGTATTTAAAAGGGGATGTGTAAAGTGTTCTTTTTTTTGGATTCATCAGAAAATGAGAGGGGATATATTTGCTATTATTTCACTGACGTTAATTATATTGTTCTTGCATTTTTCCCTTTTTAAAATTACATCTGTTTGAGATTTTTAAAATTTGTTTCCATCTTCAGATTTTATTTCTATTTTTAATATGTACATTTTTTAAATTTAAATTTTAATGAGATTTTAAAGTCAATTTATTTTGAGTACTTTTTTAAGAGCATTTTTCTACTTGTATAGAACCCACCATAAATCAATTTAATTTCCCAAATATCAACATTTTTGCCACCACTTCACTGAATGCTACCATACATGTTTATATAAAAATCATAACAAACAAAAATAATTTGTATACTTTCCTTTCATTATAAAATTATAAGGCAGAGTTTGCAGCCCTTTTTGTTGAATAAGATACAGATTAATAGGTTCTGTTATTTTGAAGATAGGGTAAAGTATCATCGTTTCAAAAGCAAAATACCAAAAGACAATGACTATAGTTGTACCACTTGAAGTTCAAAAATATTGGATTATTTTATCAATTGGGATTTGTTCTTTGGCAAGCAACAGTGTCATCTATTTGAAGTATGAAAATTTATTTAACAAATGTAGCAAAAGCCATGGAAAACAGAATGATTAAGTATCTTATCAGGAAATATGAGGTAATTATGTTTGGGTTAACTTGTTTTCAGGTTTTCTTCTTTTTAAATAATGCATCTATTTTTATCCATCCTGTCATAGGATGGAAAGGGTTTGAATAAATTAGTCTTCGAGGACTCTCTAGATTTTGGTAGGGACTATGTTTGGGGGTTTTATAGGTTTATTTCTGTTTAATCATTCTTGCATTTCTATCTTCTCTCCTTCCCTTCTCTCCTATAGATTTTCCTTGTTTAGCCTCTTATCTAGCTAAATTTTATTTACGTCTTTACCCATTTAATTTATTTCCTCTCTTTTTCCCAGAACATAAAACTGAAGATAAACATTGCCAATTAAAAAAAAAAAAAAAAACTAATTTCTTAGTCTTGATTACAGCCTACTTCCTCCCAAATGATAAAATTAGAAACTTTTGGCTTCATCATTTTCTTTCTATCTTACTTGTTCCTGACCCAGTCCCTCCCTAGTTATTTATACTTGTTCCAATTTCATTTCCATATTCTTTATTCTGACTAATGAAATAATCCAAAATTAAGGTGTAGCTAAAATTTATTTGCATTATTATTGAATTAATCAAGGTGGGCTAAACTGCCATAACAAATAGACCAAACTATATAATACTTAAACCTGATGGAAGTTTATTTATATATATATATATCAACCCACCATGAGTATTTAGGTTGGAGGCAGCTCTCTTCCATGTAATGATTCAGGTACTCAGGCTCCTTCCATTTTGTTGCTCTGTCATACCTTACACCCTTTATGAGTAGCATCATGGTCAAAATGGGTTTACCACATCCAGGTCTCTTGGCAGAAGAGAAAAGAGAACATAACACATGGTCACTCACCTCTTAATGGTCTGGACCCAGAAATGGCCCACATCATTCATACTCACTCACGTTACACTCTGGCTATAGGAGTGATGAATTGTAATTACTGAATCATTTGCCCACCAATTGTCCAGTTCTTAGCAGAAGAACATGAAAGAGACTATCCACAGGAAAGAGTGGTTCTGATACTAAGACAAAGGAATCGAGAGTGGGCAAGATAACTGTAAATGCTCCGTACATCTTAAAAGATTTCCATTTCATATCTGTCTATTATATCATTTGATTTGGTTCCCACAACTTACTAAAGTAAGAAAATGAGTGAGGCACCTATGGACATCTTTTCTCGGGAAAATTGTTTACCTGATGAAGATTTCGAATCAATTTTGAGCAATTTAAGAAAGATATATATTTTTTAATTTCTATTCTAAATGTGAGGTTAGGTGTAATGGTTAAAATCATGCACTCAAGAAATTATACTTCCTGGTTCAAAACCAGGATCCACCGTGTCTTACTTGTGTAACTGCTGAACCATTTAACCTCAGGCAAGTTAGCCTCTTTGTGCATCAGTTTCTTTTACCACAAAATGGAGAGTATAATATAGTAAAAGCTTTATATGTTTGTTCTGATAAATAACACAAATAAATTGCTTTGAAGAATACTTAGGACATAGTAAGTGCTCAATAAAAGTTGTAATAGTAATGGCAATTGCTATTAGAATTATTATGCATTCTCTCACCCCTAAGTACAGGTGTGTTAAAGAGGTGTGGCTCCCAAATAGAAAGTTCTTGACAGATGTTGGCTCTTCAAGGATAAAAAACACCTAGAAAACTATAGCATTATTTATTTAACTTCATGCCTTCTGCACGTGCTTTGCCCCCTGATGAAATTTCTATTCGTTTTCACAAAAGTCAATATTTTCCTATTTCTCCTTTTAAAATAGGTTTTTATGTGGGGCATGTAAACAGTATCTGAAACAAGTGGAATTAAATTCTTCCAAGTGTAGGATCAAAATAGAAAGGAAGGTATGAGCCTGAAACCATAGTTATAAAGGCCAGCAATTTTGCTAGCAAAGAAACCAAAAACAAATACAGAGGTAGGTAGAGAAAGAGAGAGTGTGTTTGAGAATTAGAGATTTCACAGTAGTGATCTAAAGCAAGGGGTCAAATTCATATGGATAAAAACATTATCTGGCTAAATTTTTTGTGATCAAGGAAAAGCTTCATTTGGTTTTATATTAGCTATTCACACTTCTCCTTGCTGTTTTCTCAATCAATCCTCCAGTGGCTTGATACACCATGTCTAATTCTTCATAAATCAGCTAAACTTTAGAGTGATATTGACGGTGGCTTTGCTGACTCCATTGTTTTCTGTCAAGAGTTTTATTCGGCTTCAAAACAATTTGCCGTGAACGCCCTTGTTTGCTTGCCACACTGGTCTTTGTTTCAGCTGAAAACTTTGATTTATAACTGTATATAATTGATGGCTGTGGGGTAGGGGCACTATAGCTCATGCTCCTCCTCTTTTAATCTAGCTTTGCCTAGAAATCCATGTAGTAGAGCATTCTCAAGGGAACCAGGCTGGGAAATTTTCCATATACCCAATGGGAGGCCATTAATCATGGTGAGGAGCGTGTTTGTGAAAGTAAAGAAAACAAAAGTCAGACCACCTCAAGATGGCTTATCAAAAGAATAGATGTTAAAGCTAATGTATTCATTGTGGAGCATTTATAAAGAAAAGCTGAGCTATTTGGTGAACCAGATATATATGCTACTCTAAAAGTGAAATCTGGCACTTGTATCTCAAATTATTAATATTGAAACATTGCTCCAGAGTCCCTCACGAGTTGCTCAGCCATTGACTGGGGAGCAGTTGAAAGCTCTTTTTGTACGGCACAAGTCTCTTTTTTCTAATAATGAAAAAAAGAAAATGCAGATTTTTTTTTTTGGCAACTTTATTACTGTGTAGCTTGTGGCATCTGTAATTCTAGTATTTGCTGAATGTAAGATCAAGTTCTCTCCTCGTCCTTTTCCTTTGGTGTTACTACTTCAAAAACAGTTAGTGGAACTTTTTCAGTTGCACATTCCTTTAGGATGCAAAGATTCATCCTAAGTTTCTGAAAGTAATTAGATATTCTTCTCAAGAGCTAGAAAAGGAGAGTGAGCCAGTTATTTTTTCTTTAAAATTCATTGTGAAGATATCAGATTTTATAATTTATTTTTGGTTTACTTTAGTTTTCCTTCATAAAAATTACCCTGCCAGCTAAAGATATTTGTGATATTTCAATAGCCTACTCAGAAAAAAGTATGTGTACATATATATATGAGTGTGTGTGTGTGTGTGTGTGTATATTTGCAAATAAATTATAATGCCAAATTAGAGTAATACATCATTAGATAGAGTAGATTTTAGGTGGTTTATTTACACAAAGTATTTTAGTGATCGAGAATGTTGATCCAGCGGGGATAAATAAAGGAAATAACAAAGAAAATCAAAGGACATTGTAAGCACTAATGGGGACTGGATCATATCCCACAAAAATATCTCAAATTATGACAAGAGCTATGTTGAAATACTGCTTAGGATTTGTTAACTCTGTTTACTAAGTAAACAGCTCTTACCATTAAAGTGGCACTTAAAGTGGTCTAAGGCAAGCATGCTGTAGTTCATTTCGTCATGCATATATTG
>NW_011888782.1:11035382-11075520 GCF_000151845.1 Pteropus vampyrus
TCATAAGCAGAGAAGAATTTCAGAAACAGCCAATATGTACTTAAATGAATAATTGCTGTATGGTGTATCATAACAAGCATCTCTTATTCAAGCTCATTCTCCATTTTTCATGTGGGAGAAAGAAATAGTTTCCTTCAAGAAATGTTTAAAATTATCCATGATCTCAAAAGTGCTACATACATATTATTAAAATAAAATATGAAGCATATTGGCTGTGTTCCAGAAAAGCTGAACTAGATTAAGGGACATAATGAACCGTCCTAGCTTCATGTGCAATTATTTAATTGGAGAATAGATTTTTCTATCACTGTCTCTGCCAGTAGCAGCCATTTGATCCCGAGGCTTGGATTAAATGTTTCATCAGTAGTGCCTATTTAAGGATCTTTATGGAACAACAAGTCGGTCCCCTGGTCAAGCCCATGTCAACTGCAATAAAGAGATCCTCACAAGTGAGTGAAAGGTAGTATTATTATTATTTTTTTTTTGTAAGATGTACAGAGAATTGAACATGTGCACTGGGCTATCTAGACTGCTTTCTGAGGTTTGAGGGTGCACGGTCTCCTGATGGAAAACGTTGGAAGCTGAACTTAGCATATTCGTGGGAATTTTGTGATTTCATTAAGAAAATGAATTCTCAAGCTACTGCCCTCTTTCTAAGCACAGGTGAGTCCTTGGCGAACAGGAAATGTGCAGAAACTGTGACTTGCCTTTCATTTCTAGGAAACTGCTGCTTCAAAACCAAATCTTAAAAACTGGACAGCTCATTGCTTTATGCCTTCGATAAAATCCACCATCTGTTTCACATGGGATAGATGCAAATTTTATAGACTTCACAATTATCTTTTACTTCGGTTTTAGTTTGGTTAGGTTTTTTTCCCACTTACTCTCCGAGTGGTTGTAGACATAAATGCATGCAGCTAAGTATGACTGGAATATTTGTGGAGTGGGCACTAAATGGCATTTGTCACATTAAAACAGTTGGATACATATAAAAGCATTCTGGAAATTGAAATCTGAACATCTGTATTAAAAAAGGCAAAAAATAAAATCTGTTGTTGCTACTATCAATAGCCATATAAAAAGTTTAATTTGAGGTTTATTTTTCCCTCTGTGGTATTGTGATCATATCATTGTAGTCTGCATATTCTGCAAGTTATCTCAGAATTGATAAAAATGCATCCTGCAACGTGGTTGAATCAGAAGATGTGTGGAGATTTATTTTCAGGATCTGCGGATGTGTTTGGGCATGCTGTTTAGCTCAAATTAAGAAACCAATTGCAGCACGATGTTCTTTTATAGACTTCTAGTATTTGAATAATTGAACGGCTATGCTCTGCCTCACTATAGCTTAAGAGACATCTTTCCGAGATTGGGGAAAAGTGGAAACAAGTGCTTTTACAGCCAGGCTTCAGGAATCTGCTGATGAGGCACTTAGGTGAAAGGAGGTGGTCCTGTTGGTTGCTTAGAAAAGTTCACAAAATCTTTCCCATCTGTTAAGAGATGAAAAAGAGTATCCAACCAAAAAGGTTGCAAACTATTGTGATGTTTGAGCTCTTTTGAGAACAAGACAGCAAAGCAAATACTCCAAATGCCTTTTAGTCTTAGTTTCATTTAGGACTTTTTGTTTGTTCATTTGTTTGCCCAAGATCTTTAAAAAAGAAAAAAAAAAAAAGGCTCTGTTCCTGAATAAAGTGTCTCTATTCTGCTAATTCATAGGCAGGTATTCTTCCAGAATTTAAAGAAAATTGAAGTAAAAATGAGTTGTCTCTTGCTTTCATGTTTGCTGGTGTTTCTAATACCACCTTTCCCAGCGTGGTGAGAAGGGATGCAATCTGCGTCAACTCCAGCCCCATACCCACGCCACCAAAAAAAGTAGGCTGTTACCTGGAAATTGTAATCTTTGACTTAAATTATATCCTTGCCCCTTTTTTTCCAGAAAAGAACGTAAGACAAATTTACAACTATGCAGAAGTTTCATGAGTACTTTCTTCATGATCAAATGTGTCTGAGAAGTATGTTGTCTTGCTATATAATTGCTGTTGGATATGTGAGCATTTTTTCACTGAATGGATTCCCAAACAATAATGTCACCTGAACCTGAGTTCAAGGTGTAAGGGAGAATGTTGGATGCAGAGGTCGTTTTTTCTTTTGCCCTTATTCAGTCTGTAATGTTAATTTAGGAGGTAGGAAGAAAGGACTGTCCCTACAGCTCAGAACAACTACGTGACGTTCTTTACAGCATTACAGAGATGTGGGAGAAAAGGGATTTTTAATTACAATGTTCCAATTGCCATGTTTAATTAAATGGCATGCTGTCCTCATTTAGAGCACGTGTTGCTCACAATGCTGTTGACTTTGGATTAGTCTCATGTTCATGGTCATCCCTTTCACTGAAACAGGTGGTAAATTAAATTCTCTTGTTATAGTGCACATGTTATTCTTCATTATTTTTGCTACCTTCTCCACTGGAAGATTAGATTTTAGTTGTTTCAGTTTCAGTTCTGTGATTCAGCACTACTGCTGAAAAAAGCTCTGATTTTTCTCCTTTTATACAAATATCTGGGCTGGGATAGATCATTTTATTTTGTTTTTACTTTAATTTTTATTAGTGGAAGTAAGGAGTAATACTTCTCAGAACCTCCTGTGAGCACGGAGCTTGTAAATCATCACCACAGTGTTATATAGTCTAAAATATAGGACTCTTGCTATGATCAGTATTGTGCTGTGATTGAAATATCTTTAGAGCACCTTCCTCTTTCTTGCTAATGTACAATGAATCATTCACACTTTCATTCATTTATCAAACGCCTACTGTGTGCCTCTGGTGGGTGTACAGTGATATTAGAACAGCTCTTCTCAAACTGCAAAGTGCATTCAGACCACCTGGGGTTTTTTTCAAGTGCAGTTTCTGGTGCAGGAAGTTTGGAGAGAGGCCTGATGTTCTTCAGTCCTGAAAAGCACCCAAGTGATATCTATGCTCGTGGTCTCTGGGTAGAAAGGGTCTAGGACACCCTCTATGAACTTACAGCATATAAAGTTATATATGATCTTGAGCCCTTATTCAGTCTGTAATGAATACAGAGGACAAACTGTGAGAAGGGAGATGTTAACACTGACCCCCTATTGTGTGCAAGTCACATGCTATGCTAAATAATTATGGGATGTTCCCTGGTCTTTGTAATACCCTCTAGCTGGTTTGAGAGACAGAAATATAAACTATTAATTGCAATCAATTGTGACATATAAAACTCTGTACCAAAATGGCAATGGCACCAACAGGAGGGAGCAGCTCTGCATGCGTGGGTTAAGGAGACATCACAGAAGTGACCTTGCTCATCTGAATCCTGAAGAGTGGTGAGAGGTTTCCAACTTGAAAGATAGTAAAGAGCGTGTTCAAAGGTGAAGAGGTTCGGGGTAGTGTACCGTGTTTGAGGGAACTCCTAATTCCTGGGTCAGGCCTATACATGTGAGATGATCAGGAACACAGTTCATATTTATTTAACAGGCATTTCACATTTATTAGTTCTAGTGTTACAACAAATCTGAAAGGAGGTAGTATTTTTCTCATTTTACAGATAACTAAAGGTTATTTTATAGGCAGGTTAGAGAACTCTTTCGAAGGTACACAGCTTGTCAGAGGCTGGATTGGATTTCAAGCCCAAATCTAGGTGACACCAGCACCATGGCTATTGCCCCTCTGCCAAGCTTGGGAAGTCAGCAAGAGCCAGATCACAAGGAGCCTTATAAACTACTCTAAGGAGATGAAACTGGAGTCTATGAGTAGTGTGAAACTTTGGAAGACTTTTTAAGTAGAGAGATGGCACTTGGATTTTTAAAAAATTATTCTGGAAGTTGTGTGGAGGGTAAATTAAAAGGTGAAAATAGATGAGAACTTCAGGATTACCAAGCACCCAGAATTATCAGCCCATGGGTTTGCTAAGAAAACATGAACCTCATGAAATTCAAGGAGTTTGCAGTCTAGGCCAAGAGAAAACATGAAACAAAATATCAAATACAAGATCTGAAGATACTCCCAAATTCAAATGAATAAGCAATACATACAGTGTCCAAGCAGCAAACCAGCTTATAAGTGGGTGTTGTCCAGATGCAGGAGGAAAGAAATGGTGAAACTATAATTCTAAGGATGCTGCTGTCTTAAGACCCAGCTATTGACTTACTTAAACCAAGTTGAATCTTCACTCACCCACAATTGTCTATTGTCTGCTTATGGGAGGTCTGTTGGATGTCGTTTTCTAGCCTCTCCACTGTTAATTTCACTAACTTCTATTTGAAATATTTCCTAAGGCAGTGCTTTATCTATATTGAGGGATGATCCTATCAAATATGTCATAAGCCATTTATTGAGCACCCACTACGTCCTGGGCAAACAGTAAAATTGCTCTTGAGGGACCTCATGAAGACGGTCAGATCATTCTCTTTTTACAAAGAAGGAAGCTGTAATGCACAGCAGTTAAATTAACTTGCTCAAGTGACAAAGCTAGTCAGAATCTGGGTGTTGACCCAGGTGTTCTGGTGTCAAAGCTTTGGCATCTTACCCTTAACAGTCACCAGGTATGCCCTACGTGTCTAGGCTGCTTCCTAATTTTCAAAACCATTTTACTCGTTTGATGTAATTTTCTTACTACTGATTCTGGAGAGGAAAATAGTCATCTCATTTGATGGATGAGAAAAGACACTAGGGAAATAGAAGGATTGTCCTGAGGTCAAAATAGCGCTGCTCTTCCTCTTTCTTCTGGCCTCTGGTATGATGCTCTTTCCCTTTGTCTTCAGGCCTCATCCCAAGTTTCAGTGGTTCCCAAACTCAGCTGTATATTGCAATCACCTGGAGAGATTTGAAAAGTACTGATGCCTACATAGACATTCTGATTTACTTGGTATAAAATGCATTGGAATTTTTAAGGCTCCCCAGGTTATTTCCAGAGTTCGGGAACTACTGCCATAGCTTTGGGAATAGTGAAATTGGGACTGGTGAGAGCAGTGATTCTCAAAGTATGGTGCCTAGACCAGCAGCATCAGTACGACTCAAGGACATATTAGAAATGCAAATTTTTGGACTTCGCACTAGACCTATATATCAGAAACTCTGAGGGTAGAGTCCAGAAATCTGTGTTTTAACAAGCTTTCCAAGCGATTCTGATGCAAGCCAATCCCTTTGGCCATACTTCCTCTCAACAGGTTTATGGTGTGGAACATGGTGACCAGCTGTCTGCTATTTTTACTGAGGCCAGAGCTCAGGGAAAATATATTTAAACCCAAATGACAGTACAAGGCATTCACATTTGTATTAAGGATGGATTTCCTGGCAGTGTAGGTTGCCAACTGCGGGAATAAAAATCTGAGGGAAGATTTTGGAATCTTTCTGGGGGTGGCCAGAGTATTGCACCATCAAAAAGAAAAAAAAGAAAAGGAAGAAATTAGCCCCTGGAGGAAAACAAAAGCAATAAGTATTGTCATCTGACTTTGCTTTAGTCATTTATGGTCCTTCTTTCCTGTGCTTTGAAGTTAATGATGATGTCTTTTTAACTGGCATGTTTTGTTTTCTTCTGAAAATCTCAATGCCATTGAAATCTACAAATCTACGTCTTCCAAATAGTTCCATGCTTATGACAGAATGCAGGCGTTCACCGCCCAAGGAGTGAAGGGCTGTGTTATGGATGGCAAAGTGACTTCTCTCCTGCCTCTTTCCCATTACTGGGCCACCTAATTAGCATTATTTCCCTACTACCACAATTTTTATTTTCAAGATTATAATTTTAAGTAAATCAGTAAATTAGCAAATTTCTCTAATGCCTTTTGTTGCACATTAATTCATTGTGGCTGGTTTTTGTCATAATTTTCAAGTATTCCCCACCGGACTTCACTCACTAGATGCTTGGGTTAGGATTATTAGCTCTTTTGACAATGGTTTGTGAAAGAATTAAGAGTCCAACATATTAGAGTGGGAGAAGCATTAATGGGATATTATTGTTTAAACTGAGAACTTATATGAAGTTCCAAAAGTGGGGAGAGGGAAGGGAAGTATTTATGCAAGGCTGGATACCATTGGAAAGATTGTGGGAAGACACAAAATCAAAAAATTTTGTTGTTTGGCATTAGTCATTAGTTACCAATTATAAGGTGCTTCAAAATATATGTAAAATATTTTCCTATAATTTAGTAAATTATTTTTTATTTTTAGTTGTACCATTTTTCAACCAATGACTGACTGAGTTTCGACTTTGACATTATTTGACTTTTTCTTTTTTCATCGTAGAGTGAGGAACCTATGTTTAAAAATTTAGTGAAAATACTGAGGGAAAAAAAGGCAAGAAAAGGTGGGGAAGAGGGCAGCTTAACTGCTTTTACCTGGGCCCAGTGGGTGTTTCACCTCCTAGTATCTCAAGATGATTAATCTGGGGGTGGACCCTGAATATTAATCACCTGTCAGCTGAGGCTCCTGGGAAGACTAACCTATTCATAGACAAATGTTGTCAAAAGATAATAGGCCCCTCAGTATGAAGATGGCTTGGTAACTACTCCATCAACTAAGAAGTGCTGTGGACTATGAAATGATGTTTCTTTTCAAGTTACCTGAAACCGCTCAGATGAAGGCTACCCCAGCCTGTGGGATTGAGTAAGGAGGATGGACAAACCTGTATTGCCAGTAGCAGAGAAGACAAGAGATATCTCAGCACATTTTAGTAACCTCACTTTATGACTTGTTTCTTCCAGTTATTTGTAGTGATTTAGCTAAAAAGGTTGCGAGTGATTTGAAAGGTAGAGGGAGAGCAAATAATTAGTGACAATGCAGTAAAGATTCTACCCATTATGTTTCCATCTCTGTACAGTAACTCTAAGACCCACTGGAACAATAGAATACGTGGCTTGAGGGAAAATGTACTGAGACTCTTCATAGAGGTACAACAAAGACTATTTGGTGACTGCATCCAACAATTTAAAGCAGAGAAACTGAAAAAGAAGCTAAAACTGAAAGAACAAGAAGCATAGGTTAAAATAGAAATCTAGCCAAAGCATATCCACAGATACTAAAAAAGAGAATAACATGAAAATATTTAGGATGTCACCTGAATGTTTTTATGAGATAATAATGTGGCTTCATCAAGGAATGGAAGAGAAATTGATTAAAATTGCATGTGAAAATATCTGCGATCATTATTTTGCTCTTCTGTAATGAAAGACGAGTTACTTCCCTGGGGGCAGTGCCACCATTTTAGTGAAATAGACTCCCAGGCATTCCCCCAACGAAATCCCAACTCAAGTTGTGCTCACCTCCTCCCTGCTCTTACCCCTTGAGGCTCTGTTGCACATTTATGTCTCAGATCATAAATGACTCCCCTTCTAGGGAAAGTATTTTTTACCTCCCTTTATGCTCATCCAAATCTTACCTCCATTCATGAATTCATGAATTCAACTCATGAATTTGGACCATATACCACTTGCCAACATTGGGCTACACTCTGGACAAAGAGATAAAACAACAGTCCCTACCCTTGAGTTATTCGCAGTCTTTTGAAGGTTCAGACATGGGAATAACCAGTCTATGGTTCCATGTGATAAATACTGTATATTTTCATTTGTTGGTTTTACTTCTAATGAAGTATACTATACACGCATAAAAGTGCTCTCACACAGTGCTGGACGCTTTCACCATGTGAAATGGGAGCACTGTAGAGGGAGCCTGTGAGTGTGCCTGAGGACTCTGGGGAGGCTTTTCACAGGAGGTAAAGCTGGAGGTTCTCTTAATATAGCCAGTTACTGAAATTATGGCACTTAACTTAGAAGTCAGAGACCTTTAACATATAGCATCTCCTAGGCTTGCTTTCCTTCATATTTTTCTTTATTCACCAACTTGCAGAAGTTAGGGATGCAAGATGTTAGAGCAATTCTGAAGTGTATAACCTTGGGTAAAAGATTCTACCTAGTAGAGGTTTTGCTAGAAACAGATGGACCTAGATCGGGATTGGCAAAATATGCATGTGAGCCAAATCTAGCATGCCAACTGTTTTTGTGAATAAAGTTTTATTGAAACACAGCCTTGGTCATGTAATTTCCACATTGTCTATGGCTGGTTTTGTGCCAAAGTAGAAAAGTTGAGTAGTTGCAACTGAGTCTCTGGCCCACAAAACTTAAAATATTTATTATTTTGTTCTTTCCAGAAAAGGTTTGCTGACCACCGAGTGATACATTTAGCATGTGTTTATTATTTTTGTTATTATTCCTGGGTAAGTCTGATTTTTAATGCCTCTTTTTATAATTTTTAACTTTTATCTTTTTCTTCAACACCAACACTGAGCCCCTGCATCTGACTTAAATCATAAATACTCTTCATTTTACTGAGCTTATCATGTAAGAAGATTTTTAAAATGTCTCTATGATATTTAAGATTCTGCAACCCCAAGGCATTTCTATGTTAAGTGGCTAGAATATCAGCCTCATGAAAGCAGGGGCTTGGGTCTATTCACTACTATGACCTCAGTGCTTGGCTATGTGTCTACCACAGAGGTGGCATGCAAGAATGACTCTATGGGAGAGAAGTGATTAAGTAGTTGTGACTGGAGCTGGTGAGCATAAAAAGAAACAGGTTAGGAGAGCAGGTTGGCATTTGCCTCGGATTTAAAGAAAGTAGCTCAAGGAAAATTGCCCCTACTGTGCTCACCTTTTTTGCACCTTTGACCAAAGTCTAATGTTGCCTGTCAGTCCTTGTTTAAGAGGAGACATAGGCCTACTGAGGTCAGTAAGTTTTCCCATGTGCATTGGGTAAAGAGGAAGGCTAGATTGCCAGCACAAGCTTTCAAAGAAAAAATATTAATATAGCAGAATATGAACGTGCTATGTGAAACATTTCAAGTATAATATCTTAGAAAAAGAAAAACTTAACCTGGGGGAAAAGTTCAACTGAAAAATACCAAGATTAAGATGCACATGTATCATTGAATCAAATTATCTTCTTTGATATAATTATACTATTAACATTTTCCATTACTGTCAATTTTCCTTTAACTTTCTCATGAGTGTTTTTAGAATTTGGAAAAAAAAAAAAAAGACTTTTTTATGCTTATGCAGTAGACGATGCCTAAACATTTGTGTAAAGGTTTTATTAATGCAAATCTGTCCATGGAAGGCCATTGGAGCCCACCATTTTGGCCTTTGCTCTCTTTCAGATCTTCAGTTCTCAGTAATCATGGACAGATTGGAACATGGTGCATCTCAGAAGTACTTCTAGAGAGCTAGACATACCTCTAGCCTACACTGACATTCCTCCATCAGTGAGTGTAGTCCCCTGAATCAGATATGTAAGGAAGCTGGGGGAAGATTTTAGAGGCTACTGGTAAACTCTTCCTTATAGACAACCTGGGCCCTTGGCCTTCAGTCTTCATTTTGTTTAAAATATTATTTCCTCATTTTATCTGGCCTTTTTCCTCCTAGAGAAAGGCAATATCTGTTTTTCACCACCCAAATATCTAACTACTCTTCTAGGGGATGAGAGATGACAGAATGTGTTCATTCATTCACTCATTCTTCCATCAAATGGTTACTGAATGCTTACCATGTTCCAGAGAATATGCTGACAATCAAAACAGACATTTCTGTTTTCATAACATTTACATTTGAGTGTCGGGGGGTGGGGGAGGAATAAACCAACAATATTTGAATAAATAACAAGTAAAGGAAATAGATGATAAGTAATATATAGAGAATTTAAATGTGACAGTGCTTTATCGCAGGAACAAATCTAGGTGCCATTTAAGATGTGATCTAGAAAACCAAAAGGAGCCAGCCTCGCAAAGATCAGAGAGAAGAGTGTTCTACATACAAGATTTAGCTGGAGGCTGGGATGAACTTAGATCATTTTTTAAGTGTTCGGAAATGAATGAGTTAGGAAAAGCAGAGAAGACTTTAAACTCAGAATAA
This sequence comes from Pteropus vampyrus, assembly GCF_000151845.1. Lineage (NCBI taxonomy): Eukaryota > Metazoa > Chordata > Mammalia > Chiroptera > Pteropodidae > Pteropus > Pteropus vampyrus. The sequence continues at coordinate 11,045,316 of NW_011888782.1, forward strand.
TAGAGCCTAAAGGGTAATCAGGCATCTAATTCTTAAGAATACATGAATCTTTCGGTAGCTTGACCAACCAAATTATTTTCTTTTATATGTTTCTACTGGACAGAAGTAATATTAAACATAATACATATGGTCTAACAGTGAAAGATGACTCTGCTCTTTATTATTGTCTTTCTAATCTAATTGCAATACCAAATAAGTTTACAGCAGAGTTAAATTTTTGGAAAGGATATGAAGGGGTCCATAGAGATTCTCATCCTGTGATTGCTGTTCTATTTAAACTAAGAGATTCTGGCCACCACTCAGGAAGTATTGGAGAGGACAATGCACAGGTCATAAATACCAAGATGTAAGTCATCTTTTACATGCTGAGTAAAGTGGGGAAATAGGAAGTGAAAGAAATTGGATCATTACACTCAGATTGAGATTCAATCCCATTCGCCAATCACAGACTCCCGTTGGCTCTTAGCACCACACCGAGAGCTGAAGCACATATCATACAATTGGATTAGAAAGGCAAAAATATAGCTAACGTGACTCACATAAGATATATTTAAAGGATAGTTGGAGGTGATTATTGGATATTTGGCAGAATGTCATCTCTGAAATTTCATGATGTCATCTAGGGAGTTTCTTCTTACTGTAGTTCTTGGGTCAGTGGAAGTCAGTTTAACCAGAATGTGATTGGGGTCTTTGGTAGCTGGAGTCTTCCTTTTGTGGCACTTCTAGTCTCAAGAAATATGCTTGATGACAAGTACTGTATCTGAGCCAGTGAGAATTTCACAAGCTTCCTGGCAAACCAATAATAAGAGCAGAACATGTACATGGGAAAGCAATAAGTTAAAAATATATACAATGAAAGGTGAAAGCTTCCTTCATTTGTTCTTATCTCCAACCCTCACCACCTGTCATTTTCCATAAATATATGTGTAAGAAAAAAATTGTCTTATCTAGAATATAAGCATATCCTGAGACATTATCAAAATTATACATAATATTATATACACATGTCTCATATATTGTTTTGTAAATTGCTTGTTTCACTTAGAGATTTATCTTGGAGACCTTTCCATATCATTACATAAGGGTCCATTTCATTTTCCTTTTTTTTTTTAGGCTGCATTGTATTATTCTGTATAGTTATACTGAAATGTATTTAACTAGTCTTTTAGTTATAATTTTAGTTATAATTTTATATTTTTCTATTATATTCAATATGGCATATCTTTGTCATATTCTTTTGATTCTTTCTACAGGGTACTTTGTACTAGGATTTCTGGATCAAAGCACATATGTATTTTAATTTCTCAAGGAAAATAACCTTTCAAAAAGTTTGCACGAATATACATTTTCGCCAAGAGTATATGAGGTTCTCTGCTTCCCCATATCCTCTTCCACCCTGGGTACTTTCAAATTTTTATATTTTGACTGCTCTATTAAGTGTTTTGATTTGCATCTCTTTAAAATAAGTCAGATTAAGGGGTAAACACTGGTAAGACATGGGGTTTGAGAGCAAGGCCTATTGTAAGCCTGGTACAGATGTAGAGTTGTTTATCCAAAACTCTAGGAGCCAAAGTTATTTCAAAATTCAAGATTTTTCAGATTTTGAAAGATAATTTGGTTGCCGTGACTCAGTACCACTACCAACCCAGTCTGGGCCAGCACTCCCTAAGCAAGCGCTCTGATACTTCTGCAGCAAAATGTATAAATGTCCCCACAACATAGGTTAAGTAAAGACAATAAACATGCTCATATTAGTTCAGGAAAGTTTTTTGCCATGAAATAAGTTTGGATTAGATAAGGTCTTGCCATTTCATGAATGAGTTATGAAAAAAAATTTCATCATTCAGAATCATTTAGATGTCTGAATTACAATTAAAATAGTCTGAGCTTGTGTAAAGGAAGAGAGGCCCTTCTAGTATGAGTAGACAGCACAGAGGTATGATCCTCTACCTGCCTATGGGTGCAGGCTGAGGACATTGGAACCAAGCAAAGGTACTTGAAAGGAGCTGCCAAGAGATTCTGATTGTTTCCCCTTGTTTTTATAGTTTTCTTTGGGCAAGAGCACCTTTGCGCCGTTGGCTAATGGTTGACATTGTTGTTGGTCATGAAATAGTTTGAAGATATCTGCTAAGGAAAGGATGAGTAAATGAGTACTTCACAAAACATCAGAAACTGATGTGCACCATTGTAAGTGTCAGAGGAAATTACCTGCTTCTTCCTGTAATTCCATCATTGAATCTTCCTACCTCCTTTATCATGGTATAGATGATGACTTAAATGACCCAGAAGTAATAATCTTGCTTTAGACAAAAATTGGGAAAGACTTTATTCTCTCGATGACTAATAATCGTTGCCTAAATTCCTACCACCTTCAGTAGGCTTTTAGGAAGCATACTAATTGAAGAACAGGTAGATTCACAGAAATTATGAAAGGGTTGTCCCCAGGAGAAAGAAAGTTATCTTTGAGCAAAGGGAAGGACAAATAGAAAAAACTACCTGAATATTTTTTTAGTTAATCCTCACAAAAATGCTTCCTAGAGATGAAGTAACTTGTCAGTGTCATTCAGCTCAGTGAATTGAACATTACTACTGTAAAAGCAAGTCATACCCACTTGATAAAGTCAATGTCATAAACAGGGATCTTCTTTTCTGCCATGGTGAATGGCAGATCTGAAATTTAAACTCAGAGCAGTCTACCTTAGCCTTTTGCACTGTTCTTACCGTTCTGCTTTTGATAAACTTCATCTGATAAATGAGATTTCTCTTGTGAGTTTATTGTGTCTTCTTGGAAATTACTGTGTAATTAGTCGTATTAGGAAGGAATCTGAAGCCGAATCCAGGCCCAGAGATCAATTAGCAGTATATGCCAAGGATACAGGCAGGTGGTATGGGGGTTTGTGGGGGCAGATGTGCCATACACTTGCTATCCCTGGACTGGGTCATCTTTGAGATCCTTTACTGTCTCAGGATTCTGTAAAATACATATTTATTTTAAAATAACAAAAAATCTCATTCTGTTTAACATTATTAGTCATCAGGGAAATGCAAATTAAAATCATAGTATGATTATTACCACACACCTAACTTAATGGGTAAAATAAAAAAAAACACAGATCACACCAAGTTTCAATGAGGATATGCAACAATGAGAACTCTTAGACATTGCTGGTGGGAGTATAAATTGGTATGACCACTTTGGAAAACTGTCAGTATCTGAACCTGAACCTGCATGTATCTTATGACCTAAGGATTCAATGACTAGATATAAATCAAATAAAAAGCACTAGCACATGTTCACCAAAACACATGTACAAAAGGCTCATACTAATATACTACTCCTAATTACTCAAAACTGGTTAATACCCAAAGACCTATCAGTATTAGAATGGATAGATAAACTGGGGTATTTCCATACATTAGAATCTCATACATCAATGAGAACGAACAAAGTAAACTACATGCAACAATATGGATGAAGCTCACGTATACTGTTTGATTCCAGTGTGTACATGCCTGTATGCAAAATTAATGTCCAGTGTTCAAAGTTAGGGGAGTAGTTTTCCTGGAAGAGTAGACGTAACAACTGCAAAGGGAGCTTCTTTTTGTTAGTCACATTCTGTTTCTTAATCTGAGTGGTAGTCACGTGAGTGTTTGGTAAAAATTCACTGAGCTGTGCTCTTAGAATTTGTTAACTTTTCCATAAGTATGTATAGTTTAATAAAAAGTTAAAATATTTTTAAAATCCTTAATTATGAAGAAAAAGTCACCTGATTCAAGTATTTTAATTCTAATGGTAAAATATTGTCATAATTATATTATTTTCACTGTCATAGAATTTTTACTTGGCTCCCTACAGTTTATACCACATATAAATATCCTGTGTCCCCACAGAGAATCTACACACAACCGAATGTTATTCCTTCCCTACCTAATGAGCTCTATGATGTGCATCCAGGCTTCTCTGAGACCTACTGTAAAAGGAAAAAAGAAAAAGAAAATGAAAAAGACAGTAAAACGATAGTAAAACAAGTGCTTTGATAGCACTTTTTAAAAATTCATAACAGGTATAAAAAGAAGTGACAGCTGTTTAGTGTATACATGTGCAAAAAAAAAAAAAGATTTGTGATGCTATAAAGGGTGTCAGTCATATGTTTTGCCAAGGAAGACTGTACTGCTTCTAATGTAATAGTCTTAGTTCCTTCCCTGGCCTTTTTCTTGTGAATAATGGATTTGGCTCTTTATAGGCCTCAGTGCATTTAGAGGGATGGGTTGGAAAAATATGATCACCAAATTTGCACTCTCTCAAAATTTCCCTACTACATAGTGGGAAGCAGCTTCTATGATTTGCCTCATAGTTGGGTTTGTTCCCATTTCCCAGTGTTTTTACTTGTCTTTTTACTTGTAAGTAGGCTGGCTGGTCTAAATTGTAAATGCACATTTGATGGTACAGCACTGCTATTATAAAGCATATCTTACCCACTTTATAAAGTTAGTATCATGAACAGATATCTTCTTTCCCATGCATTATCAATTTTAACATAGGAGAAAAATTAAAGCATGCATTCCCCAAGTATAGAAATCAAGTGTAATCTAAATGCAACCCCCAGGCTGATTGTGTAGTAATATTTGGTAGTATGGCTATTTCTGATTCCAGCAGGAAAGCAGCCCAGATCAGTTACACCATTTACGGTGTAGGTCCCAGAATGACAATAGTGGAAAGATAACCACCAAATACGGACTGTGAGCCTGGACGACAACCTGTGAGGATGAGATCTTATGATTCCCATCAGCAGAAGGGATTGTTTGTTTCCAGTCAATGGGAATACATTAAAAAATGGAGACTGTCCCTGATAATCTGCATTTTATTAAATCTAAAATCCATCTGATTCTCCTACAGGATTTATAGTTGTGATGTTTCAAAGGATGGTTTCTCAGATAAACAAATGCATAGTAACGTACCATAATTTAGAAATTTGCCATTCCATATAAGTACATTTTCCAGCTAACTAAAGCACATCCCTTAGGCAGCAGGATTTTTTTTATAATGCTAACCATGTCAGTTGGAAAATATTTATAGGCATATTGTTACACTTTACTACTTTCTTAAACAGAGCTTAGGGAACATGACTTAACTTTTTGATAACTTTAGTCATCATTATAAATATCAACTATTGAAAGGAGCAATTATATTGCAATTCCCTCAAAGATTTTAAGGATTGGTGGAGCTATGGCTCTAGACCAAATAGCCCCAGATTGCATTTTTTTCTTATATGCTTTATGTGTTCCTTTGCCTTTTTCTTTGCCACCAAGCTATCGGTTATCAATTCTTGTTTCTATATGCGATCATATTTACAGCTAAATCTTTCTCTTTGTTTTCTAGTATTCTTCCTCTAGTCTAATTTGAACTGTAAGAACATCTAACTAGGCTCATTTATGCTATGTACAAAGTATAAAAAGTTTCTGAATTGAGGCCTGGCAAAGTCTTTCACAGCAAAGGTCTTTCATAAATAAATATATGTAGTGTGCTGCGACCAGTTCCTAACACTTTAGGAAGAGCTTAATAAATATTAGCTATTATTATTTTAGTATTGTTATTAATGTAATTATTAAAAGTCACGTGTATGTTAGTTAAGGATAAATTAAGCAGTAAAAACAAATGCACTCAAACGTGAAATGGCTCAGTCATAATAGAAGTTTATTTCTCATACCTAGAAAAGCCCAGGATAAGGGTGGAATTCACCAGGGTAGTTATCTTACATAAGATAAATCATATATCCAGGTGACTTCTGGCTTGAGTTCCTTCCATATTCTAAAGTCTTGATATCATCTGTATCCACCCAGAGAGAAAGGAAAGAGATGAAGGCACGATGATGGAAGGTTTTATGGGCCAGATCAGGAAGTTCACGCATGACTTACGAGCCTATGTGGCCACATATAACTGCAAGGAAGCCTGGGTAATGTAGTCTAATTCAGTGCCCAGAAAGAGGCAGAGAATGGATTTTGATGGCTAGATATCAATCTCTGCTATGGTATTTTTTTTTTTTTTTTAACGCCTACAGCTCCTGGTCTTCCTAGGCGGTCTCCCATCCAAGTACTAATTAGGCCCGACCCTGCTTAGCTTCTGAGATCAGACGAGATCCGGCATATTTAGGGTGGCAGGGCCATAGACTGGTATTTTTTTAACATAGGGATTTTGTAACATTTATTTTGACAATTCAGAAGACATTTTTTATTCTCTGCAGTTTTTGCTATGTTCAAATTGTTCAAGGTTTAAAAATTAAAACTATGTATGAATTAACTAGAAAATATTTTTTTACAATTAAACTACATTTCAAACTTACTGTGTAAAAACTGATATCACTTAAAAATTAGCATTACCATGTCAGCAGTATTTCTGTACTTTTTTATTTAAGTAAATCTCTGCCAGTTTCCAAGTATACCACTCCATACAAACTTAATATTCATGTAAAAACAGTGAGATATGGAGCAAAGATCTTGGGCTTTGGCATCATCCAGACCAAATTCTATCCCTGTGTTGCCACACAGCAATGGGAGAACCTTGAATATGATGCTTAACCTTTTGAAGTCGGCATTTCCTCTGTAAAATGAGGATAATAATAGTTCTGAAAGATAGTAAATTAACAGTGACATAATATATGTGAATCACCTAGTTCATGTTTGCCATGTGATGAACATTCAAATGGTAGATATAGTTACTTAATAAAATCTAAATTGTTAAAACAGTATAGTAATTTAAATTATGTAAATAAACATGTGGAAGTATATTAGTAATATCATAATGCTGATAAAATTCTGTGAGTATGAATATAATTGAAAATGTTATCAACTTAACCTTTTGCATTCTTAGAGTTGTAACACCTAATAAAGGATGGATCCCTGTGATTCACAGCTTTATCTGGTGAAGAGAATAAATTTAGAGCACAGTCCAAAGCATCTTCTGAAGAATCAGTAGCATTTGGAACTATCATCTGAGGAGAGAAGGAGTCAAACTCAAATGTAATAATGGGAAATATTAAGAACTGAACTGGTGAATTTATGCCCATTACAAAAACACTGAAACTGTCTTTTAAAACACTTCCCTGAAAAGCAAAATATATATAAAAGTTAGTTAGATATGCTGATTATTAAGATATTGTTTCTAAGGGTCAAATGCACCCATCTACTCTCTGCTTTGTAATGCTGTCACTGCAACTATAACAACCACATTTCGTCATTTCCAGCTGTATCTATGGCATCCAATAGAGATGCTAGAGGGTGAGTAGGAGGTAGGATAAGGAAGAAGCGGCAAGTTTGCTCCCCTTCCTGTGAGCATTACCTGAGCCATGCTTCTTCACCCAGACAGCAATAATTTCCTTCAATGCCTTAAGTTGATTCCAGTTTGTAGTTTTTTCTATGCTCCCAGAACCAGTTTCAGAGCCACCAGCACCTGCCGGGGGGCGTCTACTCCTCAGAGGTCTGGGTCCCTCAGTTGAGCCTTAAATTTTAACAATTCCAACCTCTTCCCTTTGCTTCCCCAGCCTGTGAATGAGATCTGTTTCCTGCAATTAGTACCTTATAATACTTGCATTCCCCTTTTGCCTTTTCAGTTCTCCAATATCTGGTTAACAATTCTTGACATGGTATTGTTTCTCACTCCTGACTGATCCAGAAATTCATGCCAGAAGTAGTCTAAAAAACAAACCCCTAAAAATGGGATATAGAGATGATTATGCTCATAAATTGACAGCTTGCCATATTTAAGCTAAATATATGTCAACATGTCTTACTTTATGGTTGTTTTTATGGTAGCTTCTGCTGTCATTACCTAAAATAATGTAAAACTAACAGCATTCTATAATTTTCAAAAGGCATTCATATGTGTTATCTTATTAAACCCTTACTTCATGTCTCTGAGGAACTTTACAAATGAGAAAACTCAACCTCCAAGATGTTCAAAATCACCGATTAGTAAATCGAAGAGCCAGAGACTCAGATATAGATATTTTAACTCAATGCTTTATCCTCTACACTAAAGCTACCTTTTAGAAATGTCTTAAAAGTACCAATTTCTTCATTGAGAGCAAATTTTATTTTAAATATTAAGACTTCTTACAGTGAGAGAATGAAATGCCAGTTGACACGGTAAAGGGGAAAGATAATCCAATAAATTGGCTTAGGTTAGTCATGTAACTACAACTTCAGAAGGCTATAATTATGTCTCATTCTGGAAGAGAAATTATTTTTGGCTTTTCTCATTTTAAAAGATATTAAATTTCAAAATCTCAGGAAGAAGGAATATCTTGTGTATTGTAACAGTTTAAGCTGATCAAGCATTACTGGTAAGAATCTGTTCTTAATTACCCATCTCAAACTGAATAACCTCAGCATTGCCCCAGGTATCAAAATATCTCATCCTTATTGCTCAGGGAAACAATGAACTGCTTTATGTGAAAGATACCTAAAGCTCCAAATTTAAGTTTACTTTGATAGAAATAGGGTGTACTTTTACAAACGTGCATGGATTATGTACATTTTTATGAGCTTGACAGAAAGGAGAACAGTGGGACTGTGGAGATATTTCTAACATCTTGGCTCTCTTTCCAGCCTCTAGAGTCCTCCTAAAGCTCGGTAGGATTATTTTCATACCAGTTAAACACTTGTACGGCCATGGCAGCAAGGACGTCTAGAATTCATAACAAATCCATCTTGTTTTTTCAGATGCAAGTAATCAATCTTAATACTGTTTTGATTTCATTGACTGAGAGATATATTTTTATAAAGCTTTTGGAGGAAAAGTCAGTGGCATGATTTTAGGAAGTGCTTCAATTATATCTGAAAATCAAACTATATTTAATTTTACTTGTTATTTACCAGTAGCTATTCTTAAGTTCTCTACCACTTTTTTCAAAATACAAATTGTATATATTTAAGGTGTACAACATGATGATTTGATATACATATACATAGTGAAATGATTACTAGAGTCAAGCTAATTAACATCAATCTCTTTACATAGTTGTGTGTGTGGGTGTGTGTTGAGAGCACCTGAAATCTACTCTGATCCTGTAGATTTCCATTATTAAAGTATAATTAACTGTAACTATCATTCTGTACATTAGATCTCTAGGCTTATTCATCCTACTTAATTATAACTTTGTTCCCTTTGACTAACATCTCTCCATTTCCCCTATCTCCCTACCCTTGGTAACCACGGTTCCACTCTCTGCCTCTACGTATTTGATTTTTTTTCAGAATATACATATAAGTGATAACATGCAGTTTTTTTCTTTCTGTGTCTGGCTTATTTCACTTAGCATAATGTCTTCCAGTTTCATCTATATTGTTGCAAATGGTAGGGTCTGCTTTTTTAAGGCTGAATAATATTTCAACACCACAACTTCTTTACCTATTGATTCATTGATGGACACTTGTTTCTATATCTTAGCTACCACGAATAATATAGATACCTCCTCAAGGTACTGATTTTATTTCCTTTGAACATGGACCCAGAAGGCTTGCTGGGTCATAGAACTATCATTGCTGGTAGCTCTGTTTTTAATTTTTTGAGGATTCTCTATACTGTTTTCCATAATGCATTTACCAATTTACATTCCCACAAACAGCATACAAGGGTTCCCTTTTCTCCACATCCTTGGCAACACTTATCTTTTGTTTTTTTGGTAACAGCCATCCTAACAGTTGTGAGGTAATGTCTCCTTGTGGTTTTGATTTGCATTTCCCTATCACTATTAGTATAGGTTTTAACAACCAAGAGTGCTGTTGACACCTGCAGCCATATTTCTTGTGGTGCATGTGGAAATGCTCTCTCCCCTGCAGCCTAACAAACTGCTTTTCCCCCCAACAATTCCGAAAAGGCAAGCCTTCCCAAAAGAAATAACCAAAAAAAAAACGAAAAACCCAAAAAAAAAAAAAGATGCAAATTGGTTCCCAAAACAAAACAACCAAAATTCCCCCAAAATTTAACCTCAATTTTCCTTCCGAAAAAAAAATTAAACTTTTGATTTAGATGTGATTTGAAAACATGCATTCACTTTGGAGTTGCTATTCTTTAGAATGTCACAAACACACCAACACCAATATTTTTGTGTTAGATTATAAATTTCTAGGAGGCAGCAGTCTATATTTCTATTTATAACCTAACCTGCCACTCCACAGATATTAAGTAGCTGTTCGGTGTTTTGGTTATGATAATGCTTTTAAATAAAAGAGGGAGCTCTTACAGAAGTTGGCACTTATTTGGACATAGATGATTTTAAACCAAAATCCATAACTGAGACAAGATATGGTTCTAAGCTAGAAGTCGATCATCTTTTTGGTTTACATATCACTAGTGAAAGACCCCGACAAAACTACAGGCCACATGGTGAGCCTTGCCTCTCAAGTCAAGATCCACAGCACAAAAGCTTTAGCATCACCTAGAAGCTTATTGAAAATGCAGATTCTTGGGCTTCATTTTAGACCTACAGAGTGAGACTCTGCATTTACATGATCACCATGTGATTTGTATACACTGCAAAATTTGAGAAGCATTGATATAGAAGACATATTGGCCTAGAAACATTTTAATGATATTTATCATTTCTTAATATTAGCAAAAAGTAGCCTTCCTGTTCTAAAATATAATCTACATTTTTAAACACATAAGAAATTCAAAATAAAAAATAAAGCATAATTCACATGACTATTATGCTACAGCACTAACAAAATTTCTTATCATTTTAAAAATCTTATCATTTTAAATCTTCGTTTAAAAAGTTGATGTAAAAATTTAGAAAGAGATATATCCTTGAATTATTTACTAGTTTTTCCTAACTATATTGGGGAGTATTAAAAATAACATTTTTAAAAAGTAAAAGCTATTTCTTTCTAACCCTGGTATTTAGGAAATTGATATGCAATATATTTTTTTATGCAGAGTGATGTCAGCCTGGTGGTATAAAATTTACAGGGACTGTAAAGTCTTCCACATTCTTTCTTAAATTCTGAATGTTAGGATATTTTTCTTTTTTTCTAGTAAATATCTGTTTTTTGTGGTGTTCGAAATAGATATTCAACATCACTGAGAACCAATTTTTTATGTGGTTTTGTCCTGACTTGCCATTTATTTTAAAATATATCACATTATAAAGTGATCTGTTATTTTATTTATTTTTGTTCTGATCTTTTCTTCTTGTTTTCATTTCTCACTCAGAATTTCCTTGCTTTTGACTCTTTTTTATTTTTGTCATCTGAACTGACGTGGCCTGGTACCAATTGTTACAATTAGCAATGAGCCTCTATTCTGCATTCTCTTCAGGATTTCCTATTGGACTTGGACACATTCTGTTCCCAGTTTCTTTTAGAAGAGACTAATAAGAAAATAAATTACTGCTGAGTACATTTCAGCATCACTGTAACTTTCCTAAAAGTCTAAATTTTCACATCACATTTATTTTTACAACCCTAAAACCAAGACTTTCTTAATTTAGCAATAAATATACAGTGGGAATATTTTGGGGTATTTGTTTTCTTATTTGAAGAATAAAGTCATCTCTCAAATACAAGGGCAAAGAAAAAGATAATTGCTTTATTTAGTAGAAAGAGAATATCTTGCTTTATTCTTTTCTGCACAACTTCCTGTTAACAATTCAGCTGCCACTTAGTTTTCCCATGTATTAGCTTCCCCAAATTTAGCTAATCTCCACCAAGTGCTGCTTTCAGGTCCTTGGAAATTTCTCAGCTAGGGACCAACCCAGAGTCTCAGTCTTTCCACTCAGCTGGATTGTAGACAATGGATTTGGGAAAGAATCTTGAATTAAAGGTTAATAAGTGGAATGCTGGCCAAAGAGTCCCCAGCAACAAGCATTGGCCACCGAGGCAGGAAGAAAAGACACTGAGTGGAGAACAGGAAAGTTTGATTGTGTTAGCAACTCCCTTTCCTCCTGAGAAGGCAGAGGCCGAGAGCGTGTGTGTAAGGAACCTCTCAGGATGGAAAAGTCTGTCCTGTTCCCCTAAGAATGTTGGTACCATTCCTAGATTTTATGTTTGAAGGAGCTTTCGAATTAACATGAAGTTTGAGAGATTCGAAGATAGTGTCAACCTATACACCTGCTTAACAAGTTTCTTGAGTGTTTCAAATAAATGCAACTTGTATTAACTTTATTTTTAGAAGGTGGGGAGTGAGGTAGGGCAATAATGTGTTTAAGCCAGTTGTGTTTAAGTGTATTTCCATTCTATCCACTCCATCTCTGTGTACCTGGGAGAGTGAAAAATATCACCCTTCATGAAACTTCTGCCTCCTCTGGATCAAGACACCTTGCAGTGAAATTCCTTTTACTAAAGAAGACCATATGCCCAAACAAGTCAGTTGGAATAGTTGTCATTTCAGGTTGATTATTCTACCACTAAGCTACTCTACTTGCAAGCAATTGAGAGATTTAACTAGTTTAGGAATGCTCTAAAAGTATCCTTGAGTTAAAATAATCATTTTCAAAAAAGTAAAAATGATCAAGCCCATCTTACAAGGATTTTAATTTGTATTTTGGGGTGACTCTTTAACACTGTATTTCATTGATTCTAAGATATACTCCCTCTTCCACACACACACACATTCTAGTATCTCTAAAATCAGGATACAACTTACAGTTTAAGACATCTCACAACTGTTGTTGGCAGCAGCTGTGACATAATTGCTCTTCTTTGCATGCATGAACATGGTTGTTATTTCTAGTTGCATGACTAGACACCTATACTTTCTTGACATTTAAGACAGCCATTTAAGGAACATTTGAGGAAGGGAGATTAGGTTATTGTCTGACCGTGTTCTGTTGACACCTTCTGGTAAGATCAAGAAAGCTCTAGCGTGAAAACTTGCCAAATGATTGTTGGCAGCTTAGAGACAATGGTGGAACACTATTTTAAGAAATACTTCTCTTTTAAGAAATGCATAGTTATCAAAGACTGAATTGAAAGTGAGTTGAAAAGGTTGTACTATGAATATAAAGATGTTTTACCAGTACCTTAACCAATATATTTAGCTCAGATCTCCCTTTTTATGCATAAAAATGATAGATAAGTGCTAAAAATGTATATACCAAATCTAAAAGAGCCATTTCAAGAAGGAGAAAATTAATAAAAATAAGTGGTAAGAAAGCCTTGCATCACCATTTAATTTAGCTGTATTTTTTGTTTGTTTTCAGTAGCACATGAAGAAAGTATACTTTACTGTTAATGGCATTTTAAGTCTATAAAATTCAGTAGTTAGAAAGGGGCAGATAATACCTCTGCGAGCGTACGTACATGTATATGTGTAAAAGACAATTACTTAATTGAGCTGAACTTACAGGCAGAATTCAGCATTTCTAATTACGCTTAGTATTCTTTGGTTTCTCATTTTTGAAAGTACTTTCTATTTCTGTTTAAGGAGTATCCTGATTCTCTCCCACAGAGACAATTTCAAGAAGTGACTCTCTTTTCTTCATCTGTGACAGCCTAACCTCATACCGCCCATGTGTTTGATATCTTATTGATCAAGTTTACTTGCTCTACCAGTTCAGACTCTCTTGGTTGCAAGTAATAGAAGTCACTATAGAAGAGCACAGAGCATCTCACAGAACACAGAGCCTGAGATGCAGCTGTGTCTGAGAAATTGAAATCTATAGCAACCCGGGCGTCCACTTCCCTTTTGCAAGTCACTGAGAGTTTTAATTAGTCTGGAAATGCTCTCTAGGCATCCTTGAGTTAAAAATGTTTGTATTAGAGGAAGTAAGAGTAATCATTTGCCTGAATTTTAGGGACTGCATAATCTACATTATTCTCATATTTATCAAATAGGAACATCTCATTAGAATTTATAAATGAGCAAAAGTCAAGAATGCAGAAAATAAAAGAAGTAAAGCCAAATGATTGATCCATCCTAGGTCTACTTATGTACTTTCAGCCTAAGAATAAAAGTCTGTGATAATGTCTTGCCTTTTAGTACGTGCAGAAAAGGAAACAGTGTAAATTACTTTAATGGAAAGGTAGAAACTCTTGATGTCATGAGTAGGTTTATGGCACTGGTTGTGCAGGGGGACTGTGAAGCTACCAGTGACTTTGGCAAGTAAATTATATTTCTAAATTACCTGGTATTTATCTCTCTTCTCTATTTTCTCTCACACAGACTATCAAACCTGCCTTTAAGTCTAAATAGCAGAGTATCTCTTGATAAGTGGAAAGATCTCTGAAGATTAACTTTGTCTTTTATTGCTGTATTACCTTGGGTGGTTTACTGCAGTTGAATAAGGAATTAACCTAGGAATGATATGCTTGTGTGAATTCTCTAATTTAAGGTAAAATATTAAAAGATAGAAAAGGAGTAAACAAATGTAATGACTTTTTTTTAACATAAAAATAAATAAGAGCAACTTTGCCAGATATTTCATTAAATTTATGAGTCCACTAAATATATACTTGCCAGAAATCTTTTTTTTTTTTTTTGACGGCTTAGGTGAATTTTATTGGTTTTCTAGCCAGGAATCTTATCTTGGCCTTTCCTCATTCTGATACTTTACTGATGGTTTATCTTATTCAGTAAATTATTCAACCAATATTTATTAAGTTCTTATAATGTTCCAAGTACTGGGGCTGGAACAGTGAATAGCATGTGTCTCTTTGCTATGGTGTAGAAGGAAAAACAGACAATCGGTAACTGCAGTCAAATACAATAATCTCTACTTTCCAAATAATAACTGCTCCTGGAGGCTTATAACAGAAATGTGTAACCAAATCTAAGATGCCAGGAAAGCCTGCCCAAAACAGAAAATTTTTAAACTGAGAAGTGAGTAAAAGTGAGCCAAGTGTGTGAAACGGGAGTATTCTATGTGCAAATGTCCAAAGGGGAAGAGAGCATTGTACTTTTGAGGAAGCGAGAGATGTTCCATGGGTTAGATCAAAAAGTGCTTATTCCAGATTTTCCAGGGACTTGGCAGGTCTTCTAGGGAGTTTGGACGCTCCCCTAAGGCTGAAGGGAAGCCAATTTAGGGTTTCCAGCATGGCTGAAGCTCAGAGAATAGGCTGGATAGGGTAACAGATTAGACTTGAGAGAGTAAAACCAGTTAAGCTATTACAGTGGCCCAGAAAAGAGATGCTGTTGACCTGGACCATGGCAATGGCAGTGGAGTTTTAAGTGGATGAATCTAAAAAGAATCAACTGTGGAAATGAAGAAGAAGTAAGAGGAAGTATGACTTTCAGGGTTTTAGTGGTAGCATCTGGATCTTTAGTGGAACCAATCACCAGAGGGAAAAAAATACCAAAGAAAATAATTGCTTATTTGTACCCTTCTTTGTTCAGAAAATCTTACTAAAATGCATTACTAAAATCTGTTTAATATAGCAAAATAAAATAAATAGATGAACGAAAGAAGGGATGACTGAAGGTTGTGATAGCATCAGGAATAGGACCAGTGCATCAGTGAAATCTGACCTCCTTCATGGAGAAGGGCCACGCATTTGATGCTGAGCATTTCAGTAGCCCAGGAGAGGAGGCGAATGTGATTCATAGTGTTCATAAGTGAAATGAAGCCAGTTGCCTAGAGAAGCCCCATCCTGCCTGATATTAAGACTAGAGAGAAATTTCCCCAATAAGTCTTTTAGAAAGACACCATATAATGTCACGAATGACATCCTCTTTGGAAACACAGTGGTAACCTTCACTAGCTGCTTCCTGTACAGTTCCTCAGTATGGCCGGGTGCATCTGCCATGGCAAAATTAATTGGAAATCAATTCTGTGAAAAAAGAGAGTGTTTCCATCAGAATCGACCTTACATAGTCCAGATTGTCACTTTCTCATGGTCTGCCATCAATTCCCGGATGGAATGTCAAGTATCTTTTCTTACCTTGTGTTTGTAAGGTCCCTGAACTTTTATAAAGAAAAGTGGATATTTGTACATTCTGTGTATTTTTTGGATGTCAAAAATAGAAAAGAACTTAATTTCTTCACTTTTTCAGAGAAGTAGATATAGCTTTGAGGGAATTCTCCATAAGAACTTCTCTTTGCCAAGTTTTTAAAAGAGATTGCTGGATCAGTAATGAGTCTAGGGCTATATTCTTTGGGAAACACATGAATGACAGTTGTCCTGTTTTGCCAGGAAGCACTAAGCCAGGTGCTTTTTCAGCCAAGCTAGGAGTAGAATTAGTACCCTTCTGTAGAAGTCAAGGTGTTTAACTATGAGATATGCCTCAATCAAAGTGGTTTTGTGTAAGAATGAGCCATAGGAGTTGTCCCAGCATACCCAACATCCTCCCCAGAAAGTCGTTTCGAGTCTATTATAACAGACAGGTAGGAAATGGAGGCCCCAGAGTTCCCTGTCTTAAGATACAACTTTAATCTTTATCTCAGAAAAATTTTAAAGCAGCTGTAACTAAATGCCCACTTTGGTCATAAAAAATAAAAAAATCTCAACAAATAGAGTATCCAGAGAACATCAAGCTTTGAGCACCGTCATTCCCAGTGTAGGCTGAAAAAAATATAGTGCAATTTTTTAAGTTTCCATTAAAATTTTTAAGTCTACAGCCATTCCACCCTGAACAAGCTCGATCCCATCTGATCTCAGAAACTAAGCAGGGTCGGGCCTGGTTAGTACTTGGATGGGAGACCACCTAGGAAGACCAGGTGCTGTAGGTGTAAAAAATAAATAAAAAATAAAAAATAAGGGATTGTAAGCTGGCAAGGTCCTTGCAATCTGTGATGTCAACCAAGGGTTGCTTCATCAAAAAAAAAAAAAAATTACCAATATTCCAGGTTCTTTAAGCCTACAATTAGTAACTCTATGTTGCTTTTATATTTTTCATTATAAAACAAAAATATGGATAGCTCTGGAATGTAATATTATTACAGTTAGATTTTAGTATGATAGCTGAATTAGTAGATTGCTAGTAATACCTTGTATTTGAACTTCGGACAAGAGGCTTGGTTCTGCTATATGGTCATCCACTAACAGTGAGGTAAGGGGCTAGAAGGGTCATAAGTCAGGAGAATATGCTTTGAAATTGTATTTCCTAGGTTCAAATCCATATTTCTCCATTTGACCTTGGCAAATTACCTTACTTTTTGTGACATAGCTATATAAGATATATAATAATAGTATATACTCCATAAGTATCTTGTGAGAATTAAACAGAATATTATATGTAAAAGATTTTAAGATAGTCTTGGGTATAGATAATGCTCAATAAACATTGGCTACTATTACTGGTTTTAGATAAACTGTATGCACTAATTCAATTCATCCAGATCACAAATGCAGTCTGCAGGACACAAGGCAGGCCAAGTGAATAGGTATAATTCAGCCCAATGGCACTAGTGAGGCAACCATCACAAGGACATATGCCCTCTTGCCAAGA
This sequence comes from Pteropus vampyrus, assembly GCF_000151845.1. NCBI lineage: Eukaryota > Metazoa > Chordata > Mammalia > Chiroptera > Pteropodidae > Pteropus > Pteropus vampyrus. The sequence continues at coordinate 11,062,699 of NW_011888782.1, forward strand.
ATAAGGGAGTTATCTTCCTCTTTGAAGACCTGCTTATTTACGCAGGTATAGTGAGCATCTACTGTAAAATTCAGATGGAATTTCTACGAGAGCTTAAGATGCTTATTAGCTGGTGCCTGTATTTTACCAATAAACTTTAAATGAACATTTGCAATTTTAAAATAAGACTTTAAGTAGATAAATTAAATGAAATAATCTGTGACACAGTGAACATTCAAAAGACAGAACCAGGGTTTGAGGAAAAGAAAAGTGATGGTTTGATTAGTACAGAGTAAATAGAAAATTTTAGGCCCTTCCTTCCCATTTTCAAGGCTTGCAGTTATAAAATTGATTCATCACAGAAATAGGTTTCCTACCTTGGATGTGCAGGAAAGGAATAAAACATGAATGGGTGCAAGGAAAGTGAAGGACTGGTGTTCCGCAATCATCCAGAAATTGTTAATACCAATATTAAGGGTTGCAAACTCATATGAGGACAAGAACCAGACCGGTAATGCCAAAAAAAGAAAAAGAAAGAAAAAAAAAGAAGCTGGACAGATGTAAAGTAAATGGCAACTGACACCGAGTTCAATGTTTGAGATACAATAGAGAGTAGTGGTGACTGTGGAAAACTGGAGATTACATGTTTCTTTTAAAAGGTAGCTACTACTCAGATCCAACTGACAGTCATCATAAAGGAAGGTGACAGAATGTGGACAAGTCTTCCAAGTTGTTAAGAGAAATGGTATTTATGGTATTTAAAAATTTTTAAGATTTCCATTTTAAAATATTAACAACCATTTGAAATATAAGACACAATATGGGTCAATATTATAGGTCAAAGAAAACATATCTTTATGCTCAATTTTGTGTGATTTCTTGAACATGTACTTTACTCGCTTCACATTGGTTTGAGCTATAAATTATTAACTAAAGACCTTTCCAAAAAATTTCAGCCAAATATGAATTCTATTGTTTAGGAATTCCCACAGAATTTTGGAAAATGGCTAAAAAGACCCAGCATATTTTATGAAGATAAATGGCCTAACTAGGAAACTTCACAAGCAATATGAATTAAGATCATCAAACGATTGCCCTTTGGCCAAATCTAGCCTACAACCTAAGTTTTACTGAAGCTTAGCCACACACATTTACTTACATGTTGTCTCTGGCTGCTTTCCCATGGCAATAATAGAATTGAGTCATTGCAACAGGGACCCTGTGGCCCACAATCCCTAGAATGTTTATTATCAGACCTTTACAGAATAATTGACCAACCTCTGATCCCAATAAATATATCAACCAAAAATGATTATATAATTTGGAAAGTACTATAACAGAAATGTGTATATAGAATTCATGTGTTTATGGATGAAGTGCTGGGAAAGCCTGAAGGATGGAGGAATCATTACTTCTGGGAGGTGGTATGGAAAGTTACACTGAAAAGGTCATATTTGACTTAAGCTTGAAGGACCGGGCAGAGTTCCCCAAGTGTAAAGAGAGAACTTTCAGGTATGACATGTGGCCACAGCTAACGATTTTAGCTCATGGGAGACAAGAGGCAAAAGAGTGGTGAAAACTGCCAGAAGTCAGGGAAGCAAGAAAGAACTTTGCTCAGCTCCCTTTCAGCTTTCAGAATCCCTAGGCCCATATTTAACTTTGTTTTTAAAAAAGCTCCTTTTACTCAACTTTAATAGTTGAAAAATAACATAACATAATAAAGCTTAACAATGTGTGAACTACCCAGTAAAGATGGACAGTGAATATAATTCATAAGAAAAATTGTCTGAGCATACCAATGTAATGTTTTTTTCTCGGGGATTGATGTTAAAAACAGTAGACATTTGATTTTTGACTTAGCGAGATTTAAGAATTCAATCTGTCAAAGGAATGTGGATTTGTTTTTCTTAAGAATAGTTTGCAAAGAATATATTCCATGTGTTATAGTACTGTATATTTTATATTTATTTTAATATCTAGTAGTAATGTGTACATAGTAAGTGCTTTGTAAATACTTACTGAATTAATAAATAATTTATTCAATTCCCACTCGTTCTTCAAGATTTATCTGTTGAACATTACAGAATTATCTATTGAACATATCTATAGCACCATAGGTATTTGGAGGCCATTTGGAGGTTCATTGTACTCTTTGGAGAGTTACGTTTAAGAGAATGCTTGTCACATTCTTCCATGTTCTTCCTCGTACATTTGAATTCTGCCCTAAGGAAGGCAATGGTGTGTCAGATAAACTCATGCCTCATTCTAATTCAGCATGATACTTTCTTATGTTTCTCTGAAGGTCATCCCATAATTTAGTTAATGTATTAGTTAGGATAATGTTAATTGAACACTAGCAACAAAGAAACTCAAAATGCAAATAAGATCAGTTTCAATATTGGATCTTATACTACATTGCTTTTGATGATGTCATGCTTAGTGAGGCTTGTTTTTTCAGAATAAGCTGTGATTTTTTTTAATGTAAGAATTGTGCAAAAATCGGCATTTAACAGGAAGTGAGGTCGGTGGTACATAAGAAGTTATACAAAGCTCAACGGATGCACAAATCTCATTAGTAAGTAATCATGGTTATATAAGAATACAAGTATTACTTTCTTAACTTATATATATTAATTTTTCAAGTGACTACCAGATTATTAAGATATGCATATTTAAGTTTTTTAACCTAACTACTTTGAAATAGAATCATTAGATTTTTTTTTTTTTTTTTTGGCCTAAAGCACTGTGAAAAGATTACTTAGACTAAAGAGTGACATAAACTGAGGAAGTTTGGGAACCTCCGCCCTGGGGCATTCTTGTATGTAGAATGTGTGGTTAAGCTAGCTTGCAGGTATGTCTATGTTCAAGCTTATGGCAAGAGAAAGGAGAGTATGAAAGAGGCAAGTCCACTCTCTTGAAGGTCCCCAGCTGGTACTCTGATATTGTTGCAAGAAGTGACACCCAACGGAGGAATTGGACTCTCAGACAACTTTGTTAAAGGAGAATTTATTGCCAGCAGAGAGCGTGGGGCATTCAACAGGACCAAAGCACGAGCTCCCTTTGGTTTGATTTATTACAGTTTATATACCCTTGCAGTGTCCATGCAAGGGGCACGTGATTTCTTTGTCTGAGGTTTTACGTGTGCTTCATGACTCAGAATGGGGAGGAGGAGTTTAAGATGGGGAGCTGCAAGGAATTTCCAGACTACTGGTCTTATCTATTTACAGGTCATTTTGCCTTGTAGAACCCGCGACCTTGTCCTTATCAGCACTGTTATAGAATTCTCGGAGAAATGGGACACCGATAGCACTTATTGATGCCGGCACCAGCTCAGCAGATTCCTATCCAAAGGCTGAGCCCCAATTGTAACATAGGAGGCAGTTTTACACAGTCTTGTTATTCCTGCACAGCTACAGAGATAAGGAAGAGCATTAGTTGGATAGCAAGCTAAGAATCAACAGATGTGAGCTGGAGAGTCCTTGAGGTGGAGGAGGTAGCTATGAGAAAACATGTTAGCTGGAAAGTCCTGGAGGGGGTAGAGAAGGTAGTCAGGAATGGACTTTAACTGGCTGAGTCAGTCATTTCTGCAAGCCCTTTCCTTCACATTTTTCAGATGCCTCCTCTCCTCTCTTAATATCACTTTACTCACATTCTATTAGCAACACTCCCCAACCTTTTTGATACCAGGGACCGGTGTTCCTGAGAATCTAATGCCTGATGATCTGAGATGGAGCTGAGAAGGTGATGCTAGTGCTGAGGAGCAGCTGCAAATACAGATGAAGCTTCATTCACTTGCCCACTGCTCACCTCTTGCTGTGCAGCCCGGTTTCTAACAGGCCACAGATGATACCAGTCTGTGGCCAGGGGTTTGGGGATCTCTGCTATTAGTATGATCTTAGTTAAGTAGTAGTAAGTAATGGCACCCGTGGCTGGGAAATGTAACATAACTAGCTGATCGTAGTCTAGGCAGCTACAGAAGAGGAGAGAATGAATTTGGTGGTGAGCTAAATCGCTGTACAGTCCACCCCTTTGGCCACTTAAAGAACACTGTTCTCTTTCCCTAGGGAAGAGTCCAAAAGTCCCCAACTTATTATTGCATCAAGCTCAAATCCAGGCTCTCTAGTGATGCTCAATCATTTCCATCAGGCCTGGAGTTGGCTCCTCCTGGTCTGGGCATCTACATAATAAAAACAAGTTATCTACACCCTCCCATATATACACACACAACACAACACATTAGTATCAACACAATGGCAACTCAAGGACAGTATAACTGCACTTAAAAAAAATAAACAAATAAAAGAATCTTTATATTGACATAAAGGAAGAATTATTCTACAGAAATAGTCCAGATATTCTCCTTCACAGGCACTGGGAACACACTTTAACCTGGCAGTGGTGGGGTTAGCAGGAGTTGGTTCTTGATTAGCCTGTTTCTGCTTTCTGGCTAAGACTTTCTTGCCCACTATTTTCTTAGGCCTCTGGCTTTGTCTACTGACAAGTCCTTTCTTCCCTTATCCTCCATTTTTTTGAGATAGACCTTGGTGCATCTGTTACACAATCCAGTTTCTGCTAGGGTCACTTTGGGAGACTAAGAGTTCAAGGCTTAAATAGTCACAAGCTTTCTCAGACTAGCCCTGTGGTTTCTTTGGCAATATAATTTCCTCAGATTCATAGTAGGCTTCTCATTTGTTTGTGTCCAGTAACTTTCTTGTGCCGGTAACTTCACCCAGTGTTCTTCACTAGACATATTTCCTCTATTTCTTTGTTTCCTTGCTCTAACCATGTTTCTCTTTCACATGGTGGCTCTATTGAGCCACTTGAAACTTAAGACTTTGGTGGGAAAGAAATATCTGTATCGCCTTGTTCAGTCATGTAAGTCTAGCACCCAGTTCCTGGACTGCCTTCATTCCCTCGTATTTCTGCTTGCAAACCAGGAACTTCTTGTCTGAGTTCATTTCTTTCTTATAACATCTTGTAAAAGGCAGCCAATACCCGTTAATATTCTGACTCTTCTAAACCACTGCTCTTACAACTACAGTCTGAGTGTTTGTAGATCCAACTATTCAACTATGTCATCCAGAATTTTTTTCATCTCTCATTTACCATCTATAATATTGATTTAGTTTTAAGGTTGCTTCTTCATGTGGCTATGAGAGAGGCTCACTTCCTGTGGCTTTCTCTATAACTTTCCAAAAAGCCAATATCTTACTGGCCAGAATATCAGTCTTGAACCAATGAGTACCAAAGAAAACTATTGAATAATCAGATACACCCCTTTAATAGAGGTAAATTCTTCAAACTATTTAACCAGCATTCAATCAGGAGGAGCATGATGAAAATTAAGCAGCGAAGTCCATTACAGTGTCCATCACAAGTGACACTTGACAGAACTGAAGAAGTCCTAGCACAGTTAACGTTATGAACTAAATAAATGGCCTTTAAAGTTTTTCTTAGCCTCAGACCACTAGTTATTTAGCAATTACATTTGTGGAAAGCTAGAGAATATAAATACCTATAATTAAGCTTTCCTTTTTATCTTGAATATATTTGATACTCCCCTTTTTAAATCAATACACTAGCTCTTTCCAGTAATCCTGGCAGACAAGTATATTAAACTGATGAATGGAAGACAAACTTCATTCTGCTACCCATTTTTACCATTATCAGTTAATCAATGACATCTGGTTATGTTAGCAATTATGGGTGGTGCCCTTTAGTTTTTTAGTTCCCCAATTTTTTTAATGATATTTATTACTGATTTATATTTAGAATGATATTTATTACTTATAATGAAAAAGTATACTTAGAAAATTAATAGATATTTGATTCCATGCTGGCAATTTTATGGAATGTACATGAGAGTTCCCTTTCACAACCTTTACAGCATAATAGATCTGGGGATTCAAATCAACTATTCGCTTTGAAGCAAAATTGACTATTTCAGAAATTTTTCTAAAAATGTCTCCCAACTTCTCTGTCTTGCTCCCTGTGAATCTGTTCAACATATCCACTGAAATGCAGCTTTGAAGTTTTGGCCTGGAGATCAGTTTAGAGTGAGGTATTTGCTTTCTCTTTCCATTTGATTGATGTTTCTTATTTGTAGACCATCATTTTTATTAGCTTTCTATTTGTTGTCAGACTAGTTGCAGCTGCCCTGTAATCCACATACACAGTGGGACCCATTCTATTAAGTCACCTCTGTCTAAGTTTCTTATGTATTTTCTAAATAAATCAATCTTTTTGGATTTCTTCTTTGAAATTTACCATCCATGTGGCTAATATAGTAAGTGACAAATGATTTTCAGGAGAATTTTGGTACTAATTACTTACACGTTGGATTTAATTGTTTAGCTTTCAATAACTGATGAAAATCTTTGGGGACAATCATCTAGTTTACAACTGACTTCTACATGTAGATTTAAATGAGAAAAATCAGAAATTAAATAAAGCCATATGTTTCTAATATCCCATGATTGTTGAATGATTGGGACAGCTGAGATTTAGGGTTAGAGGACTCAAAAAAAAAGTTTATTCTTTTTTAGTCTAATGTACTTTGCCCAGACATATATAGTGTTAAATGAATACGCAGATGAATAAGAAACTTAAAGAAAGATGTTTTAATCAGGGAATCTGAAACGAGAAAGAGATAATCAGTGGAGCAGAAAAGAGATTTTGACAGTTTAACACTTTCATGTATTCATTCGACAAATATTTATTGACTGAAAGAGTACTCCACTAGTCAGCTTGTATTCACTGGAGAGCAAATCAGGCCAGCCTTCGTTCTCGTGAGAAGTGGTCTAATGGGAAGACAGCGAAGCAAATAAAGACAGACTAAATAAAAGAAGAGTGTGTATTAAGTGCTGTGAAAGGAAAAAACTAGGTTATATGAATAAATAGCAAGGGCAAAAATTGATGTTCGATCGGGTGGGCAGCAAAGATCTCTCTGAGGAAGGGGCTTTGAGCAGTATTGCTAGATTCAGATATTTAAAACAAGAGAAAAAGAAGACACAATAAACTTAATACTCTAAAAGTGCGATTAAATCTCCATAGTTGTGAGCATTTTAAGTTTTAAGTAAAGTTCACTCCTTTCGTCTTTGAAACTGTCAATGTGAAAACTTCTCAATCAGCAATTTTCAGCAGCTCGCTATGCACATAATTCAAAAAAAAAAAAAAAAGCCTAAGTGTTATAGATGTCCAATAAATACTTGTTGGCTTGAATTGAACTTTGATTCTCTCCAAACTTTGATTAATAACCTCTGTGCAAGCCGATACAGAGGTATTGGCATCATCGCTCAGGAAAGCATCTTGATTTAGTCTTTAAACAGCTGGCTTTTGCATATAGTTTTTAGTGACTTCTTCAATAAGAAAACCCAGATTTTGAGGTAAGTGTGCTTCTCAGTGAGGTTCCCCTGAACTCAAGTGAGAAATGAGCTATATATAAATGGCTTTATTCTCAGTAGATTCACTGCCCCTTGAAAACGTAGTTGAGTACATATATTTTTATTATAATTTTTTGCTGCTCTGGTGTATGTGATATATTGAAGTGTTAGCTCCTTTGCCTTTTTTTTTTTCATTAAAAACATCATAAAACATTTAGGGGGTCTGTGCAGAAATTGCTATGACCTCTATTTATAATTGAAGAAAGCAATGTTTCCTTTAAAATATTACCAGAGAGCAGTATTCCTGACCGTAAGACCCTGAAGTCTGCTAACCAGATTTGTGCAGATTTCCATTCTCTTGTGTGCAATTACTAAAATGATGGGAAAGTAAGAGCATTGGAAAGGGAAAGAAATCTGGTAAGTAAGGAGGCCTGAAGCAAGCTTATAGGAGTTAGGTTTAATGTTTTGTTTTGTTGTTGTTGTTCCAGTGAAAGTAACTTCTATTTTTAAGGCTGCTAAATAAGCATGGTGCCTCTGTATGTTTCCTGAAGGATGCAGCCTCCAACCAGCTAGAAACTTTTCTTTGACACTGCATTTCTAACCTATATGTATAGGGATCCCCTGGGGATGTTGTTAAAAAAAAGATTCTGATTCAGAGGGTTTGGAGTGGGGAGGGAGGCTGCTTTTCCAACCAGGTAATTCAGCACTGCTGTCCCCAGACTGCAGTTTAAGTAGCAAAGCTCTAAGTGAGAACTGTCATTTCCTGAAAGGTAAACTACATAACCAGTCATTCAAACACTAACTCTGTGTTTACAGTCTGACTAGTTTGCTCCATGTCCTGACACGGTGCCTTTTGGATGACTTGCCAGAATTGCTCAGGTGACTCACTCAGCACTTGCTTCTTTCTATCATCTGAGAATTAGTCCTCAAGGCAACTAAAAGGCAAGGCAAACCATTCCTCATCTTTCATCATTCCTTCCTTCTCCTTCACATACCACATGCAATGCATCAGCAAGTCCTATCAGCTGTTCCTTCATAATATACCCCATATCCATCCTGTTCTCTCCATCTCCCTCATACCACACCACTCAGAACTATCAACATCTCTCACCTGGGCTTATAAGAGTCCCATATCGCATGTTCCTGCTTCTGCTCTTGCCCTACAGCAGCAAGGTGATCTTTAAAGAGTATGAATCAAACTGTGTCATTCATGCTTAAAATCCTCCAACAGCTTCCCCAGTACTCAAACTCAAACCCATGACCATGGTATAAAAGGACAACCTGCTCTGACTCTACAAATCTCTTTCACCTTGTCTCAGGCCCCTCTCCCCACTGAGCCCCAGTCCCACAGCCTTCTATCTAGGCATTGAACATAACACAGCAACTTCATTCATACGTCTGAGCTTTGTCCTGGCACTTCTGTCCGAAAGCCTTTTTCTATGGAGCTGGTGCCTTCTGATCCTCAGGTCACTTCCTCCATCCTCCAAGGGCCAGTGCCTCAAGGCCCTTTTTAAAGTCACTGGGCCCATTTCTCTATATTTCATCTGACTGCTTTATTTCATTTTTAGCCTTTATCACTTTCTCACATATCTTTTTTTTGTCTCTGTTTACTTGTTTTTTTTTCTGGCTCCCACCGATACATTAGAATATAAGCTCCTTGAGGGCCTGTAATTTAGTAGATGATACAGGTGGTGTTGAGGGGGGATAAAGGATGGAGGGAAGGAGAGGGGGAAAGGAAGGAAGGAAGGAAAGAAGGAAAGAAAGAAGGAAGGAAGGAAGGAAGGGAGGAAGGAAGGAAGGAAGGAAGGAAGGAAGGAAGGAAGGAAGGAAGGAAGGAAGGAAGGAAGGAAGGAAGGAAGGAAAGACAATCCCAACATCTCAGATCCAAACATTTCCATTTTTCAGTTTGATACTGAGTACTGTTAGAAATTATTCTCCTCTATTGTTCTAGGAAAAAGAGACAGAAATTATCGTGCATAGTTTAAAGGTTTAAAAATATTTTGTTATAATGAGTAGTGCATTTCTGTATTGAGTTTTAGTAACATCATTAACTTTTATTTCCAGAAACTCAAATGAGTTGAGAAAAGGCACCATTTGAAGAAATTTACATAAGAATGGCACTCTTAATAAAGTCTTTCCACTATAGATAATGCATTTGTACTGACAGAGCTCTAGGCCTGCCATGTGGGGACATAGAGAAAATAATTGCTAAATGGTCAACTACAGCTAGCATGGTCTGCAGTCATGAGGAGTAATGAAGCGTTCTGGGTCACTTTTGTGTTTAATCCCTGCCCTTGGCCTCCTTAGCAGGGTGTTCTAACCCCGGACAACCCAGGACCCAGAAAACAGGAGTTACCCACCTCGGAGTCATTGATTCCACATCCTGTGGTACACAGAATGTGCACCTTGGAGTCCACCAAGTCAGCATTCACATCTTGGCTCATTACTTCTTAGTGACGTGACTTTGAGAAAGTCCACGGATCTTTCTGAGCCTCTTTATTCTCACCTATAACATGAAAATAAGAATCTGTTGTGAGGTTTTAAAGTCATTTATATAAAGTACCTAGGCTCATGTTTTTGGGGACACTAGAGACTATAAAATTCTAAGAGGCAGACTTTATTTTACAATCCATGTAAATGGCATCATCATTTCCATTTTATATGTAAACAGTTCCTAGGCGTACTAATTTAGAAATATAATTTTACGTGGAATGTGCTATAAATGTTAGTCCTGAGTTATACAGGGAGGCAGGCCTTGGTGAACTAGGCAACCAGAACAGTCCTCTCATTGAAAGCAACTAAATATTCTGGGAGAGTTCTAAATAGATCATGGAGAAAAGAATAGGAGATATGAGGAAATCTAAGAAAGAGATTTAGAAAAAAATCAAATTAAAAATTATAATAATTAAAAATAAAAACAATGGATGAGGTAATCAGCAGATTAGAACCTGCTGAAAGGAGAATTAGTTAATGAGAAGCTAGAGATGAAGAAATTATGTAATTAGCTGAGGAAAGCAAAATGACAAACTATAAAACAGAAATTAAAAGACATGGAGTATAGAATCAGAAGGTCCAATGAAGGTTTTAATGAGGAAGAGGCACTATTTGAAAAAAAATAGTGTTTATCCCATCGTATCAGTTCAGTAAATTAAAATTTAATGTTTTGGTAAATTTTTTTCTTTTTAGTATTATGCTAGATGTATTTCATGCTGTTTTTCTGGTTGTAGAGGATAAACTATTAAAGCAGCAGATAAGTTTAGTAAAAAAAGGATCATACCAATTATTCTACATTTTTTAATCAAATTTTGTGTGTGTGTGGAAATATTAGAACCCATGATTTCTATTTTTGAGTCTTCATGCAAAGATGGACTTATCTTTTATTATCTTCAATATATATTTTAAAGTGTCAGTAGAATATGTCTTTTTGTGAAGAAATAGTTTCCAGTTTCTTGAGCTTCCATTTGTTTAAAGCAAAGTCTGGAGTATAAATATATTTAACTGGCACATTTAGAATCAGATTATGTAGGTTCTATTTGTATTAAAATAACTAATCTTAAAATCAAGATGAAGTGGATTTAATAATCCTAGTCTTTCTTTGCATTTAAGCTTATTCTCACTTTAACACTTTATCTAGACGATGGGCCAGAAAATATTTAATTATAAATAAAAGATAAGCACTATGACTAATTCTTAGCATATAGTTGGTATTTAATAAACACTTATTTGAATGACTGAATTGATGACTACTATATATTAATTTCAAACCTTAGGGAAATTAATTAAAAGAAAAAAATTAAATCAAAATAGATTTTTACATCTTGTTGGATGTGCTATCTTCTTAAATGTTATAGTGATCATTTTTGGTGTTAGTTACCTACTCTTTTGGCACAGAGTGATAGAGGAAGAAAGTGATTAGAAATTGTTTAGCAACATTTCCTGCCTATTAAAAATTAATTTTTACATGGTTTGATTTCAGAAGCCCTTTTTTATATGGCCTTCCTTCACTGAACCCTCTACAGTCCCTTTAATCAAATCTTTGAATTTGAAAACCCAGCTTGAAATACATGCAGGAAGACCTGATTAAAGGCCTTGCTGAGATTTTATTACCTGAGTATGAGAAGCTGTAGGCAAAATGTTCTTCCCACCCAGGATGTGGCCATGACATTGGACTTACAAGCATACAACAGGCCTTTTGGGTAACTGATCTATTTTGTTCTTTTTCATGTAGGGGAACAAAACAACTGTGCCTTTAGTAGCACTAATCATTGCTGAGCATTTTTACTGTCTTGGAATGTCCTTCCCCCAGTAGAACCTGCCAAAACCCTACTCATCTTTTAAGACTCAGCTGAAACACCACCTACAACATGTAGCCTTCCTCTCATATTCTCAGCTGAACTCCAATTAGAAAATGTGTTATGTTAGGTGTATAACACCTTTGGCAACTAAATGACAATTAGAGGTTAAAAGATTGTTCGAAAGTGCTATGTTCCTGCACAACTTTTTCAGCAAGACTGAGAATGTTTTAAGTTTTTTTATTTAATAAAAAAATTGTGGCCAGATTAGTAATACCCCACCTTGCATTTATTCTCCTTCTTTCCAGCTTCACTGCATTTTTTCTCTCTCACTCTTGCTGCCCTAGGATTACATCTTCTATTAAGCCTTAGTATATTTAAACAAAAAAGAAAAAGAAAAAAAAGGCATTTGCTTTTCCTGCTAAAAATCTGCAGGGAACATTGTCACCTATTATAAATACTGTAATATATTTGTCGACTTTCTTGCAGTAATTCTGAGGCCAGGGTCCTGTCTCACTCATTTTATCTCCCATAGTCCCATCTTTTCATATAGAAACTACATGATCTGGACATTTTGAGTGAACAAATTCTTCATCCCTGCTTCTACTTTGTTTACCATATCAATGTGTCTCAACGGACTTGGATATCTTTATCATGAATTCTTCTAAACGTTTCCATTTCCATGAAATTATCTTCTCTGTCTTCATAAAATCAAGCCTGAAGGGAAAGTCAGTCGAGATCTTTGGACATGCACAGAAATTAGAACCAAAAGCTATGCAAGGTGAGGTGTATACAGACTAAGCCACATTTTGAGAAAAATTCACAAGCTTAGAGCCAAGGCCAAGAAGAGCCAGTTAAGGCCCATGCCTCCCCCCTGAGCTCCTAATCATTTTATGTTTAGCCTGAGTTCTTTACTCTTAAACATCAAGCTCTTCAGTGACTTGGCTCCTTCTGCAGATATTGCACTAAAATAATGGATTTTGGAAAATAATCTTGGCACAGCCTAGTTTCTTTTTAAACATTTTTGATCAAATGTAGGGTTTTATAGTCATATTGTTTGTGAAATGCCTTTTCTGTACATTTTTATCATGGCAGTGTTTATGTTGCATGTCTAATTAGCTTCAACATACCAGATGAATTGTTTAAACCCGTCTGGCATGCTATAATTT
>NW_011888782.1:11076080-11079785 GCF_000151845.1 Pteropus vampyrus
AGAAATAAAAAGCAAGGATCCAAAAGCTGTGTCTTCATCAAGAGTCAAGTTCTTGCTGCTACACATTCCTCCATCTTGACACATTACACTATCTCGACACATTACACTATCTCAACACATTAAACTTTACTGATGCTCAGTTCCAAAAAATCTTAGAAGTGGAGGGAAACTTAGAAATGATCTAACCTCAGTTTCTTCTCTTCTTTTCCCCAGAAAAAGTCTCAATCTCTTCCTTCTTTCAACCTCTATTTGAAATCAAGTAGTAAATTTTTTCTCTACCAAAGCGCTCATGATCATGGGGACAGGATCTTTTTTTTTAATAACACTAAGTGCTACTACAATTAAAAATGAAAATAGCATATTTGTTATAGCATTTCACCATTTCGTGCTTTCATAAGTATTATTGCGTTTGAACATCACGATAGTCCTATGAGAGGAGACAGGAAATTTTAGACTCAATGAGAAAACTCAAGATCACAGAATTTTGTGACGTGCCCATATTGACACATACAATAATAACAGGAATTGCATTTATAGAGTCCTCATTATGTTCTAGGCATTGTGCTAAGGTGCTTTCCCTGCATTATTCTATTTAATCCTCCAAAAATACTATGATAGTTACTTTTATGCCCTCGTTTAAAAGATGATAAAATTAAAAATCGAGGATGTAAAGTAATTCATCAGAGGACTCACAGGTAAGAAGAAGAAGATTAAGGCCTTATCCCAGTTTCTACTGATGTTCTGAGCTACTGTGTTAGGGTATTTTATCAAATCTAAGATGGTATCACTGTAAGACATCATTATTTTATGTACCACTAAGAAAGAAAAATTACTGATAATTAAACTGTGACACTATTCTTTAGAAGTTTTCATTTATTTTTATTTTAAATTTATTTTTTAAATTTATTAGAAGTTATTTTAGACTTAATTTAGACAGATTCTTATCTATTGCTCTTAACCATATATAAAAAGGAAAGCATAAATGAAATAAATTGGTTAAGATGTTCCTAAACTTCATGACATTTAGAGATTGACTCTTCTCAATTACTTTTCAACTCAGAATCACCAATTGTCATACTTTGTGTCGTCAGGAACTTTGGCGATACAGCATATCTTAAAAGAGTGCTTCACTATTTTTGTCGGAATTTTTGCTGAGCCTCTGGTACCCACTATGTAAGATTTGAGTTCCACACATAATCAGTGACAACTACATCACAGCAGCACCCTTGAGGACAGGAATTGTCAGCAGAAATATTAAAAAGGAAACAATTATGTGGTTTAGAATCAATGGCATGTGGTTTACTGCCTCTTTGGTTTAAGGCAGAGCTGAGAATAAATCCCAAGTGTCTAGTATGTCTCTTAAGTTACTACAATATTCACTCTAATCATAAAAATCAGCTTTTTTTTTTTAAACTAAAAAACTTTTTAAAAATTTGCTTTCCTATAACACCTATTCCAGATAGTTTTTAATTTTTCCTACACAGCAGCCATTTAAGGATTCAAAGGAAAAAAAAGGGATTCAAAAAGAAGCATGAAGATACAATAAAGAAAGATTTTGGCAAAGATACACAGACACACATTTCCAAGTAGAAAAGTTGATCTGATTAGCACTAATGGGGAAAAAAAGTGTGTGTGTGAGTTGGGGGTAGGGAAGGATTAGTAGAAAGATTGTTCCCACTGAAACATTTAAGAAAAATGAGTGTAAAATGCCATTGATATGTTATTCCAGCTGTGAAATTAATTAAATATTACCATCCTGGTTGAACAAAAACAAAAACTGAGAGTCCTGGGGAGTATTGTTTTTTTGTTATTGTTGTTTGTTTGTTTTTTTAAAAAGGAATTTTGCCATTATTTTCAAAAGCATTCCTGTTAATCATACTTTTTAATCTTTGTATTTTCTGTCTACTTGCAAAGGTAAAGCAGTAAACCAGTTGCCTAACATTTTGTTAACCAAACTTCTTCAATCATTAATACTTTACTAATCAATTTAGTGAGTACTGTTGCTTATAATGAAAATCAAGAGATCTGGTACTATCTGAACTGTTTCTGAAGCCAATGGAGAAATAGTAGATGATATTTAGTAGAATTTTAGAACTGTATTTTATGAAATCTTTTAAGTAGTCAAAAATTCAAAGGTTCAACAGTGATATCATAGATTAAAATGGTGAAGAGATAAGTTCTAGAGTTAGCCTGCCTGGGTTTCAATCCAGGTTTTGCTTCTTATTAGCTGTCACCTGGGTTACTTCCTTTTTTCTATGCCTCTGTTCTTCAACAATAATATAGGTACCCTCCTAACAGATTTGTTGTAGGAATTAAATGAGCTAATATGTGTAAAGTTCTGGTATATAGAAACCAAATGTATTAGCTAGAATGATAATACAATAATATATATGGAAATCCAATGTCAACTAAAATGTTTTCTTCCCTGAAAACTAGATTCTACATTCTAACTAATAACAAAATAGTCTACTTTAGGGGCAGAAAAAAATGGCTATACTATCCACATTAGATTAGAATTGAGTGATCTTTTAAAACTAGATTTATGCTTTTTTTATGTCATTTTATCCATCATAGAGGAATCAGCATGTAACTAGGGATGAATTTAACCCTAACTATCACTGCCTCTCCCTAAGTCTGAATGACAAAACCAACCTCACGTCTGAAACCTTCTTGCTGTTACATAGACTTTCCCCATAAGTGGATTTTTTACTCTATGAACTTTAAAGTTATAGCACTATATGAAGATTAAACTCTACTTTAGGTTGCTTAAAAATAAGATAATGAGAATTTGGAATGGGCATAATGAAGATCTTTTGGAGCCTATCATACTTTCTTTTTAATAGCCTAAATTTAATACACTAGAAACATGTTTTCCCTGATACTCTAAAGCTACTCTATCCAGGAAACCTTTCTCTGATGGTACAAATGTTTTTTTGCCTGATCTGATATAGTAGCCACTAGCTATATGTGGCAACTGAGCACTCAAAATATAGCTAGAGCAACTGGAAACTGAATTTTAAATTTTAATTAATTTTAATTCAAATAGATTCATGTGGCTCACAATTACCACACTGGACAGTAGAGTTCTAAACATTCTTCTTCATATCATTTCTATTTTCTTGGGAATTATAGAGATAATCCCTCTTACACAGACATCTGACTTTTAGGAAATGTAGACATCCATTCACTAGCTGAAAAAAACAGAAGTAATAAGTAGGAAAAGCCAAGAATGACAAATATTAGCTTATTCTACAAATGATTCTTGGTGATGTCAAAGTGTTGTGCTTGACACGTTAAGGATAAGTTGAGCAGCACTGGGACTCTCACCTAAACAATTGGACATAAAATAAGACAGCCAGGAAAGCCAGAAATACATTGATTTTGGTGAGAAGATAAAGCTAAATGTTAGAAAAAGAGAGAATAAAGACTTTTTGAAAAGCAAGTACTGTATTAAGTCATTTTTTTGAGACAGGCAGTTCATGAAGCACAAATAATAAAAGAAATAAATAGAAAAAGTAGATTTTTATATAAGGACAAACCAATCTAGGGCCATTTACCAAGGGGAAAAACTCTATTTAAGGAAAACTCCAGAGACTGTCACAGTGTCATGGATAGCATTCACAATGTTGAAATTAATTCATTAAGAAAAAGTTTGTTATAGTTTTGAAAAATTCCTTTTATGAAGACAGTAAAATATAAAATTTT
>NW_011888782.1:11082115-11101934 GCF_000151845.1 Pteropus vampyrus
AGAGAGAGCAAGAAATTGAAAAACCTACTAAAGAAATAATGATGGAAAACTTCTCTAACCTGGTGAAGGAAATAGACATACAAGTCCAGGAAGAGCAGAGTCCTAAACAAGATAAACCCAAAGAGGCCCACACTAAGACACATCATAATTAAAATGCCAAAGGTTAAAGATGAGAGAACCTTAAAAGCATCAAAAGAAAAGTATACAAGGTAGCTCCCGTAAGACTGTTAGCTGATTTCTCAACAGAAACTTTGAAGACCAGAGGAATAGGCACAACCAAGATTACTCTACCCAGCAAAGCTATCATTTAGAATTGAAGGATAGATAAAGAGCTTTCCAGACAAGAAGAAGCTAAAGGAGTTCATCAATAACAAAGTAGTATTACAAAAAATGTTAGAGGGATTTCTTTAAGAAGAAGAAGAAAAACAAGATTAAAAATATGAATAATAAAATGGCAATAGCTACATATGTATTAACAGCTACTTTGAATGTGAATGTATTGAATGCTCCAATAAAAAAGATAGGGTGACTGAATGAATAAGAAAACAAAATTTTTACATATGTTGCCTACAAGAGACACACTTCAGATCAAAAGACAAATACAGACTGAGGGTGAAGGTATGGAAAAAGATATTTCATAAAACTGGAAACAAACAAATAAAAAAGGCTGGGGTAGCAATATTTATACCAGACAAAATAGACTTTAAAACAAAGGCTATAATAAGAGACAAAGAAGGACCCAGTAATCCCACTTCTGAGTATTTATTTGAAGAAACCCAAAACACTACTTCAAAGGGACATGTGCATCCATCTATTCATTGCAACATTAATAGCCAAGATATGGAAGCAACTTTGGTGTCCATCAATGGATGAATGGATAACAAAGAGGTAGTACATATATACAAGGAAATATTACTCAGCCATAAAGAAGAATGAAATCTTGTCATCTGCAACAACATGGATAAACTTAGAGGATATTGTGCTGAGTGAGTAAGTCAGACAGAGAAAGACAAATTCCATATGATTTTACTTACATGTGGAATCTAAAGAATAAAATAAATAAAATGTAAATAAACTCATTGATACAGAGAACATTTTGATGGTTGCCAGATGGGAGAGGGTTTATGGGGGTAGGTAAAAGGGGAAGGTATCAAGAAGTACAAATTGGTAGTTATGTAAAATTGTTATGGGGATGTAAAGTATATCATAAGGAATATAGTCAGTAATATTGTAATAACGATATATGGTGTCAGATGGGCACTAGACTTATTAGGGTGATCACTTTCTAAGTTATATAAATGTCTAATCACTATGTCATACACCCAAAACTAATATAATATTGTATGCCAACTGTATACAGTTTGAAAAAATTAAAATTAAATAAATAAATTCATATGTGGTCCTTCTTTAAATGGATTTATGGCTTACCATGAAAACTTTTCTTGTTTTTCAACCTTAATCAGGGCATCGATTTTCTCTTTTGATAAATGTAACCCATAGAGAATGAATTGGTTTGTTTCATAAATAGTTGGATTTCTAGATTATTAGATTATTGCCTAAAAAATATAATGCAAGAGTAACTAAATTACAATGATTAACATAGCCAGAGAAGACCACACCAGAAGAAGCATCACAAATCTGAACATAGCATGCGCTTTATGTCTCTGCTTAATTGGTGTGCTGAAATGGGAAGAGAGGGTGGTTTAATAGATGTGATGGGACTGGATTTCAGTACTGAAGGAAGGGAAGAGTTTGAGGATAAAGAGAGAGGGCCTTGAAAGAACCATCATTAGCTTAAAAGATGGGTTCAGGGAATGTAGTAGGAGGAATTGGTGGTGTTCTTATCAGATAGTTCAATGGGGAAGTAGAGTGATACGTATTTGATGAGTTAGGTTGGGTTGATGTTGTTAATGGCATTGAATACCAAGCAGATTTACTAAGAGCACAAAAGAGCCAGCGATTTCATTTTACCTAAATTGTTATGAAAGAAAAAATGTGTTAAGCAAGGAGCAGCACACAGGTTTTCAAACTGTAATCACGGAAGTGCTCAAGCATTGCTTTCGATGAGGGTTCATTACTCTCAGGGTTTTAATGTAGACCAAAAGCCCTATTATTTTCATCAAACACTGACTATTTCTACCATTTTAAAGGATTTTTCATGTAACTGAGTAGCATTTAAAAGAATGGGCTTATACAGCCAAAGAAAACAAGCTTTAAGAACTTAAAAATTCAAGAAATTTTGAATGTAGCTGGAATGCTTGTAATTCCTCATTTCTCGCATAGGATATAGCTTGATATTGTAAGATATGTTTTCTGTTTTAACAGTAAAATGAGTAAAGATTGTGATTTCTGTCTCTTCCTTACCTTTAAGAAACGGTAATATTAAAAATTCAGAAATACTGGGTCATATATACAGTGTAGTTTTGGTTTTGTTTGTTTATTGATATTTTGCAGTGATTTATAGAAAAAAAACAGTGAAATCAGTTTGATCAGATATCAAGAAAGCAAATAGTTTCGTTTTCAGTAAAAAATTTTGTTTTTTATGTGGATATTGAAGTTTGGAGAGCTTTACAAATTGTAAACACATTTTTGTTGAATTTGACTATGATTCTATATTTCCAGCAGAAACTAATACCTTAGAACAAGATTTACCAGACCTGTGAGTGCCTCTTAGCTGCAGCTTTGTTTATTGCCATTTAAATGATTGTGTAATAAAAAGCCATATACCCATGTTAAGTTTCCACTGATATTTTTTAAAGAATGTTGGCCAAAGAGTTCTTTCTTCTAATCTCCAATTGTCCCTGTCTTCTCAGCCTGCAGTCATGATTGAGAGGTGGAACCATTTTGTAAGACCAAAAGGCAAGGGTTAGTTGAGTTTAAAAGAAACTTGCTTTTGAAAGACTAGTACTCTCTGAAATAGCCTTTTGTCTACACAGGAGTAAAGGTACTCCAAACATTCTTTTCACCTAAGATCAAACTTGAGATCTCATTTAGGGGAGGCTTGCTCAGGCAACTGAAGAGATAAAAGGCTCTAGCAGAACAAGTCAAGAAGGCTTTGTTTTGACTTCAGATGATATACCTTAAGGTTACAAGGAATTCCAGTCTTCAGGGAGCTACAAGCCTGTCTTTCAAGCTATTCCCCAACATCTGGCATGGCTAAGAGTCAGGAGGTGATTGGAGACTATTTGGGAATGCTCAGATTACAGTTATGTATAGATGAAAGAAGACATATCCAAGAAATTACTAAAAGTTAACTGTTTATATTTTGCCCCAGGCTATGATACTTCCTTTAAAAAAACAGCATCATAATTGAGACACTAAAAAAAAAAAGTTCTTCCAGTTTCTAGGTTAAACATTGATTTAAATAGGACCACTCATTCAGTTCCTGCCTCAGGTTTGTTATGCCAAGGAGTACAGGATAATGCAAAACAGACAAATATTTAACTTGCATTACTTCTTACTGTTTCTATTTAAATTTTAAACCCAGTGATCTAATTAACAATGTAGTCTTCATTCTTGTAGATGTGAACATGAGGGGACACTTCAAAACAACATTAGTTTCAAAGGAAAGAAAATCAGAGTGGCTGTTCAAGATTATTTTGTTATTATAATAATTATCAATTATCTAAGGGAGCTGTCAACCTAGATAATTTTTCTTTATAAATCACTACAGTATTTTTAATTGAGGCCACATATAAGCAAAAAAGAAAGAAAGAAAGAAAGAAAACACCATTAGTTTCAACCTTCACTTGACTAAATTAGTATTAAAATAACTAATTAATAAGAGTTCTGCATTCAAAAAAATTTCTCTTTTATCATATGATCTTATATAAGATATGATTCTTTAAGAGAGGGTTCAAAAACACTGTGGACTGAAATCTATAGTATCAGACAGGAAACTGATAAATGTTCTCCAAGATTTTGCCTTTTCCTGGATAACTATTGTCACTGACAAATATACATTCTGCCATTATCTGACGTTAACATACTAGATGTGTAAAGATGGTACAAATAGAATCATTTCAGGTCCCTTTGGCTTGTTTTTAACTTAACTTGTATCTCTCATGGTTTTTGAAGAGGCACCCAACCTATTTGTTCTGACCCAGTTCATTTACTTCCCAGGTGGCCACTCATAGGTAAAATGATCTGCCAGTTTCAGACTCTTATCCATTGAAATTCTGCTTCCCATTGTCTGGGAGTAGCTAAAAGCCTTAGGACTGTGACAGATTTAGCCATTCAAGCGGAGAGTCAAAGGGCTGTCATTTTAGTCTTGTGGTGTTGACTTCTCTCCACAGCATCTCAATTTAGATATTTGCCAGTTTAAACATGAATGGTTTCCTATACTTCTATATTCAAAGCAGAACTTTTAAAAATAAATTATTATTTTCCTAGTAGGGGAACTTTGTTCTTCTAGGAATCCTAAAGTCAGTTTTTTTTCTAAGAAGTGTAAATCAGTTGGATAAATCCAGATTTTTATAAAATGAAGTTGCTCTTATAGTAAATGAAGTGTCTCCCTTGCCTAGTGATATGAAAATCAGGTGTATGTGAAAGATTTGTGGGTCGTAAGATTGAGAATTGGAAATATTAATACTTCTGATGATGTCTGCATATAGAATTCTCTTAGCCTTGCCACTTCAAGTATAGTCCTAGGATCAGCAACATTGACCTCCCCTGGGAGCTTCTTAGAAATGCAGAATCTCTGGCCCCAGAACTTCTGGATCAGAATCTGCGTTTTAACAACATCTCCAAGTGGCTAGGATGCACGCTCAAGTTTGAGAAGTTCTGCTCTACAGCTTAATAAACTACAGCCAACACCAGCTCATTTATCCCTCACAATAATACTATGAGGCAAAGCTATGATCGCTGTGCCCTCCCCTCTCTCACTAGAGTCTTCTTCCAATACAGGAAATATTTTTCTTAATAGCCCATCAACGGCATGTCTGAGTACGTGGCCGTTTGCCATTATCATTAGCTTTAGGGAAAGTTAACTTTGGGCTAACAGGAAGATGGTGTTTCTGCCTTCTAAAGAGGGAATGCTGCCTCCAAGAGAGCCTACAGGAACCGAGAGCAGAGTCTGACAGTCAGCAAAAAGGCTGCAGTCCATAGCTGGCTGGTTTGCACTTTATCTCATGACCTACGGTCAAGATGAGGGAGAAATTGGGGTCACAGAGAAACTATAGCTGCTTAGTAAACAAAGCATCTCCATGTCTAGGCCTTTGCAGTATGGGTGGACCCAATCTTGGAGATAATGATATATACATGAAATATACATGATTTTTAAAAAATGTTTTACCAATGGATCTTCTGGACTGTTTCTGAAAGAGGAATTCAATGCTGGAACAGGCAGATAATTTGTGCTTTTAGCTGAGCGGCATTTATGCTGAGTAGCAGTTAGCCTGAAGTATCTACTGATATTAAGTAAATTGTTTCTTGCCGATGAATTCTTTACTCACTTTGCCATTCTGCAATCAGTATTTACATGCAATCTCCCAACTCACCTAGCAGTCTGTTAGACGTTATAATTTAGCTAGCAGCTGCTAACACATTGAGGCAAATTGAAAGAGGCAGCTACTAAGCTTCTCTGACAGTGAGGGATGATGAGGCAAGGGGAGATGCCGAGGCACTTTAACAATTGTGTTTCCTATGTAAATCTCAACTAGATTTACTATTTGTATGCCCCATTTTTCTTCAATATTTCTAAAATCCCTCTAGTATGCAACTCAACCAAGTTGTGTAATTTAGTTTGACCTAGTATTTAGATTAAGGTCAAGGCCACCTGATCCAATCCATAACAATACAGTGTCTCAAAGGAGGCTCCCAAAGGTGTGTGTCACACCAGCTCAGGTTAGAGTTGGGTCACCTGGGCATCCTAACCAGTGCCCTCCTCCTGAACCTAGAGTTATCCACATAATACCTTGTTAACCTTTGTGTAGGTCTTTCTGTTTCCTTTATTATAAGATTGAACCTGACCTCAATGAGTGACCTGAAACTGTTCCACCTTCACACCTAGAAGCAGTGTAATGCAGTGGATGAGTAATCACACTTTGAAATTAGACTGCCTGGGTTGAGACGCCATTCTGCTCTTGGAATTATATGACTTTAACATCCTCTTTTGGTGCTCAATTTTTTTTATCTTTTAAATGGGCAGTTGTAAGGGTTGAAGTAATGCATATAAGATGCCTGGCCCACAGCCTGGTACTAAGTGGAGGGCGGGGGCGGGGGGGGGGGGTGGTAAACACAGTGCCTGAAGCCCAGTGGTCAATCAAAAAATGTGCATTTCCTTTTCCTCTACCTCTGAATAGGAAGAATCACACTAGCTCACCGTCTGTGAAAGATACTCACAACTTTACAGCAGCCAATGATCCCCAAACAGAAATTGTTATTGTAGGAACAAATTTTTCTTCTTCATTATCTATCTACTTAGGTATAATCACCGGCGACTGACAACCTTTAGTTTGAACATTCAGCAAAATATGTCGAGCAACTACTAGAGCAAAAGTTTCTAGTCTCAAGGATTAGAGTACTTGCAGAGGTGACTTCATATAAGTATCTGGAAAGTTAATACAAAGCAGAACCTGGTAGGGCACTTAAAAAGGATATAGACCTAATACAATAGGGATTCAGAATCAGTAAAAGAGAGTTCTCTAGAAAAGTGGTATTTGAACCAGAAACTGAGTGGCATATTAGGATTTCAACCAGCAGAAACTGGGAAGGATGTTTCAGATGAAAGAAGTGAGGCAAGCCAGGGTTAGTTGGCAAAGAAGAAAGGGAAGCTGTTTGGAAAGCATATAGCAGCCTCGTTTGATTTCCCCATTTGACTGGGAAAGGGAGTCTGCCAAATATCAAGCAAGAATGGAATGTTTCCTTAAAAGAGGAGGCATCCTCTACTTTGCTTCTTCACCTTCCTGGGCCTTTGTGGAGCTATGAGAAACCAAAGCCTTGGGAGATTCTCTTCCCTTTTTCTCCAGCCTCCATCATTGTCTGGATGCTCTAGATTGTATATCAGCACTAGAGTCTTCGGTCCTTTGTCATTCTTTACACTGATGACCTCACTTGGAATCCATTCAGATGAATGATGGCTTCTCCTCAGAATGTAGAGGAAAAGTTGCCACCCTCTGAGTGAAGAGAGACCAACAGTCCTTTCCCGGACACCTGAGAGAGAGCAGCATTGTGGAAGTGGTTCTAGAATGGGATGAGGGGTGGGTACTACAAGGAAAACTGTTCCCAAAGTGCAGCGTGGTGAGGGATGGAGAAAGATAGCAGTGAATCAGAGACCAAACTTCTCTGGTTAAAGAATTCAGATCAAATCGGCATTAAACATTAAAAAAGTGACAATGTAATATAGCACCCCCTCCCCCCAAAAAAGTTTCATTGACTAAAGTGACTCTTCATAGAATACCTGAGTAAGTGGCATAATGTCAGATGCTAAATAGGCTTGTCTTAACTGATGTAGTTCAACTTCTTCGCATTGGTAAGTAACACCATTATCAGTCACACTAATGGCCTGGCCTTGGTGTTTTAAAAATCTGGTACACATTGGTGGCAAATAAAGCTAGAATGTGGTTCCTGGCCAATAAGAGCATGTGGTCAGGCATCTTAAGGCTATATAGGTCAATGAACAATAAATTAAACCAGTGGAGGGATTTGGGTGGCATAGTATGACTCAAGACTCTGCTCACCTTTCATTGACCTTGTCTGATTAGGACTTTGGCATATAATGTGCTTAATTTTGGTGATATACAATTTTGGAATACAAATCGATTAGAGAAATCAGCAGACCTTTTGTGGCTTTTGTCCTCGCACCTAAGATAATGTGGACTCTACTGTTAGAGGCAGATGATCCAGAAGCTACTGCTGCAGACCTTTTATGGGCTAGATTATCTCAGCATATAATTTATATATTTCAGTTGCTTTATTGGCTCCCTGTAAAGCACAATATTGACAATAAAATTGCTATTTTTATCTTACCAGCCACTGTATGGTCTTTGTTCCTCTGTGTTTAATGGCCGTATGTTCTTCTCTTCCAACTGCTTTGCTGTTCCCCTGACAAATAGCCACAGCAAACAAGGACTCCAGAATAATGTCTAATCTTTACCAGCAAACTGTCTATCCTGCTGACCCTGTGGAAAACTAGGAACATATTGAATGTATCATGGAACAAATTAAGGGTGTGAGACTTAATGCAGCCAAGGAAGTGATCATAATGCCATATGTCTGGGAGCCTTGAGTGATTCTTAGAGCTCCAGCTCATAGAGTTACTCATACTGAACACTGTAAATTAAAAAAAAGAAAAAAGAAATTGTACAGTTCAGCACTTATCACTTTTTAAGTTCATAAAAGAATGAATCTTCTTCAGTCTGACTGCTCAAGTGGACATTAAACACAAGAGAAAAGACAAGTAGTGCCTTAGATTGTTTGGACATCTGTCTGTCTTCTTGACTCATCATTGCTCTTCTTATACCTTGTCACAGTAGTCATTCCTATGAGACATACTAATTAAATTAAAAAGGGACATACTGAGGTTTAGAGCCAAACAGCCTGCATTCAAGTTCTGGCCTTGTCTACTGCTGGCTCTGTGACCCTAGATGAGTTTCTCAGCCTCTCAGACCTTCAGTCTCCTTATTCGTACAAGGATGAGCAAAGAATTAATAGATGCAGATTACTCAGAACCATGTCTTTTTTATAACCAGAACTTACTGGTTTTATTGTAATTCGTTAACTACTCTTGGTCCAAATGTTCAGTGAGTTCAGAGGGTGGTAAGTTTTTTTTCTGCAAAGAGCCAGCTAGTAAATATTTTGGGCTTTGTGGGCCATATATGATGTCTATTGCAGCTGGTCAGCTCTGCTGTGGCAGAGCAGACAGCAGCTATAGAAAATATGTAAAGAAACAGGCATGGATGTGTTCCCATAAAACTTTATTTATGGAACACATACAATACAGGATTGGACATAGTTGGCCTTTCAAATTAATTCCTTTGGCTGCCTCAACTCTTTCTCTAAGCTTTTGTATTTATATACAGGCTTCTATGCCAGAACTCCAGCATTTGTCTCAACTGTGCAGTAGAATTACCAGAGATGTTTTTAAAAATGCTTATGCTGAGCTGTATGCTCTGATATGTTGGTCAAGGGTGAGTCTCCAGTCATTGGTATTTTATACAAGCTCTACAGACAATTCTGATGAGTAGCCAGGATTGAGAACCATTGATGATAAAATTTGTTGGGGCCCTTGTTAAAAAAAGGAAAACAGATTTACAGACTTCTGCCTGCAAATTTGATTCAGTTCTGGCTTTGGTCCGGGAATCGGTGTTTTTAACAAGCACTCCACGTGATTCTTATCATTAGGCAAGTTTGGGAAACTTGTCCTCTTTCCCTACTTTCTCCATTAAATGTTACTTGTCCTGCAGATTCTCCCCCATAATTATGGAGCAATCGATGCCAGGGCCACGTTTCTGGGGAAGCCTCATATAAGCCAAAGGAATTACTTCCAGAGTACAAATTCTGAATTTTCTTCCAGTCTAGAGAGTGGGGCCACTGTGTGACAGAGACTTTCCTGGGTGATTGAGTTGAAATGACATCTCATTTCCAGAATAAGAGCCTCAGTTTTATGTGAAAGAAAAATTGTTGCTGTACCAAGTGAGAAGATAATTTGGGGCCAAAAAGACTTTCTATTTTTTCCTAGGTATAGAGGATAAATAGAAATTATACAAGACCTGACATTGGTTTATAAATGATGTAGCTGTAAACTAGTGTGAAGCATGCCCAGGCAGTCTAGGAGCAGCAAAGGAAGTCATTGGAAATAACCATTAGTATGAAGTCTGGTTATCTCTTGCCTCTCATCCAAAGTTTTAAAAAATGATAATAAAGGGAGTACAGGTAAGACTCATATCAGGCTTTGTAATTTCTTGTACAATAGAAAAAGAGTAATACGTATTTTTCAATCTGATACCAAAATAACGTTGTAATGTTAACAATCTGAAACAAAATCCTCTTTTCTAGTCAGTACATCAGCGATATTGCCAACAGCCTTATCAACCCTGTCCTCCTATCTTAGCTTCCACTAAAGAGCTAGAAAAGCTCTTCACTTCCCCAGCTTCCCCTGCAGCATGGACTGGTTATATAACATAGTCCTGGCCATTGAGACTTAAGCAGAAGACTGCAGAATTCTTTTGAGAAAGCTTTGATTGTCCTGGTACAAGACATACCTTTTTATCCCCTCTCGCACTTCTTCCTACACTGATGGTAGAGACCATCTGTTTCTATGAGGCAGAAAGCCAACATGTTAATAAAGGCAGAAAGGAGATAAGGGGACCTGGGGTCACCTAGGATTTCATTGAACTATACTCCTTTTCTGGTTTGCCTTGTCTCCAGACTGCTGTTTATATGACATAGTGAAACATTTTTACTGCTTAACCCACTCAGAAATTCTGTTACATGCAGCTAAATTTCTAACTGGAGTATGTAAGCTACATTTTTCTCTATTACAGAGAGTGCGATAGTTAAAAGACATTCACACCCTGATATATTGATGTAAGCCTTCTGAATGAGCCAGCCAGGAAGGCCTTTTGCTGACAGGTTTTGAAAGCACAAACTGTTCTATCCACTGGCCAGAGGCAGTGTTGCTTTTATTAATCATGGACAGAAATTTTAAAAGAAAGTGTAATACCAAAAAAAAGGGAACCAACTTAAAAAAAAAAAAGTTTTTAAATACTCTTTCAAATAAATAATCTTGATGTTTTACAAAATCACTGGTTCAGTAGATCTCATTGAATCGGTGAGGCTGGATCAGTGAGGGATGGCTCTTCCAAGAGATTTTATGGCACTCTGTATGGGATCTTCTTTTAGTTTGACTTGCAACAGCCTTTCCTATAATACTGACTGAGATAACCACTAATTACTAAGTAATAAGTATGGCTGTTCTGTAACGAAAGCAGCTGATGCAATGGCAAATACAGGTTCAGACCCTGCTGAAAAACTTACAATCTTTGTGAACTTGAGCATGTTATCTAATTTCTCTGTGCCTCAGTTTCCTCCTGTGTAAAGTGCGGATAATAATTCATTGGCTCTTAGCATTACTGAAAGGTCTGAGCCAAATTATTATAAGCAAAAATGCCAATCATACAGCCTGTTACCTAGTAGGTAGTTGCCAAATATTTCCTTTCTCGTTTTCAAGGCGCCACTTAGCCTTAGCTTAGCTCTATCCTTACACATCTTATCCTCTGAAAGTAAGGGACTGTGAGCTGCTTTCTCCTCTTTCTTTTCCATTTTATTTCCATCATCTTAGCTCGCTGTATCTGGTCTCTGTCGGCCTCTGAGCATCAAAGAGATAGAAGTAAAGAATTCATTTTATTCCAAAATGCTATGGAGATGGACTGAAAACCATCTAGTGACATGGTCATTCCATTACCTCCCTCTGAACTTCATCTAGAAATAACACTCTTGAGCGGGGAAGAAAACTTAATTACCACCTGTATGCATTTGGGAGAGAGAGAAGGGATATTGGGAGTGGGGACACAGAGAGGGTGATTTAGTCTGTAGGAGATATATGTAGTGACATGGCGAATCTTTCATAGGAATAGGTTATAAAATCCATGAAAACTTGCTCTATTGACAATTAAGTATTGTCGAAATTACTCTAGACAATCAAATTACTCATAAAGAGGATCATTCATGTGCAGTTTGGCATCTACAATTTTTTGTAGTAATGCACATATATAAATATATAACCTAGAGAATAATATATAGTAGATAATAAAGAGTACATACGCTGACTACCAGAAAATGTGATTATGGACAAGTTACTTCTTTGTGCCACTTCTATTATCTGCTAAGTGGGTTGGTACTCATATATACACCATGAGAGGCGCCTGGAAAAATAGGCCAACTGAAGGCATTTATATCCACGGCCCCTATTTCATGCTGGGGCTGGACATAAACTCAAAATGAGAGAAGACGATCACTGTCTAGTATTTAAATTGATTATTTCTGTCTCCCAGTTACTTCCCAGTTACATCCATAGTCCACGTAGTTTAACTGTGCATAACTTAATGCATTTTTCTCTCTCTTTCTCTCTCTCCCCCACTTTCTCCCTCCCTCTCCCTCCCTCCCTTGATCTCTCTCAGAAAGTTTCCATTTGCGTTATTCGTTGCCAACGATTCTGTTATATGCCTCAGAAGAATAGGTCAGCACAAGAACGCTGTTTATAAAGTTAATGAAATTTTAACAACTTTAACTATATTTGTGAGCATCAGAACATCATGAGCATCAGGATCTTAAACTTTAGACCTGAAAAATCAAATTAATATCAAGATAAAACAGCAAGTGTCCAACAAAAAGCTCGGTTCACGTGACAGGCAGAAGGGCCGGTCTGGAGCTGGTTTCAGGAAGAAGGGGGCTCCCTAAAGAAGAGCAGCCTGTGTTTGCAGCATCTGACTTCTAGCACCAACTCCTAGAGCCCCAAGCCTGGAGCTGGCACCAATCAGCCTGTTCTCTAGATGCCCAAGACCATGGAAATGGCCAATTCCTTGGTTTCCTTCTGGTTCAGATGCACTAGGTAGGGAGAGGATCAGGTATAGACACCCGGACATTCAGAAAGGCAGATGTAAAGAAATCATTTCTATCTTAATTTGTGGTAAATTCTAAACAAGAATTTTTCTGCTTTGCCCTCCTAGGAAATCCAGCCCAATTTTCTTACATATACGTAGAGTAAAACCACTTGAGAGAACAGTCACGGGTTATATATTAGTGCACTGGTTGTGTATTCAAAACAATCTTTTTAAACATGATTACACGAAGCCAGGAAAGAAGTTCTCTGACTTTCAAGTGAGTAAGAATAATCAAAAATTCTTAAAGAGTCAAGCCTTCTAGTAGGTTAAGAGTAACATGAGAGGCAAGATCTCAGTGATGGCTATGAGAAAAATGCCTAGACAGCCGTTTATGTGAGAACAAATAATGTACAAGTTAAACATCCACTACCCCAAAGAATTTTTTTTCAAAGGCAGGTATGTGCTATTTATTGGGTGGGGGTCAGACTGATCTACATAATCATAATATTTTTTATTTACAGCCAGCGGACAATTGCCTGAATGGCTTTATGCATAGACTTAGATCTCTTCTGACTGGATTGTCCTGGAAAAAACCATTCTGTGTTTTCTCTTTTATGGAGAAACAGCTGGTCATACCTCCCATTTTGCCTCATGGCTTCCATTTGGCAGACACGAAATGCAGGTGCTGCATCTCTGAATCGAAGCACTGCATTTGGTTCGAGGGGAGAGAATGGCACCTCCTGGAAATGTTTAGAGTTACAGTTTGAAGGAGTGTTTTGGTCCTGCACAATTACATTTTTACTGACTTCCTTTACATTTTCCTAAGGCAAATGTAACTTTAATACCTAGCCAGCTTTAGAATTTTTTTCCTACCTCTTCTTTAATCATTTACAATGGAGAAAGCCCCCTTATGCCAGGCAGGAAAGGGAAAGACATTAAGTTGAGAGATCCTCCAACATCTTGTAATACTTTTCCTTTAAGAGCCTCATTTCTTTTTCTCCAGCTGCTTTCATCTCTTTGATACATAAGAGTACACTAAGTTGAATCTATAAACAGAACCCACTAATTAAGAGTAATTGCTTCGGAGATTGGTCCAGACGATTCAGCATTATATGCATGTTCTTCTCAGATATCCATTAGCTGCTAATAAGATACTACAGATGTGCCAGTCTGTTTCCTGTTTCCGTCTATTGTACCTTTATTGCCATATATGGACCAATCGGATGGGCGGAACAATAAGTGGATGTCCTTTTGCTCCCTGAACATGTCTCAAAGGAATGTTTGTTATTAGATTGCTTTTTCTGTTTAGTTTCACATCAGTATGTTAATAAAGAAAACATAACATGGAGAAAGTTTTTTGTTGCTTTTCTTCACTTCTGCCTCCTAACTGGTTATTGTTTAATTAAGTCCCTTTGAATTGATTTTTCAAAGTGTGTAATGCAAATATGCCTGGGCAATGTGAGGAGCGGGGGAATGACATTCTTCCTCCTGCTCTCTTGAAAAGAAAGTTTCCATCTCAATGTTTTAAGTACTTAGAAATTCAGCATGAATATCATGTTGCTATATTTGACTGATTTACACTTGAGACTTGGTAAAAAGCCTATGAATTATTCATTCCCAAGTGACTCTATAAGCCAGAACACCAGAAATCACAACCCCCATTGAAGTTTATAAAGTGAAATAGTTTAAATACTCTCCAGACAGGCGGATGTCTATAGAGTAGGTTTTCCTTCTGATTTCGAATTGCTGTGCTTTTCCACTCACTTATTTTTTTTTTATTTTAGGATAACTTAACTAAAGGTCTTACCCTTTCCTATGGTAAACCTGGTGAATATATTTTGAAGTTGGTGCAAATGTTATGTTATAAATAAAGTAGACTAGTAATTGGTACCTTTTGTTCCTCTTAGGTCTAAAGGAAATTTGTTAGAAGAATAAAACAACAGAGGGGAAAATAATCATTGACTTTTTCTTTGGTCTATATGGAACTAAAAGTGAGAAGAAGTAAACTACAATATATTAAATAGAATTAAACACTACACCTAAGGAAGGAAATAAATATGTAATTCAATGAAAACTATATAGTATACGTTATAGATATAGTACATGTATACATACATATATGCATACATGTATATATACACATATACATACATATATATACATACATATATAGTAATACCAACTACTTGTAATATTAAAGGATTCTACATAGTCGCTGTATTATGAAGTTTACAAATATGAGTCTTGGCAGCTAACTTTTTATAGGAATACATTAAAATCATTTAAAATGCTACTTATAGCAGTAATACTTTAACCTATGTGCTCATCTGAATTCATAAACTAAACAAGGTCAGGTGGGGGCCATTAGCTGGATGACACTTCCTAAGAACAGTCAAAGCTTCTAAAAATACGTGGGCTGCCGTATTAGACAGGAGCTTTCTCCACGCATTATTTCAAGTGGAATCATGACAAATGTTTGAGGGGGAAGAGGAGTGAAATGCCTTAGGGGAAAAATAGAGTTTTGAATCTATTGATGGGTGCCATTCGTTACTACTTTAATGGAATTCTTCATTTCTTGTCCAGCATTCATAATCCAAACCATCCAAGTAATAGACACAAGGTACGTGTGTGTGTGTGTGTTTGGTAGAGGAGAGGTGTCCTGACTTTTTGTTCACCAGAAAATGTCATCTTTCTCCTGGTAATTCACTGTAGAGGATTTGCCCAAAAAGAAAGCTCTAATTGTAGCCATTGGTTAAATTGTTTTGAGAAGTCGATGCTATTCATGAAAAAGATAAAAACTAATTCAGATACTAGAGAAATTTAGGAGGGGAATGTCGTTATTTGGCTTTGATGACCACTGGTGGTTTGTCTGCCTAGTCTGAATTATGGATGACTTTTCCTGAGCCAGGATTGGGATGAGGCAAGTAAGGTGCTCACCTAAGCTACATAATATAACAGGACACCAAAAAATTCAGAAATCAAGCTGATATTTTAATGTAATTTAAAAAATAAAATTAATGTAAAAACTTTATCATAAAAAAATACCAAAAACTGAATAAGGACCAGTTTAGTATTGTTACCATTGTTCACTTTGACTTTGTCTTGTCCCCACCTTGCTCTGTACTCCCGAAGCACTTTATTCATTCCTCATGTCCAAGCAAAATTCATTGTGTATTATGGTCCTTTGCATCTGTGTCCTGTCAACTGCATGAATAACATCTTGCTGTTAGGGACAAGAACATATCTGTTTTGATATTCCTAACTTTACCCAGTATTATACATTGTATGGAACAGCTACTCCCTAAGTGCTTATTAAATCAAAGAGCTTGGCGAATTAGAGTTCAGACCCTGTTAACATTTACTGAGACTTCTGAAAACCATTATCTCTAAAGAGATACATGAAAGAATATAGGGACTCTACACTACATGAAAGCCTTTTGCATTTGAAGCTTTATATACTTTTCACTTTTATTTTTTCATTCTAAATGGCTCTGTTCTGTGATCATGATGATTTTTAAGGAGCCAGCTATGTTAGGGTACATAGAGATACCTTGTTTTTCAATCTACTATAAAATTTTGACTCATGTTAACGTCAGTTTGTGCTAGCTAATGAACATCTCCGCTAGTATGCTCCATAGGCACTTCAAATTCACTCATCCAAGACTACATTCATTCTTGAAAACTGTTGCTTCTTCTCTCTTCCTTATCTTGATGAAGGGCACCATCATTTGCTTACTTTCTAAAACCACAGTTCTGGAGCGACCCTTGATTCTTTATTTAATCCATGTCTTATTCTATTAATGCTTCCCCATTAATATCCTTTGGATTCATCATGACTGTGGACCAAAGTTTCAGGCCCTCTCAGCAGGACTAGTCTCTTGTCTAGGTTTCTAGCCTCTAGTCTTTGCCACCAATTCCATCTTCACGCAGTTGCCAAAGTCACCTTTGTAAATGCAAATCTGATAGTATCACTCTCTTCAAACCCATTAATGACTCATGGCTATTACCTTCAGGAGAACAGTCCACTTTTCATAACGCTGAATTCTGGGTCTTCCTTCATCTAGTTCTTTCCTTGACAGTCTCATCTCAGACTACTTCCTGGCCAATACCCTGCATTTTCTCTATTCTGTGCAGAAGGCCCTTCCCCTAGTTCAGTTGGCACCCTTCCCCCACCAGCCCTTTGTTGGATTAGATGACCACCCTCTGTGCTGTCATGATATTTGGCACATAAATCCATCATGGAGCAACCCTAATGGGTTCTCTTTCCCCTCTAGGCTGTGAGCTACTTTGGGGAGGGAATGGGTGACACGATATGTCTTCTATTTTTGTATCCCAGAATCCATTGTGGAACCTAACACAGCAATCGTGTGTTCATGAAACTTGCCCAATTCATTAAATCACTTGTTAAATTAATTATATTATCCTCACATCCATTCCCCTCCTATCCATCCTCATGGCCATCTTCTAGTTTAGATTTATATCACTCCATTCTCTCTATATGTTTTATATTCTATCTAAATTGGACTATTGCTACTCCCAAAATATGTCTGTTAATCTATCTCTCAACTCTATCCGGTGAATTCCTTTTTGTGTCTTTCAGTGTTCATCTTCCATGCTCTCTGCTCCATTGAGTCTTTTCTGCTTTCCTACACATGAAAGTAATCCCTCCCTTCTTCAAACAGTTCTCTCTCCTCCTACCACATCCCCCAGCACACATACACTTTATTTGCATTAGATTGCTATAATTCATGAGTGGTGACCGTTCACTTGTTAAACTGTGGGCAGGGATTGTTCTTCCCTCTCTCTCTTCCCCCACAGGTCTTGCTCAGTGCTTTGGTCGTAGAAGGGGCTCAGAATTGAATTGGAACTGATCTGAATTGAATAAACTATCCATTTATGAAATAATTTGCTTTAGTGTTGCCAGAATTAAATGGCCATTCCAGTGGCAATATTACTCTAACTCGGTAATATCATTTGATCCACTGAGGAGCTAGTTAATTAAGTAGGTGGATTAAAAATATAATCTGCTAGAGAAAGAATATTTTGGCCAGGCACTCATACATTTTTTTTTCTGAAAAGCATTATGATCTCTCAGTTTTAATTCCTCTTGCTTTTCACCCAAAATAGCAATAGCATTCTTTGCATATGACTGTTGATGGCTTGTTTAGGAACACAGGCCATACACCTGTGTGCCAGATGTGCTCTACAGCCTTGTGCTACCCCAGTCCATCTGCAAAGCATACCCCATGCTGGCTCCTTTCTATAGAAAAGGGGGCATCGGTCCCCAGCCTTTTTACGTGATAGGTTCCCTGGTGCTTGCCTGTTTTCCTTAACTTAAAACCCCCTTCATTGAATTTCAATGTCCTGCCTGACCTTTGCCAACACAGGAGGCCTTAGTCCATTTGCTTATCAGTGAGTCTGCTTTTTCTCTGCACGTTTGATTTTTGCCTGGTGCTTTTGAGACTTGTATCACCCCTTGTGAGAGTGCTGTTTGGTCTTCTGTAGCCAAACCAGCCACATCAGCATCAACGTTAGTTAATAGCTGATCAAGTCCTCAAGATTTCCATGTAGTGCCTGAAGAGGGTCATCAGATATTGAATGTAGCTTTAGCTGGAATGAATGGGATTCGATAACGAATGGGTCTGCATTGATGGGCACTGGGGACAGGATAGCTTTGTGATCCTCTTTGTTTCTGTAAGAATGCCTCTGCAACTGAATCTGACCCATTTCTATGCCAATGTGCTAATAGTTGTGGAATCTCATTCATCTCAACAGAGGCCAGTTAGCCCTGGAATCCCATCTGTTTGAGTGGATGCAGTAAAATGTCATGGAAATGGGGCCATTCATTCACATCACCAGTGAGAGCTTTCTCACTGTTAATTTCCCTGCATTTTAAGTGACTCCGATCACACAGATTCTTTCACTAATTAAAAAAAAAAAAAAAAAGGTAGTGTTTGGAGTTCTCGCTTAATTTTTTATTTTGATTTTAAGTGCTTGTCCACAAAGAGAGAATTAAACAGTTATAAAAAAATAGGCACAGAATCTAAATAGAGATGCTCTCCTCCCTATAACAGATTAAAAAAATGCCTCAGCCAGATTTTTTGAGTCCCTCTTAGCATAAGATGCTCAAGGCTGTATTTTGGCCCAGAGGAATTTTGAGGCTGAATTTTTTTTCCTCCTGAAAATAGAGTTTAAGCAATAGAGAAACAGGATGAGTCTTAATGAGAACAGGGGTAAAAGAGGTGCTGTCTCTTACAGATTGCTAGAGTGACACAATAGTTAAGAATGTGGCAGCCTTTCAGTTAAATTCCTGGCTAGCTGGCAGGCAGAAAAGCTGGAGCCAGTCTGACTAGAGAGTATGGCAGGCGCTTGGAAAATCACAGTCAGTAGGAAATAATGGCCATTTTCATACATTTGTCATTTCCTTAAGAAATTTCCTAAGTTGATTTTTAAGTAACAGATTTTGACTTTAAGAAAAATATAGGTTGTATTTATGTGTACTTAAACATCTGATGTAAATGGATGAGTAAATAATATAGGAGACAATAGGTTATTTGCTAAAAAATAAATATGAGGAAAAAGTGTTATATTCTGCTTCCAGCTACCTGTGAGTACAAACTGGCTTAATCGATCAAATATGCTTTAAGTTAGCAGGCATTTTCAAGGACTCAACAATATAAAAAATAACTAGTGTTTCCTAAATGCCAGACACAGTTAAGTATTGTATGTACATCAACTCATTTGATCCCTGTCACAAACTTGTGAGCTAAGTACTATTGTTACTCCCGTTTTATAAATCAGGAAACTGAGACCGAATGAAATTAAGACTTCAGCCTTTGCCTCTAACATTAGCTTTATTAAAATCACTTGTTTCCTAGACTCAGCACCACCTCTTTATTTGCAAGGTATGAATTCACAAAGCAACATGCCTACCAGTTTTAATTAAACATGCCAGAACTAATGCAGCACACTGTTGTTTATCCAGAATGTCTTTAATTTTGACACATTCTGAATTAATAACTTTTCTGAAATGTGAATATCTTGACTTTAAAAGAATTCAACAATTGAGAAATGGCATCTTATCCCCTAATATGATATTTGCACAATTGCAGTTAAATACTTTAAACATAATTGCCTGCTCTAACACATATACAAATAAGAAACATTATAGCTCATGCATTACCAGCCAAACTGTCAAGATAATGTTGCTATATTTTCTTATGACTTTCCTTCTCTTATTTTTTTCTGGGAACTGGGCTACCACAAGTGGTATTTTA
>NW_011888782.1:11102049-11112898 GCF_000151845.1 Pteropus vampyrus
TATATATTTAAATGAGTATTATTGTTTTAAAGATGATCCTTGGAGAAGCTAGAGAGCTGTTTCAGTAGTGCTACTAATGATCAAAGTTTCTTTGGCATTCTCCTTCTTTTATTGCCTTCGTAGCAAGCATTAGTTTATTTGGGAAGGTGGCCACTCTTCATGCTTGGTATAGATTTACTTTAAAAAATATAATTTCAGATGAAAGTCTAATCAGTGGAGGCAGGGGAGATTTGGGAATTAAAAATGGAAGTGCAAATATAAAGTCATGAGTTGATATTTTTATATAACCAGTGGCTTTGTTAGTCCGTCTAGCTATAACTTACACTTCCAAATTTCAATGCCTTAATTCAATACCAATTTATTTCTCACTACTGTCACTATCAAATGCAGGTCAATATGTCTGTTCCACACAGCCATTCAGGGTCTTTGGCATCTTCTATATGGTGGCTTTGTTATCTCCTAGGTCATCAGAGTTCTGTATTAGACTCTGTGCATCCAGGCAGCAGTTGAGAGGAAAGAGAGCATGAAGGATTCCACAGGAGGTTTGGGGAACCAGGCCCAGAGATGACACACATTATGTCCCCCCACATTCCACTGGCCAGAGCTCAGTCATGCCCCCCACCTAACTGCAGGGGAAGTTGGGAAGTATTATCTGGCTGTGTAACTGGAAGGAAAAGAAAGTGGCACTTGGTGAGAACACAGTAACACCTCTGCCATATTACTGCTAGTGGCGTTCCCTTCCAAAAAAGTGTTCTAAAAATGTCTTAAGTGATAACAGCATAACCTGAATAAGTTGTTGAGCCATTTACTCTCACTGCCTTGAAGGAAAAGTACCACTTGGTGGATTTCTTATATTGGTTTTACATTTTATCTATGTTGCATATGTGTTTCTATTCAGATAATGTGAGCAAAGCAGTTTTGAAGTTTGTCATCTTGGTCAACCAACCATCTTTTCAGGATCTCTCTGAAAAAAGATGGAGAGACAGAGAGATAGTCCTCTGATGGATTTGGGGACCACACAACAAAACTGCCAACCTTAGGGAGAGGAAAGTTTGGGGATAACTTGAAAAGGAAATAACCCATTCCGTAATGTGGAGGATCAAACTTTAGTGATCAAATTATGTTATTTCATTTTTCTTCTAAGTACTATATATTTTTTTCTCCCAAACAGAATAAGAGAAGATATTTCAGACAGGTCTTTATTTGCAGGAAAGAGGTTACCACTTTTTCTTTCTTCTACTTTCAATTTTTTTGAAAGCCACAGGTATAATAATTTTAAAATAGTGAAGGAAATTCTTCAATAAAGAGCAGGGGTGGGACATAAATTTGCTTTTTTTTGTTCCAGACTCTACGAATAAATACATCTCAACACGAATCCGCTCATTCTTTTCTTTAACTACCTCCATCGCATTCATTTCAGGTGAACTGCTCTATCACACATGTCCAGAATCTGGCTATTTTCAGGGAAGCTCTGAGGCTGCAGACAAATAAATGACCGTGTACAATTTTTGCATGACATGGCAGAAAGACATAATTGTCAAATACACATTTTAAACACTTGCTAGAAATGTTTGTGCATCCCCAGCAAAAATACCACGCTCTTGCCTCTTCTCTTGACACGACTCTGACCCCTGGCCTCTTCTAAAACCCACATCTCTAGAACTGACATCAGTGGGCTTCATCTCTGCTTCAGTATTATAGGAAATTTTAATAGAAGTGGTGAGTATCTTCAAGTTTCTCTCCCTGACTAACACCACACACTGGGTTTTTCTCCCAAGGGGGGAAAAATCTATTTTCGCAAAACAGGAAAAATAATATGTCAGCATTTGTGGTTCATGTTCTTGATTAGATCCTTTAAGACTCAGAGTGGGCTGGTGTATTAGTTTCCTATTGCTGCTATAGCAAATGACCACAAACTTAGTGGTTTAAAACCACACAAATTTATTCTCTTACAGCTCTGGTGGTCGGAAGTCCAAAATCAGTTGCCCTGGGCTAAAGTCAAGTTGTCAGCAAAATTGGTTCCTTCTGATTCTGAAATGAGAATCTGTTCCCTTGCCTTTTTCAACTTCTAGTGGCTGACTGTATTCTTTGGCTCTTGGCCCCTTCCTCTACCTTTAAAGCATGTTACTGCAAATTCTGCTTCCACTATCATATCACCTTCTCCACTTCCATAATCAAATCTTCCTTGGCCTCCCTTTACAAAGACCCCTGTTATTATATTGGGCTACCCAAATATTCCAGGATAACCTCCCCATTTCAAGATCCTTAACTTTAATCACATCATCAATCCTTTTTGCCACATAAGGTAATATTTTCAGTTTGTAAGAATTAGAATATGGGCACTTTTGGGGGCCATTATTCAGTTTACCACAGCTGGTTTAAGGCAGCTATTCCAGAGATCTAACTCCATGTATGCTATGGTCTGATTGGTTGTGTCACCCTCCCTCAAAATTTATTTGTTGAAATCCTAACCCCCAAGGTGGTGATATTGGGAGGTGAGGCCTTTACTAGGTGATTAGGTCATGAGGGCAGAGCCCTTATTATCAGGATTAGTGCTCTAATAAAAGAGACCCCAGAGAACTAGCTTGTCCTTCCCACCATGGAAAGACACAGTAAGAAGGCATCAGCTATAAACCAAGAAGAGGTCCTTCACTAGAACATGATGATGCTGGACCTTGATCTTGAACTTGCCAGCCTCCAGAACAGGAGAAATTAATTTCTGTTGTTTATAAGCTACCTGACCTGTGGTATTTTGCTGTCACAGCCATAACGAACTAAGATAACGTCATATTCACATTAATGTAGGACTGTAAGTCAGAAACACTCTGTTCTTCCAGACTTTTCCATGCTCTTCACTGACTCTAAAATGTACATTTCTCATCATTCCCCTTTGTCCTTTTGCCTCCTCGCTATTCTTAGTACGTATTCTTGTGCATATCTTTTTTGCAGAGCTAGTTTTATTTGTATAAATATCTTGGTCAATTGTTTTTTGCAAAATGTTGAACATATTTTAAGTAACAGATGCAAATTTATTGACAAAA
Organism: Pteropus vampyrus; assembly: GCF_000151845.1. NCBI lineage: Eukaryota > Metazoa > Chordata > Mammalia > Chiroptera > Pteropodidae > Pteropus > Pteropus vampyrus. Next base: position 11,105,091 of record NW_011888782.1, read on the forward strand.
TCCCTTTCAGGCACAATAAAAGTAGATAAGAACATTAAAAAGAATGAATTTTAGAATTTTAAAAAAATGTCTGAGGCAAGAGGAGAGAGAAGGAAGGTTCCTTGAAGATGAGTAGAGGACAGGAGTCCGTGGGGCCTATGAGTGGTGAGGACCCATATCTGACCCTGACAGAGACCCCAGAGGTGAGAGACCTTCCAAGGGAAATGGTTGCATGGTGTCCTGGGAAGGTTGGAACCCGTACCCAAGGCCCAGAGGCCAACAAAGCAAGAAGTACAGGCAAATGTAGGCTCAGACCTTGAGCACATATCAGTAGAATCTGTGCAGACTGAAGCTTGGAGAGTCTACTTCTGTTGGTAGGGAGGTTGGTTGATTTAGGTACCTATTTCTCCTCATTAATTATCAAGACATGTTTTACATAATATAAAATTCACCCTTTTAAGATGTACAATTCAGTGGTTCTTGTTTTAATAACAAAGTTATGTCACTATCTAATTCCAGAACATTTTCACATGTTAAAAAAAATTCCATCTCCTTTAGGAGTCACTCCTGACTCCTCCCTATCCCCAGCACGTGGCAGCCACTAATCTACTTTCTGACTAGGGATTTGCCTATTCTGCACATTTCTTATAAATGGGATCATATAATATATAGCCTTTTATGTCTGGCTTCTTTCACTTAACAATGTTTTCAAGGTTTATCTATGTTGAATGGAGCATGTATCTTTAGCAGATATTCATTTCTTTTTATGGACAAATGATACTCCATTGTATGGGCAGACCACACATTGTTTATCCATTAGTCAATTGATAGACACTTAGGTTGTTTATGCTTTGGGGCTGTTATGAATAATGCTGTTATGAATAGTCATGGTTTTACACGGATATATGTTTTCAGTTCTCTTGTATGTATACCCAGGAGTGGAATTCCTGGGTCATATGATAGCTCTATGTTTAAATTGTTGAGGTACTATCAAGCTGTTTTTCAAAGCAGCTGCACCATTTTATATTTCCACCAGCGGTGTTGAAGAGTTCCAATTTCTACACATCCTTTCCAATGCTTGTTATTCTCTGGCTTTTTTCTTATAGCCTGCCCCCAGTGTTTAGGTTGCGTGAGACCCCAGGTACTTTGCACAACAGTGCAAAGGGAGAAAGTCCTAGTAACAATAGACCAATTGCCTCACTATCTTACAAGATATGGATTTAGAGTTCAATCAAAACTAGTTTAAAGGAATTATGCATTCTCCCACACCTGAAAAATGTATTCATTTATTTGGTTCTGGCTTCTCATCTAATATGATGCTTCCCAACTTTCCTTCACATTATGCTACCCACAGAGCAAAAAGATGTGCTTGGACCAAGGTGGTAACCAAAGGAGTCTGCTAATGGACGAATATTTTGGGTCAAGGGCTCTGCCCTACCTCCTCTACCCTCAGATCCTGCCCAGACACTGGAGGCTGAGGGATCGAAGACCCAAGCATATTTCTAACCCTTTTTAGAAAACCACTGGAAAGCTCTATTCTATTGAATATAGCTGTGCTGTTTCTTTTGACCTCAGAAGGTAAAGGTAGTGTGAATAAAAAGAATGTGGGACAGAAGATTTGACCATGGTAATATGTCTGGCCATAGAGCTTGTTTTCAACGGTATGATACACAGTATGATATAGGGCACAGTGTCCAAAATGGACGCTGATCCTTCTTCAGGAAGGCCCAGTATGAATGTTTAAGCCAAGCTACAATGACTGAAGACAGAGGTGGTCATCAGAAATAAATTAAGGCTGTATGGTGATAGTTCCAGATTGCTTGCCTGTCCACACTGACATTAAAAAAAAAAAAAAAAAAAAAAGCTAGCATGTGGAGGCATGGGGATAAGATTCAGCCATTAGGAAGAAGGCAAGAGCTAGGTAGAGTATCTCGGCCAAAAGGTGCTAGAGAGCGGGGGTGGGGGTGGGGGGTAAAATGACAGAGATCCTATCTCAACTGAGAAAATGATATAAGTGGGGGTATCCAAACACCACCCATAGTCCAATGGATATTGGGCAGCAAGAGTATTTCAAGACCCTTCTTGCCACCATAAGAAGTGCACGGATGTGCCCTTAACCTGGTTCGTATAAGTGGGGAGACCAAGCATTAGTACAAGAACCTGAGTAGACCTAGAGTGGACATGGGTAACCTATGTATATGGTGCCCAGGTGTTCTATGGCAGCTCTGACAGTCCTGATGCCTCATTAAGGTGAAAACTATGTGACTATTTCATTTATTTGACCAACCCAGATAACCCAAATATGCCTTGAAAATTCATGTTCTTATGTTGTATTGATTTTGGAAAGGCGAGTATATAAATTTGTGAAAAGTATATTTCTATCTAGACCTGAATTCCTAGAGTAGATAAACTCCTGAAAGTTATAAGCGTGTCATAATGTTTAAATATTAATGAATATTAAATACTTATTTTTTAAATTCACTGCTTTGGGGATCCCATTACTACTTCTATTATATGAATTTGCCTTTTATAAAATGAAGAAAGGAGTATATCGTGATTTTATTTTCAAATAACAATGGATATGCATATATATCCAGTTTGACTATAGCAAGATACACTAATTCTGTATTTATAATCTCTGTATTAAATTATAAACTGCAAGGGTCTCAGGACTTCAAATATTTCTCTTTCTTTATCTCTTTTCCAGAACTGTGCCATTCATGAATGGACACATACAAATCCTACTTGATAACACTATAGCAATCTTAATCTCAACATGCAAATTGACATTTCATCAGTAATCTGTTATCTCAATCAGCTGAAGACTGGTCACTTAATCCTTCCAAGAAGAGCAGACTTAATTACTGGGCTAGTAAGGTTCTTCTGGGATCTGAGACCTAGAGATACAATTTGGGAGTTTGTTGTATGGAAGAAAAAGTAAGGAAAAATACAAAGCACTTGAACAGTTGAAGAGTCACAAAATTTGGAATGCTGTCCTTGACACTAAAGCCGTCCTTAGAAGCACAATTCTAGCTATTGTGACTCATTTTATCTACTTCTACCAATGCCTCGATTCTATGTTCCTCCCTGTTTCATGTCTCTTGCTCACTTGTGGTTTCCCTAGCCTCACGGCTTCTGTATATCCTCCCATTTGTATGCCAGTCTTTTCTCTATGTCTTTCTTGGTGTGATGGGCATTCTAAACGAATTGATAATAAGACTCTGACAGGATAGAAGGGTCACCATCCAATATAGAGACTCCCATTGGGAGTGGGAAGACTACTTTGTCTAGGCTACCTCAGAGGCTACTACCCAGCCTATAGATGGCCGACTTTCTTTTGAAAACCAGACTAACTCTCTTCCAGGCATTTTTCGTGGTTTGGCAGGATTCCAAGATACAAAACATGGAAACCATTGTACAGAGAGTTGCCTGCTGCTACTTTTCTCAGAAACAAGGAGTATTACCAACAGATATTTGGTCCAACACACACCCTGTACATTATGTCTTAAAATCTGTGTGAAGAGACACTAAGTAAATGCTGACTCTCCAAGAGGTGTGTGCCACGCTAGCATATGTAGCTACTTTGAGTTGAGTGTGGACCCCCTAAAAACCATATTTGTATGTTCTTCCCATAATTTCTAAAATTAAAATCTTAGAAATTTATACATTCTAATGTATGTGTTTTTCTGCCTGTTATTTTCTAAATGTTATATTTTGATTTGGTGTGTCTTTGGCAGATAGGGTCTTCTAAAAATGGACTAAAAAAGGAATATAGGGCATTTTGTATATGCTTTTAAAAATAGGTCTTTAATGTGCCAAATGACCTCTTCTTGATGCAGAGGGGTGATTCAGATCTCGCTCCCTGCTCATTTGGTGGTCTAAGGAACTCCTATGCATCGTTTCCTCTAAGTAACTCTTTTCAACCTCTTTTATTCCCAAATTCAATTAAAAGGAGGTAAGAAATATCTCTTTTTGGCCAAATTCAAGTTACTCATTGTGATTTCCCCTTGGCTTAAGTTGAACATAATTTTATCAGTAATATTTATGATGAAGATGGCGAATATAAGAAAGGCTGCAAAACTACCAAGCATGCAAAACTGACTTCTTTATAGCCATGTTTCTTTTCTATCAGGAACAGCAGTGAAAGCAACTGACAGAATTTGTGCTGAGTCTGGCATTTTTGCTGAAAACAGGTATTTGGCTGAATGCATTTGAGAAATTTTAAGTGGCATTACCTGGAACCAATGCCTTAAATAAATAGGGAGGTCTGAGCTAAAATAAACTGGAAAAAGAGAACTATGCATGTAGTGTCTTTTGAAGCAAAGATTTCCTCACAACAAATTCTAAATCAGATAAAGAGATACAGGAGAGATTTCTGTGCTTCATCACAAGAAATTTAAAAATCTATCTTTTGTTCACGTCTGCCTGCTTTTTTGTGTTAACCATAGCAGCCATGGTGCCATTAAGTTTTAGTAGGAAGAAATGGATACAGTGTTTTCTCCAAAAACCTTGTCTGTTTTGTGGTTTGGATTACCATTGAAGCCAAGACAGTGTAAAATGAACACTTCTTGTCATGTTAAAGTGTTTGGTTCCTGTGTCTCAGGGAAAACTCTAACGAAATCCTCTCTCCAACTTGGAGTCTTCAAGAAAGCACATATCAAGTCATCGACACATTAAATGGCATTTCTAATTATCCAATATGCCTGTAGGTGCATGGCTAAAGCAAGTCAAATCTCACCTTAATTTATTTGTTAGTAGAAGGCATTTGACAAAGCCCCATGGCATGTTCATGATGGCGGATCAAATCTCACTTTTTCTCTTCAGTTTCAGATTCAGACCTGAATTTATTTTATTTTACTTTTTTAATGGAAAGTATACCAATTTTATTTTATTATTAGCCTAACTGAGGAATGGAATGAGGAGAATGGGGTTTTCTTGCCATATAGAGATAACGATTAAGACTCTCTGATTGAATTAACCTTATCTCTGCTGGGCTCTTGGGTGAATCATTTACTCTTAGATTATTCTTTAACTCCCTTTTCATAGAAAGTATTTTGAGCTGAAAAGGATAAGGAATCATCCAGTCTAGGTTTCCTAAACTTATTTTTTTTTTAATTTAATGAATTTCTAGTACAATATAATAAATTACCAACATGCATTTTTCCTTAGTCCCTCCCAAATATTTACTAAAATGATAGTAAGGAGATGTAAAAAGTTTAAAATTTACAAGAACACAGGTGATGCTAATCGCAGACAAGAAATGACAACATTTTTGAAGATAGAAAGTGGATGGGCAGTAATGAATAAATTATCAAAGCACAGAAAGCAGATTGCTAAGTGCCTAAAAAAGGAGACGCAAAGGAGAAGCAAGGAGATGCAAGATGAATGATTTTGGACAGTCCCAAATCCCCTGAGTAGAGGCACCAGATATCCTGAAAGGCGAAAATGATGATTGAGATAGGAAGTTTGGTTAAGTTCTGAACAAGGAGTCGTTAAAGTTGCTCCCCTACCTGTTACGTCCTAGTGATTGCTGCAACCCAAATATGATAGGAAATGTAAGTCTATTCTTTGAAGATATTGAACTAGAGAAGTTACTGAGTTCTGGACACCAAGGTAAACATCGAGTGGGAGGTGGTCTTAGACTGAAAACAGGAGGAAGAAGTGCAAGGCTACATATTCAATCATAAGCCCACCAGCAGTTCCAGGATTAGGCCTCCATTCAACTACCACACGTCTTTTCATAAGCCTTTTTCTTTTCTCCGCATCCTGGGCAGAATGTTAGAGGATTTCTCATTGAAGTTACCAGAAAACCTGTGGGAGAGGAAAAATAATTCCCCTCCTACCATTTTGCATTCTTGGCAGAAATCCCTCCAATAAAAGTTAAGTTAACGAGAGGAAAACAAAAGTTTATTAACATGTAAACCTTGTGTTTACATGGAAGATACCCAGAGAAAAATGAGTAACTTAGAATGATGGGTAAGTTAGAATGATGAGTAACTTAGAAAAAATGAGTAACTTAGAAAAATTAGGTGGCTTAGAATTCAGGATTAAATACTTTCTTAATAGGGAAGGGGGTGCAGGTATGGATCCTCTTAGTGGGAGTAAATGATTTTTTTAAAAGATAAATGGGCATTTAGAAGAATAAATGGGAGGTATGATAGTTTGTGGCAAAGGCTGTCTGGATATGATGTTGACTATGTTCCCTCTGGTGATTATAGCAATCTTCACTCATTGATGAAACTCCCAGGAAAGGATCTATGATAATTGGGTTCCTTTTGGAGAATCTGTCTTTAGGCAGATTAGGAGAGTTCAGAGATAGCCTCTCTCAGCTTTTACTGTGTTTTCAAGTGCCTACAGCTCAAAAATAATCAATATACCAAAGCAGTATATTTTGGGGTGGCATGTCCTGAACTCCTGCAGTCATACAACCTTTTAAACCCCTAATAATAATTTTTTTAAAAAACCCTAAAACTAACATTTGGGGAGTGCCACAAAAATGTCCAAGTTAGAACATTTTTTTATGAAACTTAACCATTTGATAAGGTTTGCTCATTAAAACAGAGACTTGCAATAAGATTGCCCTTTTAGATATAAAAGGACAAGGCTAGAATTAGGCAGACAATATAACTGAGAAATGCATATAATAGTAAAGGAAATAAAACAATAGAAAAAAGTGAAAAGAGTCAATGTGGAGAGCAGTTTAAAAAATTATTTTTAATATCATAAAAGGTATTCAGAATGGATAAAGCATTCGTTCAAAAAAGCAGAATGTATAAATAAAGAAAATATAATAAAAACTCTTGGATGTTAAAAATATGGTAGCATAAATATAAAATTCAATAGAGCGATTAGAAGTTAAAGGTGAGGATATCTTGCAGAAATTAGAAAAAATTGATAAAGTAGAATATGAGAGAAAATATAATAAAATTAGAGAATCAATTTAAGAAGTCAACTATCTAATAATATTTCCAAAAGGAGAGAACAAAATATATATTAAGGAAAATATTATGAAAGAAAACATAAAATAAAATTTTCCCTAACAGAGGGAAATGAGTTACCAGATTGAAGACTACCAAGTGTCTAGCACGATGTAGGAGCAGATCCACAGGAGATAAAGAGAAGAGTATAAAGGCTTCCAGGAAAAAGAAAAATGTCACACACAAAGGATCTGAAACCACAATAGTATTAGAAATTTTCAAAACAGAGTGCAAAGCTTAAAAAGTGGTGCAACAAACTTTAAAATTTTAATTGAAAAAGTTATTTTCAATCCACAGTCTCTAGCCAAACCATCAAATAGATGTGAGGTATAGCATAAAATTATTTTAATACATGCAAAGTCACAAAAAATTTACCTCTCATGCGCCATTTCTCAGAAAACTATTAGAACAAAAGCCACCAAAATAACAAGGTAAACCTAGAAAAAGGAAGACATGAGAGCTAGGAAAGGAAGGTTGGAAAAAAGAGAGAAGCAGTAATAAAAAGTCTACTTTGACATCTATGCATGAGATTAGGAAAGGAGCCAGTCAGCCCTGGCGCAGGAGGAATGCCCTCAGTTGTGGAACTCAAATATCAAATGACGTATCTGGCAAAATTGTCAGAGAGTTGGGAAAGAATTATTCAGATACAAAAAAAAAAAAAAAATCAAATTATATAAACAAAGCAATGATTAACAAGGAAAAACCAAAAGTTTTTAAGAAGTGAAAATATAGTACATCATGTGGCTCAGCTGTGACAATATTTATCTAGTCATAATTATGTACACATAATATTATAAATAATTAAATGATTTCCATTTTTAAAATTGTGATGAAATTATGTTGGGAGTAAGA
>NW_011888782.1:11113798-11139752 GCF_000151845.1 Pteropus vampyrus
CTGTGTTTTGTTAATGAATCTCACAGATACAATCATAGATGTTAATTTCGGCAAACTCTGTCAATGCTCGGGCACGTACATATCTTATATTATCACGTGGTTAGTAGTAGACCTATCATGCTACCCCCTATCATTCCATTATTTGTCAAAGGCAGATTACTATATAACAACATCAGTTATGCAAACAGTTATTTAAAAATCTTTTTTTTATTATCATTATTTTCTTCTCTAAAATATTATTTTCAGTATTTTTTTCTTTTTGTATCTTCTGGTAAAACACTTGTTTCCTGAATAACACAGTTTAAGACCTACTCTTCTCTTGGCCCCTTTCACAGATGATGAAACTGATACCCAGGGAATCTTATGGATTGTAGATCCAGGACCTCCTGACCCAGTCCCCACTTCCTTCCCCTCTTCCACTCCAGCTCCTGTTTGCTTTGCCTCAGGTGGTGAAGGAAAACACCCTGAATGCGACCAGACTCAAATCAGGCGTGAAGAAAAAACGCACTGCTATTACCAGTGACCATGTGTTTTTTGTTTTTTTTTTTTTCCTAAAAGCCTGAAACAAAGGAAATTCTCTGCTTCCAGGAATAGCCTTAATCAGTCACATATGTGAACATAGACCCAGTGACCGTTCAGTTTTCCACCAACATAACAGGATTTTTCCAACACATAGATTTTTTTCTTTTGTCTATTATCAGTATCAGTAATTTTTTTTTTAAGATCCTAGGCATGATACCAGACCTTTCAACCAGGCAGGCAGGGTACTGAAAATCTGCAGCATTTGAAAGCAAAGAGAAATCAAGGATATTGAGGGTAGAAATAGTCCCTGGTTGGTAAAAACAAACAAACAGTTTTAAAATCTAAGAATTGTGCCCTGCGGGGGTGGGTTTGCTGAACTGTCAGCTCCACCAGTTAATGAGGTAGTTTGTCTAATGGAGATAGGAAAGACCATTTATAACAATGCTGGGCTTTGTGTGTGTGATTTAAAAATCAAATTGAGTGGAAATGCAGCAAACACTCAATGGCATTGTTTATTTTCTAATTAATTTGCTACAAACTACAAAATACAAGTGTTAAATGTATTAGATGGTGTGTGATTTTTAGAAGAGAAAGCCCTGGAAGCATTCACCTCTCATAGTCCATTTACTTTCTTTTCATCAAGGGAACAAGTGGCGGTTTGAGAATTTGAAAAGGACATTGATATTTTGGATGGGACATCACTTTTGGAGTTAAGTGTGTTACATAAGCCAGCCGAGAATGCTGTCTCCTTTGTAAGGCTCCTTGGCGTTCTGCGGAGCCTGGGACCATATGGTCTGACTGTTGATGATGTTCATTTTTAATATTAATAGGTCAGAGATTCAAAGCCCTGGGAGGAATATCATCTAAGTGAGGACAGACGCTCACACCACAGCTGCTTATGGACTTTTTCCTCTGTGGGGTACAAACTAGGACAATGCAGGCACTCAGTATAAATATAAGCACAGCATGGTAAAGAGGAAAACGCAGAGATGGTAGAACCAGCTAGAACTAGGTGCAACTTCTGGCTGAGCCACAGGCTGACTATGACATGTAGGGAAAGTCATTTAAACTCACTGAGACTTAGTTTTCTCATCTAGAAAATAAGGATGATAATAACTACCTTATGGGACTTTTCTAAGAACTACAGCTTAGAGCTCCTAAGTTCCTGGCACATGTTATACAAATAAATAGAAGTTGTTATTTATTAAAACATCTTAGGGTTTGTAATAACCAAAATGGCTAACTTCACAAACTCAGAAATCGGTAAGCTTTCATGAGTCTTGTTCTCAAATTTTTCTAAATCCTAGCTCTTCTTCTTTATCTCTATGACAAAAGTCCTAATATTCTTTTCCTAGGAGTACTGTGATGTGTTCTCCTTCCTGCCCTGAGCCCAAAGCCTCTTGACTATTATAACAAGCTTATTCTCAGAAGCGTGTCATTAGATGGGACAATACATGTGTTTATAGCAAACTTTTACGCAGTGTTTACTATTTACCTAGTGTTTACTCTGTACCAGGTACTGTTCTTTTCTCAGTATTACCTCATTTAAGCCTCACACCACCCCTCTGAAGTAAATTCTATTATTATCCCAATTTTATAATAAAACTGACATATTGAGATGTAAGATAATTGTCCAAGGGGCAGAGCCATGATTTGAACGTAGGCGATCTGGCCCTAGAATCAGGCTCTCAACAACTGCTTCATGCTGGCCTCAAGATATCATTCTTGCTTTGTGCCACATGGGTTCCCATTCAGGCCTTGGCATTCAGTGAGCTCCAGAATTTAGGATTTTACCGAATATTGGTCATCAGGGCCAAGTGAATCTATGAAGTTCACAGCCAGCCCACCGTAGAACATATTTCAGTTTTCTTCTATTCCCGGTCTCAAGGAATTCTAAGTGCTGCAAATCCCTAAAATGTCCTCTGTGGGAGACAGGGCAGTTTCACCTTCCTGAACAACATGGCTTTAGTTAGGAGCTATTAAAACCAGAAACTCCATGAAAGTAAAAACCACATTCAGGTTGTTCCACTCTGTATATCTCTAGTGCCTACATCAGTACCTGGTACATAATAGTAAGTTAAGGTTTGATTGACTGATGCATGATTGAATGGCTGGACAAATGGATGATGTTTGTGTAGATAAACTGATGGGTAGATGGATGGGGGTGGATGGTGTTCTTATAAGAAAAGTATACACTCTTGACAATAAGAAACTGATATAAAGTATTTCACTGATCTTTGATGGCTGTACTTATCTTTCATTAGATTACAGTTTCCTTCCATAGTTATATTTATCTTGTTGGGTATGTCATTCCAAATGGCTGCATTAAAATCTAAAGTTGTTCATTTGAAAAATGAAAAATTTTGGAAGTACATAGGTTAGGACAACATTAAACAATCTGTTTCTCTAAAAGGAGCAAGAAAATCATTCATTCATTCACTCATTCATTCATTCCACCATTCAACAAATATTTATTGAGCATCTGTTGCCTGTCAGGTACTCTTATAGAAGCTTAAAATATAGCTGTTAACAAAACAAAGAAAAACTCTGCCCTCATGGTGAATATGTCCTAATGTGGGAGACAGACAAAAACAAACATTCCCACGTGTAGTGAATCAAGTTGTTTAAGTACCATGGAGAAAATTTAAGTAGGGTGAGGATTATGGTGGTAGGTGAAGATTGCTCTTTATACCAGATAATCTGAGTTCTTTTAAACCTGTATATAAATTTTATTCTATGTTTAAATATGAAAATTTAAGAAAATTAAAGTTGTTGAGTGTAGGGGGAACAACTGGGAATTAGGAGATATAAATTAATATTAGAGGTTTTTCACATAATTTGATTAATAAGAGAATTTTTGACTTATGAAATATATATATGTACATATTTTTTCTTACAGGATTAGCAGCTCCAGACTTTTAAAGTGATAACATTTCCCAGCCTTAAACTGAGAAGCTGAATGAAAAAGACATCCTTCCTATAATCAGCATAGCAAAATGAGAGGTGGAAAAACCATGTTGGGAAGAAGCAAAGTCTTCTGTTGAACTGTCTTGCCTTTGATCCAGAATACAGCTCGGACTCAACTCTTGCCCTGAATTTACCTCTCCAACTTTGACTTAAAGCCTGGAGTGATGTGTTCCCACCCCAGAGCACCTTCCATTCTGTGAGTCCTGAAACATGACCACCAGTAGCCACACATGTCCCGTCCCGACAGTGAATGGACACATGACTCACTATCCAGCCGCACCCTACCCATTACTCTTTCCACCAGTCATCGGAGGACTTTCCCTGCCTCCCCTCCATGGCCTTCATGGCCACCCTCCTCCAAGTGGATGCAGCACCCCATCACCTGCAAGTAAGTACCACTAGAATTTGTTCTCTTTTTCTCTTGGTTGATTGGTGTAATGGAACAAAGCAAAAAGGACAGTTCATATCCAGGGTGAGTTTTCATTATGTTGGGTGTCGGTTTTCTTGGTCTAGAATTGTATCTTTAATGTTATTGGCAGAAAAATAATTTGAACACAGATAAATGATGAATTTTAGAATGCGATTCATTCAAAACCACGCTGGTATTTTGCTCAATTTCATAAAATATAAGTGCAATAAGTAACCAACGTATGTGACCAATATACCCGGAGAAATTGACCACTTGATAAGTAATGTGAACAGTGAATTTGGACATGGTACCATAAAAATCACTTATGATGATCTTGGATTGAACATCGATTTTGGTTGCAAGATTTCCTTTAAATCTCTTATTCATTTCCCAGATATTGATAATATCCATAATTGTTCTCATCTTCCCAGGGATCTTTGTGACCAATTCATATCACATAAGCTTTCTAAATGTCCTCGATCACTTTTGATTCTGTACTGTTGTTTTTTACTTCTGATCTTCTGTAAAATGTTGAGTATAAAGCACTATAAAATAAAAGTAGTCAGAGTTAGAATTCAAGACTGATATGACTTACTCATAGAAAGCATCCATATCATGTGATTTAAATTTTTTTTTTTTTTTTTTTTTTTTTTTTTGCCTATTTAAGGACAAACTATGGTAGCCGGTGAGTTCTCCCACCTTTTAGAAACAAGTTGCCTGATTTGGCATCTAGAGGTAAAAAAATGCATATTGATTCCACTGTGCTGCATCAGACATCCAAAGCACATACTCCAGATTCTTCCTGGTTCATAGCTCAACAGAAGCTCTTCAGAGCTCTTCCTGGGAATCATTTTGGCTTGGTACTTAGAAGTTTTCTTTTGAAATACTGCCTTAATTTTTCTGTATGGTCGTCTTTGTACCTTATCCTTTTCCTCCTACTACATTCTTAGCTCTCTGGGAGCAGGGAGCTGTCTCACCTAACTGGGATCCATCAGCTCCTGATACAAAGCCATCAGAAATAGTGGGGGATGGATGTTTGCATGTTTGCATGTTTGTATGGATAGATGGACTGATGAACTGATGGATGGACAGCCTTTCCTGCAGAGATATTGATGGCAATTACAGTATTATCATGCCTGACATATACAGACTTGTTTTCCTTCTTAGAACGATCTGATTATAATTCTTCCCTTATGTATTTTAGACTTCTGGCCAGAGCATGTGACCTTTTAAAATGCTTAATAACATCCTCCCATACTTCTCAAGTTCAAATTGAAAGTAGATATAGCCAAAGTAGCTTCTTGACTATCAGAAGAGATGAAAAGAGTACCTATATTTGAAATGTTATTCACTCAATGCAAATAATGTAATGAAGTTACTTGTGGCAATACATGAAGGAGTCTCACTAAATGATTGTTAAAACTATTAAAATTTCACCACGAGCCTCTGTATCTAATTCCATTGCTTAGCCAGCCTGATGGAGATAGCACATTCTAATACATTTTTTTCCTCAGATCAGAAGTACATTTTGTAGGTGTAGTAAAGGAGTTAAAACATGAGTTTAATTTCCATCCTTAGTGATCTAATCTTACAGATGGCAAAATGTTACTCAGCTGCAGCTTCTGGGTGCCCACAGCAAATTCCAGCAACTTTGAGCTTCTTTGGTTATTGATTTTAAGGAAAATGCAGAGCATAGGCAATGGGAGGGTGGGTGAGATTTTTATGCTGATTAACACCCCTGAACACTTGAACAGGTCCTCAATAATCAAATCCATCACCCATCTATTTGCAGATATTTTTAGGTCAGATAATTCAATAGAGCAATGCTTGGCATTCTATAACCTATAGGCCAAATCCAGCCCATCATCTGCTTTTATAAATAAAGTTTTATTGGAACACATCCACACTCATTTGTTTAGATATTGTCTATAGTTGCTTTCGTGCTATAATGTTAGAGACCATGTAAACCACAAGTCATAAAATCTTTACTATCTTGCTCTCTCTAGAAAAAGTTTGATGACCCTGTTATGGTAGTAAGAGCATTGGTTTAGGAGTCAAACCATCTAGAATCTGACCAGGCTCTGTCTATAGCTGGTTAAGTTAGCTCTTCTCTTTCTTTCCCCCAATCTGAGCCTCAGTGGCTCTCAGTGGCTCAGCCTGTACCCCAAATAAGCTATATCATATCGAATACTCCTTTAACCTCTAAATACAAGTCTATTCTTTTTGTTTCATAATTACTAACAAGGCACAAGATACCATCACTACTAGTTAAGCCATAATACAATTGCCATTTTTCTAGATCAAGATTGGTGACATCTTGGCAATTTCATATGTTTCGACCTTTAAAAAGAGAGGGTTTGCAGTGTTTAAAAAAAGGAGGTACATAGTTGATGACAGTTTTTTGAGGGCCTTGGGGAGAGGGTACTAAGCAACTATGCCTTGTAAGGTGGCTGGAGAAGGGGCAGAAAAAGGACAAGGTACAGAAAGTTCAGGCTGGAAACTTCAAAGCTGGCTTTCTTCATACCCTGGCTAACACTTTGTTTTATTATTTTTTGCCACAGACAAAGCAGATGAAAGTCACTCAGATGAAAATGACTGAAGGACGCCACTGTTAATATGCAGACTATTAGCTGGTCCTTAAATAGGGAGTTTTCTTGGTTATAGCTGTAGTTTAGAAAAGGCAGGAAACACAGGCAAGGTCTTAAAAATTACACAGAGACTTTCTCTTGGCTAAAAATAAACTTAAGGTTTTATTCATGTACTGAGGTCAATTAGGGAGGTAGCCAAATTCTATAAAGTCTCAATAACTAGCAAAACACATGCTTGGGTGGAAAAGCTAGCTAATTTGGAATGTAAAGGGAACGAACATGTTGGGGAATGATTCTATAAAGAGGGTCATGTTGTTTGGGATTTGCTGATGTTTCTTTCATAATCTCTACACATCTAGATTCTTCAGCTCAGCCAGAAAGAATAAATTCTCTTGCACTGTCACGAGGTTCTTTTAGCATCATGTAATTATAAAGGCCAAGAACCTTCTACCTCAAAAGTGAGCGAGAGTCATTTCCACAGTAGCTACTGATTTACACCCACTCCTTACCATTCCCTCCATTCACTTCTGATTCTCTAGTCAGCTTTTTATCCTGGATTAGAACCTGAACTCTGTATATTTAACCTCTCTCTTCCTAAAGTACACATGTTCCCACTCCCACATGTAAAGATGTCTTGATCTGACATATCAGTCATTTAACCTCTCTGAATTTCTCTTCCATCAACTATAAAATATTTTTATTTAAAGAATAGCCTTTTATAATAATTACATTCAAATCTTTTAAGGATGAAGCTAACGTATATTACCAAAAAAAAAAAAAAAGATGCTATGAAGAGATGAAATCAGATCATCTCCAAGGCCTTTTCAGCTCTAGCAGGTAATGAATCCATACATTATTTCTGAGATTTTCTCCTGGTCTCCATGCCATTTGCAAGCAGACGGCCCATGTTTCCTTGTTTTGTGCCGGTTGTGGACCCTGTTCTTCTGCAGTATAGAATACTTAGCTATGGTATGACCATTTGTGACCATTCACAATTCAGAAGGAAAGATGTGCCCACGTTTCAGAAACTCTGTTCTCCAGAACCTTCTACCCTAAAGAGAGAGAAAAAAAAGAATTATTTGCAAAGCATCTTCTAAGTGTGCACATTCTTGTCCATGATGCTTCAGAGGGTCCTCGGAGATAGGGAACATTTAAAGGACCTCACAACCTCTTTAGTTTCACCAACTACTGTGGAAATAACTATCGTTTTTCATCAAAATGGGGAGGTTAGGGTGGACTCCATAATCAGGGAGTTACTGTGGACATCTCTGCTCAGTTCTATCCTATGAGCAGAGAGCTTGCCACCTCCAGGCAAGCATGACTACAAGGAGAGGGAAGCCTGATATCCTCTGCCAGGAAACACTCAAAATTTAATGTTCTTGAGCTCTCAGTGAAAGTTGGACAACTGTCCGTCTGTCTCTCTTTATGTTCCTTTCATGGCTGCTTGTTCTGTTTCATTTCTGCACATGTGCTTTTTTATGGTTGTTATAAGCTGGAAAATATTGTTAAGTGTTTGGGCTTTAGAGCCTCTCTCGAAACGATTTCAGTTTAACTCCAGCATTTTAAAATGAGAGTTCTTTTCCCCTGCTTCTTTAAAGATCAGAAAGTGCACCCCTGTCAAAATCACAAAATAGGGTACTGACTTAAAAAAAAAAAAGCCCAACATTCTGGAGAGACAGACTGTGAGTCTCAGAATTACCAATGACAGGACATAAAATGAGTCTTATTTTTATATCTTGTCTTAAACTAAAAGGAGCTTTGTTACCCAACTTGTCTAAAGCAGGGTGTGCAGCCAGATTGGACTACCTTATTGCATGCTAAGGACAATTAGCCCAGAGGTGCTGATCCTGTTTGAAATACACATAGATTGATAGTAACTAAAAGCAACTTATTAATTCTTATTATCCATCACACTTTGCTCTGTGGTCTTGTCTTCTTTCTACTGTGAGTCATATTTGTCCTTAAACATACACAATGACCCTCCTGGACAGGGATCACATCAATTTTTAAGATGTCTGGGGCTTAGTATATTGTTGGTATTTAGTGCATACCAAATATGTATATGTATGTATACATATATAAGTCATATATATACACCCTTCCCATTTTTAAACCAAATAAAAACAAGGTAAAATAAACTTGTTAAAAATTTTAGTAAACTCAGTTATAACAACTTTGCCCATTTCTTCTCCCTGTGGTCCTTGGGTATCTTTGAAGTTCTGAGACTTAGGGAGGTAAAGGCTTTTACCTGAATGTTTTGGAGTTTACGCTTTTGAGATTGAACGGTTCTACTGGTCTTGCATAGATAGGCCTAGAGCCACGTTGTGTGTTATGTAAGGGTTCATTCCTTAAAGGTGGAGAAGTATTGATTATTTGAGTACAGTGCCTTTCTCCCCCCCCCCACCCCCCCACCAAATAAAGGAATCTTTGTGTCTTCTTCTTAATATCTGTACAATTTCCCCAGACTCTGGTTGAGTACAATGTGCAATTCTTTGAATAGTTTTAATGAGGAGCTGGGCCCATTTTGTTTGTTGAACTTTACCCCAAAGGGATCAAAAGTATGTGAACATGAATTAGAAACAAAAAAGATTATTGTTCAATTTTATCAAATTAGCTACAATGCCCAAAGGAGAATCTCAACTCTGGAAGTGTGTTCTTTAATAGAAGTAGGCTTTCAGTCCACAGAGGCTATCATAAAAATGAGAATTGATTTACCTCTAAGTTACCCTGCCAATGATTATTCTTAGGGAGAGCATTTTGGAAGAATAAGGGGAAAAAAGGAGAAGGAAAATAAGAAGAATGGAAAAAAGAGAGAGAGTGATGGTTTAGAGCTCATTTTAGAATTGTTTTTGATAGTCTACTAATTAGATAGTTAAATGAAATGGACATTTAAAAAAATTTTAACTTTATGAAAATTCAACCTCTGAAAATTGGAATCACCATAACAATTGGCTATGATATATGAGAATTTCCATGTGTTCCAAATTTCTATCTTGATGAATTTATCTACAACTTCTATACATTTCAGATGATATATTTTGTTTCTAATGAGGAAAAACCCATTCAGATGAATTTGAGTAATGGGAAATTAACCTCTGTACAGGTAGATAGACATGAGGACAGATGGAATTCTGCCAGGTGGTCACCCTCTGGGCCGTCTTCAGGATGAACCTCAGGCAGTCCCACAGAAGCTCTGGTGATTTATGCTGTGTCATTAAAATGATATAGCTCCCTATTCCACCTTTGCTTCTATGTTTCTCTGCTTTGGTTTCCTCTGACCTTTGAATAATTCTTGGTAATTTAAACTGGAAAGAGAGAAGGGGAGAGAGAGGGAGAAGGAGAGGGAGGCAAGAAAGGAGGGAGAGAAAGAGAGAGAAACAGATAGATAAACAAGAAAAAGATAGTGAAAGACTAATTAATTCTGTTATTTGAGCTCCAGGCCACCTCCAAGAACTTGAGGCCACACCAGGCCAACCAATGGCCAGGAGATACCATCAGCTCTCTTGAGATTTTTTATTTTGCTATGAGAATAAGTGTTAAAAGTAGCTACCATTTATTTAGTATGCTACATGTGTAACCTCTGTCTGCCAACTGGAAAAGGAAAATAGAGAAACAAAGACCCAGGTAACCAACTTTCGAGGTTGCTCAGACAAAAATGGCAGGATTGGGTTCGAACTCTTCTTGCTCTGACCAAAGCCAGTCTTGTTTTCATAACTCCATGTTAGCCGTAGATATCAAGGCAATAAAAAGATTATTTAAACACTGTGACTGTCTTCAAAGATCTCACACTCCTACTGGGAAGTCATAGTCACCTAAAACAATTCAGTTCTAAAACCCTGATGCTCTTTACCCTCTAAGGCCTTGCTTGTATAAAACTTGTAACATTCCTTCCAACCCACACACCCATTCTGCATACTTTGATTTATTATACATGTCCTATTCTGCTGTCTTTACTTGTTTTTGTAGCTTTTCTTCCTCTGCTCTTCTGTTAACCTGATGCCTGATACACATCGGGAGCTCATCTAAGGTTTGTGGAATGACCGAATCAATGGTTCTCACTGGTGGAGAATTTGGAAATTTGTGGATGCACTTTTGGATGTCACAATGAGGGAACACTACATGCATTTAGTGAGCAGGGGCTAGGAGGCTGAATGTTCTGCCCTTTGTGCAATAGTTGCAAATAATAAAGAATTCCTCACATCCTCATGACTCCCAATGTACAACCAGACATTTATGTTAAGAGCCCCCCCAAAATAAATTACAGTTAACTAAACCTAAACCATAACTCCATTCTACACATAAATGCAAAACATTCAGTGTTTTTATTATACCCTGAATTATTTAGAACTGCTTTGCTGCATAATTGCTATGTAAATCAAGTATAGGTGGATCTTCTATTTGGAACATGTGTAAGGTCACCCACCATTTCAGAAAATCATGTCACTGACAACAGTACTGTTCTTGGTATTTGAGTCACCAATACCACATATTTTTATCAATCTGCATTTGTAGCTAAAACATTCACTGTAATTCTACATATAGAGGTAAGCATCTTACCACTCTTTACATATGAGCATTTACACATTGAAACAACTATTATTTTTATCATAAATTACTTTCTTTTAATTCATCTTTGATATTGCAATCAGGGGATTATATTAACTTCTTTGAAATTATATGTGTAGGTGGACTATATTATCTATAACTTTCATTTTGAAACAGAAAAACAGGTGTTATAAAAATATGTGACTAAAAGAAGCATTGCATCCAAAATGTTGAAGATTACTGGAATGAATGGATGGATGGATGAATACATGAATGAATCAGTGAAAAATAACTAACAGTATCAAGTGAACTGCTTAGAAAGTAAATGATCTAGCTATTGAGAGGAGAGAAAGAAAGTGTATAAGTGAAATTCACAGATAGTTTGCAAAACCAAATCCAATGATTATGCCAGGCATAGATCCGTGAGCATGGCACTGGGAAAAGCCATATGCAGAAGACCCTCAGAAAGTACAAAAGTGTTTTAGGTTTCCCATCTTGGATGGCATGTGAGGTTGGCAAGACGTCATCCAGCCCTTACCTCCATTTCTTAATGTGTAACCAGTATCCCCCAGGTATACCAAAAGACATCTAATGTATTGTTATTCATGAATTCATTCTTCCAATATTTATTTAACACATATGTGTTAGATATTGCAATAGGCACCTCAGAGTCAGTCTGATGGCTTTCTGAGTAAATCCATCAGTGATTGGTTCTCGAATTTATATGCCATATCAGATTCTACCTCCAATGAGATGTCATGTTAGGATTTACCAGGAACAACTTATGGGACTATTATGGATAGAATTGTGTCTCCCAAAATGATGTTGAAGTCCTAACCCCTAGTATCCATGAATGTAACTTTACTTAGTAGTGGGGTCTCATCAGATGATCAAGTTAAAATAAAATGAGGTCATTAGAGTTGGCCCTAATCAAATATGACTGTGTCCTTATAAAAAGGGAAAATTTGGACATAGAGGTAGAGATACAGGGAGAATGCCAAACTGAAGGTCAGTTACACTGCCACAAAGCAAAGAACACCAAAGATTGTAGCAAACCACCAGAAGCTAAGGGAAAGGCGTGGGAGAGAGTGTCCCTTACAGCCCTCAGAAGAAACTAACTTTGCTGGCACCTTGATTTTGAACTTTTGGCCTCCAGAACTGTTTGTAATACTTTGTTATAGCAGCCCTAAGAAACTAATAGGGCTGTAACTAAGTACTATGCCTGTCTACCACTGAAGAAGGAAAAACTATACTTTTGATCTTATCCCCCTCTAAAAGTATCTGTAATTTAGCTACTTTCTCATAATTTTGTCGTTACAGTGACCTTCTTTTCCGGCGTTATGTGGCTCCCTTGGCTTGAACTAATGAGTAATATTTCAGGGAGCTTTTCTTTTTTCTTCATAGTTAATCTCTTAATTCTGGCAGCTACAAATCCATCATCATGAATCACAA
The DNA here is from genome assembly GCF_000151845.1 of Pteropus vampyrus. Lineage (NCBI taxonomy): Eukaryota > Metazoa > Chordata > Mammalia > Chiroptera > Pteropodidae > Pteropus > Pteropus vampyrus. The sequence continues at coordinate 11,126,282 of NW_011888782.1, forward strand.
TATTTACATTTTTTAAATGAATTCTCTCTATTCCTCTGGATTTCTTTTGATACTATCCTTGGATGTTAAAATCCTATCTCCTTTTTTGACCTCCATACATCTTTTTTAATATCCATTTTGCTCTTCATTTTAAAGCCTTTGCCTCAAAACTCTGCAAGATTTCCCATCACTGGCATATTTGAGCTTGTGAGATTCGCCAGAAGAATCATTCATATTACAAGTTCATATTTCAAGTTTCAGTCACTGAGGGATTATTGGTGGCAGTGATCTTATCATTATAATTATTGGTTATTTATTATCTTGAACATCACTTTATTGGTTTATCTGGCAGTCCCTGCCACCCTACCTTCAATACTATGCTTCCTGTCCTTTTTACTTAGAACTATTTTCTTTATACAATTAGTTCCATACTCTGTGTCCTGGTCTTTACATCTACCCCCATTAGTTCTCCACATCTGGAATTTTTTTGTTGCTCATGAGTAAAATTCTTTTAAAAAATTTTTGAGGCCACCTAAGTTTGTATCACATGTGAACTCTACTTAAGGATTCTGGGTTAAACCCTTCTTCCCTGTTAACTTTGCCTTTAATGAAGTGGGTGCCTAGGCCACTGTCTTCTTATGGAATAAGATGAATCAAATTTAATAATATGAAAATCTGCATATACAGAGTTATATTTTTTTTCCAATTTGTTGCCGAAATCTCAAGCCATTGTACTGATGAAAATAACCACTTTCCAGTGAGATAGTGTGTTGTTAATTTAGTGCTGAGCTATTTTGCCAAATGCCCATAAACTTGGCAAATGTTTAGACAAAATAAAAATTTGAGGGTGTTTTGGGAATAAAGACAGTGGTCATCTGTCACCCCGAGGGCATTGATTACAGCAGTAATTTATTTCACCATTATTTCATGGTGAATTGTGAAATGTGGTGCTGTGAGAGGTATTGTTTAGAGACTCTGACATCAGAGAGCTTACAGTCAAAGACAAAAGTACTAATTAGGAAAGGAAAGGTTCGTCTTGTTGAACCAAAAATGGTATTCGTGCAGATAATTTGGTGGGATGGGGGGATAGGGCAGGAGTTTAGGAGTTTGAAAATGGGGCAAGAGAGGTTGCTATTTCCCAACCCCAATCTGTGTCCTTGGACAAGTTATTTTACCCCTGTGTGCTTCAGCATCCTTACCTATGAAATAAGGATAATAATGGCACTTTCAAAGGGCTGTGATGAAATTGTCATCAATTGATACATGTGAACTACTTATAACAGTGTTATAACAGTAAAACCTCGATAAATAACAGTAGTCATTATTATTTTCATCTGTGCTCTGCAGTCCAAATCTGTCCACTCATAAGTAAAAACCTTAATTGTCATAGGATCGTCATTCCATCAACTGTTGATTCTAACAGTTGCTTCCAAAATATACAGGTGGTTCTACATGCACATGTACTTTTACATATTTCTTAAACATCTATATTAGGCATATGTAAGTTTTCACTTCACAGTTTCTACCCTGCCAAGGCTTTCCTCCAAACTTCAGAATTCTCCAGGAGAGAATCTTGAATGTGGTATTGGAAAGAACTCTTTTTCATGAGTAACCATGACCTGCTGAATAATTTTGTATTTATCACAAAGAGTTCACATCCAGGAAATACACATGAGTTTGAGGTTATCTTTTCCAGATGAGCTGCCTTCAGAGACAGGGAACTTAGGCAAAGGTTGAACCATCCTTTCTTTCTAGAGCCTGCAGGCTCTGTGGCTCACTTTTTCTCTATAAACCATCTCTAATAATGCTTGATTTAATTTCAGTGATGTTTTTAATCAGGTGCATTTCTCAAACATTATGATTTTGCTTCTGTTAATATACCAGGCTACTTTAATATTAATTGCTTAACTGTTATGAAGTTGGCCAATCCAAAAAAAAGACTCCTAAAGAAAAAAAAAATTAATAATGACATTTCACAGAAGTAAAATAACACTTTAATGATGACCACATGGTTAAAAGGAAAGCTACCCTTTAGCCTGTTTAGTACATTTCTTTTAGCAGAATAGCTTGGTGGAATATTTGACAAAACAGGGATTTCCGTGAGTTCTGATGGGAATCTCTGGAACATAAAGTGACCTTTCACACCATCGTTGACCCCTGCCCTGACTTTAGGTAATGCTAAGATTTCTTTTTTTCTTCCACAAGAAATCTTATTTCAGAACCAAAGCCAAAATAATAAATCAAAGGATGCATGTGCCACTATCGATAATATTGCTTTGTTCATTTCTGAATCCCCTAATAAGTTTAAGTATATACATGTTGCCGCAAAGGTTAACATCATCTTTAGTACTTGCCACAATTTTCTGATCCCTACTTTGAGAAGAGAAAAGAAACATGTGTTCAGCGCTGGGAAGTGCTGTGGATTAATGGAAAAAGACAAGGCTTGACTCCTGGAGTCCAATGCTCCCATTGCAAACACAATGAACAAAGACAAAATATATAAGAATATCTAAAGAATATGTAGAGAATTTTTAGAAATCAGAAGAAAAAAAAAATAATACAAACCAAAAATAATCGAAACAAATAATCCAAACCAAATAATACAAACCAAAAATAAAAGATTTTATTTTACTAAAAAGGAATTCAAACATCCCATAATAACCTCACATTAGTAATTAAGGAAATACAAATCAAGATCACCATGTAATGCCATTTTATATCAAAATTGCAAAGGTTAAGAAGTATGGTGATAACAGCAAGTATTGAAGAAAATGCCTATCAACAGATACTCTGAGATATGTTGCCCAGGGAGAGTGTAAATTACTATAATCACCTTGAAAATGGCTTATCACTATCCTATCAAATTGAATATTCAGATTTCCTATAACCAAGCAATTTATCTTCTAGGTACTATCCTAGAAAAACTCTTTAATATGAATACCAGGCTTCATGTTTAAGAATGTTCATGGGTAGACTGTTCATAAATTATAAAAAATAATAATAATAATTAGATACCATTCAAATATCAATGAGCAGATGAATGCAAAATTAAATCATGGCCTAATGACTAAATTCAGTAGTATCCATCAGTGAAAATATAGGTATAGGCAACAATATGGATAGATGCTAGAAGAATAATGTTGAGAAAAATAAATTCTTTTAAGACTACATGTAAGATGCTAGTGTTTTTATAAATCTAAAAGAAACATTGTTTAGAAAATATACATTTGTAATGAAACTATACATTAAAAAAATCAAGGGAATAATAAAGACCAAATTTAAGATAATGGATAGCTCCTGAGGGTAAAAGAGAATAAATAAGTGAATGCGATGGGAAAGAGCACATGGGGGTATGCAGCAGAAGTGAGAGTCCTAATTCTTAAATATTCATTTTAATAATATGCTTTATAAAATATGCATTTATATGCTACATTTATTTTTATAGTTATTAAGTGTACATAAAAAGATTTTTTAAAAACTATGACTATGTATATCCTTTGTATGTTAAAAATAGGAAAAAGGAAAAGTAGAGAAAAATGGCATAGCCTTGAACAGAAAATTCACATATTAAAAAAAGGGAGGGGGTGGGCAAATGGCCAAAAACTTATTCTCAAATTTTAGTTTTGAAAGTAATCGTACGAATGCAAATTTAAAAATAAAATGCAAATTAAAATGTTATTTCTTACTTAGAAGACAAAGATTAAAAGAAAGATCTCATTGTTTTTCAGGTTATAAAGAAATAAATACTCATATACAACCTTGGTGATGAGAATGAAATTTGATCTATCCTTTCTATGGAATTATTTTGCAGCGAATAACAAAGCCCTTAGCATATTCGTAAAAATGGCTTTGCATTTTTGCTCCTGTGAATTTATTCCTAAGAAGTAAATGTTTTAGTGTGCTTAGGAGAACCCAGATATTAGCACAGACTAGTTTATAATTTAAATAAAACAAAAAACTGGAGACAACCTCCCTGGCTAATAAAAAGTGATTCATTAAAATAGAGAATACAAATTATAAGCAGTCCTTTAAGATTTTGATGGAGAAATGAATGTATTGACATGAAAATGTTCAATGGGAGAAGTTATAGAATTAATAGATTTAAGTTCTAAGTATTAAGAATACATAATATTCTTTTTTAACAGATGTATTTTGTATATGTTTGGGATGTTTATGTGGATTGAGGACAAAGTCCGGGGAGCATATTAACAGTATTTTTTTCTGGGTCATGAGATTATCCATGATGTTTCTTTATCTTTAGTCAGTGGTCATGACTATCTTGATCACCACGGTATCCTCATTGCCTAGTTTTTGTCAGAGTAGGTGCTTGATAAATGTTTGTTGCAAGAGTGAATGAATGCATTAAATAATAACTTGTGGCATTAATTAAAATAAAAGAAGGGAGGCCTTTTATTGAGCTAATTCAATTCTTTTGAAACAAATATTCTATCTAACCCAGAATTCTTGTCTTCTAAGAGCTAAGGAATTAACCCTCCAGAAGAACATTTTCATTTTCTTTTTTCTTTTTTTAAACATCTACAGCACCTGGTCTTCCTAGGTGGTCTCCCATCAAGTACTAACCAGGCCCAACCCCGCTTAGCTTCCGAGATCAGACGAGATCGGGCATGGCCGTAGACAACATTTGCATTTTCAAATGGTAACTTATAAGCTAAGGTCCTGACTCTGCAGTGGTATAATTTCCAGGGAGATAATTTTAGAATGAGGAAGTTATTCTATAGGCTTTTTCAAGATTGTACCATATGGTACCCATGTAATCCATCCACACTCAAGTCTTCTTCTATTTCAATAGACTCTAGATAGATTATAAATGTTATTAGCATTATTGTCTATAAAAATCATAATTACCAACTATATGAGAATCTGTATACATTATCTCATCTTTTTTCTACAACAAATATATAAGATATTTTTAATTAACTTATTTATGTATATACTATTTATTTAAGAAAAATATTTTATGACAACTTACAAAAAATTACATGCATAACTTTTTTAAATTGTAAAGGAGTGCATTTGGGGAAAGAGAAAATAGTATGGGAAAAGTTGATTGAAACCAATTTGAGCCTAGTGTATTAAAATACATCCGATGAGGTAGAAAATAAATGTTACTCAGATGACCTAAAAGCCTGTCCCAAGAAGAGAATTCACATGGTCATATAGTTGATTTGGTTCATAAAATGAAGTTACCCAGCCACCCAGACAAGCATAGATAATTCTATTGTGAAGCAAATCCTAACAATGTAGTAAATCCAGCTCTGTTTACGTGTGTTTGTGTTTTTAATAACATCTCTCAATGTAGGCCAAATTAATCATTCTAAAGCTCAGTCAGTGCAAGCAAGTCCCTGTGGGGATCCCAAGCAATGTCTCCAGGTACATAGCTCTCTCACGATCTGAACTTAATCCAAAAATAAATATTAGAGTGTCAAGATAAATAAATGGTCTTCATAGCCTTCAGGCATTTCTCCATAAAAACTATTTTCCTCAGCCAAGGATTTTTGTAAGCATTGAGAAGCCATGAATTTGAGGTTATACTCCCTTGACAAGGACCTGAGGAGCCGAAGGCCTACCCCACCCCTAGGAACAGGGTTTTCACGCACAGGACAATTTTGAATTAGCTCCAACAGACCCCAGGTCATGGAAAATGTAGAGCAGTATGTTTAAAAGCATAGACTCTGAGCTCAGAAACACCTCTATTGTGACCCAGTTGTGTGACTCTCGGATAAATCACCTTACCTCTCACAGTCCTCTTGGCATTGCTGTGCCCAACTTTCATCTGCCTGGAAGCAGGGCCAGAATGAGGACTGAATAAAAGGATCTTTGGAGGTACTTTGCATAGAACCTCTACTAAGCCCAATTTATCCCTTAGCATGGGTTGGTTTGTGGGATAGAAAGGCAAGGAGTTGGGGAAGAGGAGGCATATGAACTTGAAGATAAAATAGAAATAGAAAATAATAATATCTAGAACTAAGGCTCTTGCTCATAGGAAGAAAAAAAAAAAAAACAACAACAACAAAAAAAAAACTACCTAAGCAGAAGAAAATGGATTTAAGGGTGCATTTTTCTCAATCAGATTAATTTCCTTTGGACACCAGAAGGAATAGTATTCCCATACCCCCTTTCCTTTATCAGCCCCATCCTCTAGACACAGTCAACAAAAGCACTAATGGGAGGAGATACTTTTTGTTTCCAAATGATGATACTATCTTTTGTGTGGTCATTAAGGTACTGATATGTGCAACAATGTGTTGTCATTGTTTTTATTTGGGGGAAAATATGAAATATTTCCTAATCTTGTGGATCTTGCATTGCAGAGCACAGCAGGAGATGTTTAACTGGCAAGTACTCTCTGAGGTCACAATGTGCCACATTTTTTCATGGAAAGCTTCAACTGCTCAACTAAAGAATGCGTTTCTTTAACAGGCAAATGAAAAAGAGACTGTCGGTTGATTCCTTGAGGTATGCTTAATTAATTCCAATCTATTAATGACGGCAATTTTCTCGTTTCAAGTGATAAATGGCGGCCCTTTCTAAAAGGCATCTCAGAGAGAAAGACTCTTCTCCCCACCCCCAGACTTTTTTCGTCTTTGTTCTTGGCTACTTCTGTCCATTGCTGTTCAGAATGAGCTTGCATCAGTAATAGTCATAAATGATTTACAAAAGCAATTCCTGTCTAATCACTTGGGACCTAGAGTTTTTATGATGTTGCCAGATGTGCCATCAAAAAAAATCATCCGGTTCAAGGACTTGTGATAAATCGAGTCAGAGTCAATTAATTCCCTGAAGGCAACTGTTTGGTTTACAAGGATTTGGGTTGGGGACCTTGCCTATCTTCTTCCTAGACTCTTTATCCCCACGCTCCATTGAATAGAAGACAAAAACAATTCTGTAAATATAAAGTTACTGGGAGGTGGTTGGCATATCTTAGAGCCCCTATCACAACTTCTATGTTCCTCTCATGTATTAAAAAGACATTTTAGTCCAATAGAAGGTTTAGGAGGGGAAAGTTTGAAAAGCCCCGCACAATAGTATTTCTCACACAGACTCTGTCATTCAGGGTGCTGGCGCCAACATCGCATGCATACTCAGACATTGCCTGTGGGATAAAACTCTCCCCTTTTCGATGAAAGTTTCCCTCAGAATTCATGTTAACTTCCTCTGCACCCTCACCACGTGAGATTTATGTCTCTAATAAATAATTTTGGTTATTTCAGTCATAATGTGGTCAGTGGTTTAAACATTTATTCCTCTCATGAAAAGAGCAACTAGTTGAGGGTAAGTCCCATATTATCTGCAACTTCACTTAGGGTGGTACCTTTCACTAGGGAGATGCTCACTAATTTTGTTAAATGAAGGAAAGACTCCAAAATGAATGACTGTAAATTTTCATTCCAAAACATGTGGGGGAATAAATGGGAAGAGGTTATTGAGCTTTTAAACCACTTTGCTGGATTGTGTTACAGTAACTAAGCTGGACAGTAATGAAGTAACTTGCATTGGGGGAAGACTTTTACTCAGTTTATACCATCTGTGCAAGGACTTGAAATAGTACCTCTCAAACCAGGAATTCTCTGTTCCTAAATTACAGTCTCTTGGTGGAGACTGAAATATCTATAATCCAGTGTAACAAGGCACAGTAGTGTGCTTTGATGACGAATTAAATCTTTGGGGAAAAAAAAAATCCCCTATGTTGTCTCTGATTACATAGTCAAGGAATCCTGTGAATTTGCTGATGTGTAGGCTTTTCTTTAATGTAAGCAGGCAAGGAAGGGGGTGGGGCTGTGGAGAAAAGGAAGGGGGATGGGTCTATGGAGTCTCTTAGGGGAAGAGACTGGGTGTTGACATAATACAGAGTCACAGCAGTTATTCTGGAAGCACCATTTACAGCTTTGTAGAAGCGCAACAATGACCAAGAGCTTTGAATGTTCAAAATCTAATATTTACGTAACTCATCATCTTTGAATCTTACAGGACATAAAGATAGTATCTTTGCCCAATGACTTAGTGAATATCAGAATAGGAATTAGAAACCTTTTTGGTGTAATTCTTTAAGTACAACTAAAAAATGTCTCATAGTTAAATAATTTATATATCAAATAGAGTAAAGCACTGTAACCTCTTGGGGCCCCTCATAAACTAATTATTCTCCAGATTTCCTGCTACCCTTTTAAAAGATTTTGCTTGGTAGAAATCAATGTAATTAAAAACTATTGGTCAATCGTCTTGTGGAGTTAGCTACGTTTCCACAGACAATATAATAAAAAATAGTTAGATACTAGCCATTACAGTTTAGATTATCTTCTCATATTTATTATTAGATATTATAGCCTGCAGTTTATTTTAATACATGCATTTATTGAATAGAAATAGCTCATAAATGTCCTAATATTGAGACATCAGAATATATCAGAATGTAATTTATCTAAAATATAGCCCTGGACAATTAAACTATATTGTCCTGACTTTTATTTTGGTCTTGGTCCATATGCATACGCAATTTTATATTATGGTAGTCATAAAGCAAAGACAATTTTTACTTATGGTTTCTTTTTTTTTTCTATTATAAGTGCATGCTGTTGCTTGTTGCTCTGTTTGATGTTGCTGAGGATATAGCTTGCTATATTTTCTACATTTCTCTTTATGAGTCATTGTAGAAGAGAGATCTTTTCTGATTTCTATAGCACAAATAATCAGGTTTCTAGTGAACAAATTTTTTTTTATCTTTTGACCGTGAAGACCCGTTTGATGATCACATCTTTTTGCACTGCTTCTTTGAAGGCCTGGAGTCACCTTTGTAGCCCACTTTAAATATACGATTTATGAGGGACATTTTCCAGACATTTTTCCTTTGTACATTATACTTTCTCTCATTCAATTCCACTTTCTTCAACCATTTTGGTGTTTTCTTTCAGTTCATTTGTATCTGTGTTATATAAGGCATCTATGTAATCCTTTATAAAAAATTTGTTTCTTTTATTATTATAATATGTGCTTCAGAATTATTATTTTAATTTCTGTATGACATTCTATGAAGTAGAGTTAAACCATTATAAGCATCTTTAGCACTTCAGTGGTTTCTATTTTTTCTATTGGTGCAGAAAATTATAACTTTCACATCCAGGTCTTTTTTTTCCTCATTAAAAAAAATAATTTACTTTGGATAAATTTTCAAAAATGAAATTACTGTTCAAAATTCAATGCTGACAATTAATGTCAATCCAATTTTGCCCCTTTTTGAAGGTAGAGAGGAGGATTAATCCATGGTAAATCTATATTTACAGGTAGACTAAAGGATATAATATTACCAAAAATTTACTTCTCACAGGAAATAATTGAGATTTCATGTTCCAGTCTGGTCAGTCAATATATTATTTCTATACAGAGCTAGGCCAAAATGAATCTAGACTTCAAAAATCTGAACACAATGTAAATATCCTTCTTCGTTAATGAAAAAGAAATTATTGAAATTAAGATACATCTACTCAATAAAATATAGACACCAAAGGTAAACTTTTAATATGCTTATAATAAGAATTAAACTTTTAAATAAAGAACCTATTATGCTCTTTAGTAATTTAGCATTTAGTAACTTTCTTTACCCATCTGTATTTTCCATCAGTGGTTCTCAACTGGGGGGTGGAACTGTGCCCAAGAAAGCATTTGGAAATATGTAGGAATTTTTTGGTTTGTCATTTACAACTGAGGACTGCCACTGGTAACTAGTGGGTGCCAGCCAAGGATGTTCAACATCTGTGTTGTACCAGACAATCCTGTGCCACCAAAAAAGAAAAATTATTCTGCTCAAAATGCCAGCAGCCTGTGCTAAGAAACACAAGTATCTATAATCCTGGTCTTACTGAAGGTTGGGATGATTGACTTGGTGCCTGGTCCATTGTAAACAAACACTAAATACCTACTGTGCACCAGGCACTCTTCTAGACACTTTAGAATACACGTACATCTGGGAATGAAACAAAGAGTCAGTCTTTTATGAAACTTATATTCTAGAAAGAGGTTCTTAATGTTGCTTGAGGCCATGTAGGAGGAAAAAGCAATATGTAAAACTTTATTTACCATATAGCCAAATAATAAGCAAAAGGAAACTTTGAGTTACAAGGATGGGGGGCTTCGAGTGGCAGCTAATATTCAAAGCAATGGAAAAGCATTACATCCCTTGTTCCACCATCCCCCCTTTTAATTTTGACCATTTGGGCTTAGTTGCTTGTCTCCCTTTTCCACGGATCCCAACTTCTCCCAAACCTCTGATTTTACATTCTTCCTAATCCATAGAAAATTCATCTCTTAGAATGGAATCCAACCTTCCTTTGGTGTTTAAATACCTCAGAAAGAGTTCCAATGTAGAAAGAAGTCTTTTAAAAGTTAACTGTAAAGCAAAAAAAAGCAAATCTGTTTACATTTAGTAAAAAGATAAGAACATTAAAACAATAAGACCCTAAAAAGTTCAGAAATTACTTTCTGTTTCATCAAACCGTGATCTGATTGTGATTTTATAGTTTTATATGTTTCAATTAACTCAATTGTAATTGCTTGTCAGCATTTTATTCTAAGCAATAAATTTGTCATAAAAAAGAGTAGAAATAATCAAATTTCATTGTTCATTATTTTAGTGTTTATTCCCTTATCTCTTCCTACATCTTTGGAATATATTCTTTTGCTAGCAGCTGTTGTGATAGATTTTATAGCGAGATATTTTAACAATTTCTTTTCTAATTTTCTTTCAGTTTTATATTAGATTATTACTTTTTAGAGTAAGAAAGAAAATGATCAGAGGGGAAAGAAATAGAGAAATGGAGGAGACGATATAGACATGTGCACTGTGAACAATTTATATGTTTACATGACTTGTTTACATACTATGTACTTATATTTAGTTTTAAGATAGATATATATCAAAAATATTTAAAATTATTTATATAATTAACCAGTTAGTAAATTAGTATTTAGCTAATCAATTTAGACAAAAACATTTGTATACCAAGACTGTAGGATGGTGTTGATATCTGCGAAGCCCAGTATCAAATTGTTATGATAGTTACTCTGGTCTGGACCTCTTTGAACACTCAGTGGTGCTCCTGCCTTCTCTCGACTCTCTCCTGAATTCTTTTCTTTAAGACATGCTCACAGGAGTGTGTGGAAAGGGATATTAATTTATACCAAAGGGCAAATGACTAATATGGCTTACTACCTTATGCCTCCCATGGATATTTCATTTTAACAGAAACATGAGTTTTAACCCAAAGTATTAGAATGTGACTCTAAAAGTGAGTATTTGTCACCTGACAGTGTTTGAAAGACAAGAGATATGTCTTGCTACAAAAAGTCTTTATGGTACCACTGAAATCACATCACACAAGCTGTTGCCTATTCTCTCTATAGGTCTTGATATGAGAATTCCTTTTCCGGTATCACCTGAAGATATTTATTCCTTAAGAGCCTACTAATTCTTCATCAACACAGGCCTTATTCTCGAAATCAGATCATTTAAAAATATGTAGTGTTATATAGTCAATTTCTAACACTGTAAATGGTAAAAAAGCTTTCTGATAGTTATTCATGGCTAAAGAAATAGATTTTTTACATCACCGGATTTGGCTGGTAGGTTTCAGTAGTAACATGCTTAATTAGTATTTTTAATATGATTCAGACATTCAAAAGAAGTACTCATGGCATTAGCTCAGTTATCCCTAATATCATATTCACTTTCTGAATCTATTCCAAACAAATCCATCAAATTTTATTCCTATTACTCCTCTCACCACATTTATTGCATTTTCAAGCATTTTCTTAACACCTTATAAAGTTCGGTGAGTTTAAAATTTTTTTTTTTTGTGGGAGAAAGACATATTAAAATTTTAACTAGTAGGGAATTTCAGTTCAGTTAATTATATTTTACCATTGACTTATTGTGAAATTATTGCTGCATTCCCAGGATGAAAAAAAAGGAGGGGGGACATCGAGTCTAAATTAAAATTACATGTAGAAATTTTATGAATATAATCATATTTAAAGGAAAAAAACATAATATTTGATAAGATATTTGTAGTGATATATCAAAAAGTAAACTTCAATAAAATATTCAAAACTATATATATATACATATATATCTCTGAAATATATACAATCTGTTAATTTCCTAGAATCTATGTTTGCAACTCTACTTAAATGTTTGGTTAGTGAACTGATGCAAACAAGGTTGTTAGGGGGTTTGTGGTTATATTTATTTTATTCTGTTTGCTTCAAGTCATTTAAAATTCTTCATCATGGTCAGCATCTACTTATAAAGTAGGTTATCATGTGTACCATTAATAAAATTTTAAATTTTCAAAATCTCTTATATATCTGTAGATAAAGTTTTCTCCATAGTGCCTGGCTTTTAAGTGGGACATTCTTATGCTTTACTATTATTATATCTCTCAAGGGGAGCTATTACAGGCTAAGAAAAAAAAAAGCATTCCAGGTGCCTCTGTCAGTTTCTTAGTTTGGGTTTCCTTTGAAACAGACTCTGAGATAAAGATATGAGTGCGAGTAGTTATATTAGAAGGTGCTGGAAATTAGACTAGTGGGGTGTCGACAGGTCAGAGAAGGAAGACAACAAATTATTCATTATCATGCAAGTTACCATGTGGGCAGCTGGTACTTAATCCCACTGGTTTAAGCAGTGTAGAACCTGCATCTTTGAGTTATCCCACTCAAGGGGCAAGCAGCTGGGTTATTTATCTACCACCCCACCGAATGAGAATCTCACAGAAGGATGCTCATTGCCCAGTGCTTTCTACTACCACACACACTGTGAGAATGGGCTCAGATGGTCAGACAAAGAAAGCCTTTTCACAAAGAGATGCAGGTACTGGCAGTTGGGATACACTGAAATGATCATACCCCTAGGATAAGGGCCTATCTCCCCCAGCAATGGCATCTGCTACAGTAGTTACTAGTTCATGACCACCTCGTTTTTTTGATCATCAGAGAAATTTCACACTGTCATTTCCCTGTACGGTGATCAGTCAACTCACCACAAATATTTTTAAAACAGGATGGATACTACCTACCGTCAGGTGCCTTTTCTAGTGTGTCTAATTGCTCAAATAGCTATATATACTATAGATGCTAATACAGTTAAATGTTTACCCAACTGCAGTTTACCAGCACTGGAAATATTCCATCTTGGATAATCCCTATTCCTGGTCTGTTTGCCCATGCTGTAGAAGACCTCTCTCCAGAATTTAGAATCCTGGTGTCCTTTCTTTATTAAGCTGACATTTTAAGGCTTGTCCAAGTGAAATTTCTAATTCTAAAGAGGAAATCTCTATTGCTCACTCAAGATTTTATTCCTAAATCATTCGGGTCACATTTTAACTTTCAGGTATATAAATCACTGATGCTTTACAGTGAAGATTTTGCTGGTTAGTCAAGGAATAATGGGGTAAGTTGCCTGAGGATATAGTGCCAACTC
>NW_011888782.1:11139802-11142687 GCF_000151845.1 Pteropus vampyrus
AGAAAGACATATTAAAATTTTAACTAGTAGGGAATTTCAGTTCAGTTAATTATATTTTACCATTGACTTATTGTGAAATTATTGCTGCATTCCCAGGATGAAAAAAAAGGAGGGGGGACATCGAGTCTAAATTAAAATTACATGTAGAAATTTTATGAATATAATCATATTTAAAGGAAAAAAACATAATATTTGATAAGATATTTGTAGTGATATATCAAAAAGTAAACTTCAATAAAATATTCAAAACTATATATATATACATATATATCTCTGAAATATATACAATCTGTTAATTTCCTAGAATCTATGTTTGCAACTCTACTTAAATGTTTGGTTAGTGAACTGATGCAAACAAGGTTGTTAGGGGGTTTGTGGTTATATTTATTTTATTCTGTTTGCTTCAAGTCATTTAAAATTCTTCATCATGGTCAGCATCTACTTATAAAGTAGGTTATCATGTGTACCATTAATAAAATTTTAAATTTTCAAAATCTCTTATATATCTGTAGATAAAGTTTTCTCCATAGTGCCTGGCTTTTAAGTGGGACATTCTTATGCTTTACTATTATTATATCTCTCAAGGGGAGCTATTACAGGCTAAGAAAAAAAAAAGCATTCCAGGTGCCTCTGTCAGTTTCTTAGTTTGGGTTTCCTTTGAAACAGACTCTGAGATAAAGATATGAGTGCGAGTAGTTATATTAGAAGGTGCTGGAAATTAGACTAGTGGGGTGTCGACAGGTCAGAGAAGGAAGACAACAAATTATTCATTATCATGCAAGTTACCATGTGGGCAGCTGGTACTTAATCCCACTGGTTTAAGCAGTGTAGAACCTGCATCTTTGAGTTATCCCACTCAAGGGGCAAGCAGCTGGGTTATTTATCTACCACCCCACCGAATGAGAATCTCACAGAAGGATGCTCATTGCCCAGTGCTTTCTACTACCACACACACTGTGAGAATGGGCTCAGATGGTCAGACAAAGAAAGCCTTTTCACAAAGAGATGCAGGTACTGGCAGTTGGGATACACTGAAATGATCATACCCCTAGGATAAGGGCCTATCTCCCCCAGCAATGGCATCTGCTACAGTAGTTACTAGTTCATGACCACCTCGTTTTTTTGATCATCAGAGAAATTTCACACTGTCATTTCCCTGTACGGTGATCAGTCAACTCACCACAAATATTTTTAAAACAGGATGGATACTACCTACCGTCAGGTGCCTTTTCTAGTGTGTCTAATTGCTCAAATAGCTATATATACTATAGATGCTAATACAGTTAAATGTTTACCCAACTGCAGTTTACCAGCACTGGAAATATTCCATCTTGGATAATCCCTATTCCTGGTCTGTTTGCCCATGCTGTAGAAGACCTCTCTCCAGAATTTAGAATCCTGGTGTCCTTTCTTTATTAAGCTGACATTTTAAGGCTTGTCCAAGTGAAATTTCTAATTCTAAAGAGGAAATCTCTATTGCTCACTCAAGATTTTATTCCTAAATCATTCGGGTCACATTTTAACTTTCAGGTATATAAATCACTGATGCTTTACAGTGAAGATTTTGCTGGTTAGTCAAGGAATAATGGGGTAAGTTGCCTGAGGATATAGTGCCAACTCAGGTTTCCTAAATATGTTTTTATTTTGAGCCTTAACTGAAGAAATCTTAGGGGTGATCCCCCGTGCCCGACTTACCCACTCCAGATGCAGCACAATAGCACAATGAGACACACAAAAATTATGTTGGGATTCGTTTTGTAAATTGGAAGTACCCTGGAACTACCTCAGGAATAACTGAGGTAGGCAATCATGTAAAAGTGTGTCACAATGAATTTTATGAAAGGAAGGGATATTGTCCCCAATACCTATCTTTTCATGGTTGTTTACTTCTCTGTAAATAGTGTTTCATTCTTAGAATCACAGAATCATGAGGTAACAATGAAAAGGAGCCTTTAAAATAAATTATCAAGTTCAATGCCCTTAACCTAATGATGAGAAACATGAGATTGAGAGAGGTCATGTGCTTTGCCCAAGGACCACAACAGACCTGGAACATGTATTCACATTTTCTCTTTCTTCTTCTTAGTTCAATGTTCTTACATATTCTGAAAAATATTAAGCAAATCACATATTAAACACATAGAAAAAGCAACTATTTATTTTTGATAAGTGGTAATAACTAGTAAAATTACAAAACAAAAATTAAAATGCCAACATTCCTCTTTCTTCTTGCTTCATTTTTTTCTATACTACCTAAACCTTTCTGCACACCAAATTATTTACTTATTTTGTCTCTATTCCTCTACTAGAATAAAAACTCCAGTGGTATAAGATATATGCCTGTTTTATTTCCTGAAGTATTCAAGCATTTAGAACAGCATCAAGGTGCTCCGTAAATATTTGTCGAATGAGTGAATGAATGCAGTCCAGGCTCTTTATAGGGATAGCATAGTTCATTGTTTCGAATTAAACCCTAAGTTTCCGAAGATCCTTGTTTCTATCAGAGAAAGCTAATTTTAGAAGGGGAGGAAGCTCCTAATCTAATATTCTGAAATTCTGAATTAGGCTATCAGAATGCATTCTATTTGAAGATCATGATTCATCAAAAGGCTTATCCACATATTGACAGTTAAATACTGATTGCTCAACTTTATTCCAGTGATTCAGTTGGATTTCTATTGCTGACTTTTCAGGCAAGTCATGTCCTGTCATTTTACATTTCTTTTTAATATTTAAAAATTATACAAATAAGGCCTACCTTAGCACACACACACACACCCCCAATCTAGGGTATAATCTTATTCTAAATATCAGCATCATTCTGTCTTTTTAAAAAGATAATACCCATGCTATACATTACATTCCCTAGACTTATTTATCTTATA
>NW_011888782.1:11143252-11145662 GCF_000151845.1 Pteropus vampyrus
CTGTAGATAAACCATAGGGTGCCTTTGTGAGAATTGAGAAAGGAAACATCCTGGAGGGAGGCAGACCCCATGGATGCATGGCTGGGACAGTACATTTCAGCCCCTCGCACCTCCTTAGCTGGACTCCGCCCCACTCGACTCCGAGCAACATGCACAGTTATGCAGAGTGGACGTGGATTTTCACTCCTCTCCTCCATCCCTAGATCTCCCGTTCCCTACCACATTACTTTGTAAGTCAAAAACATCACAGTTCTCAGACTTATAATGCAGTCCTATTCAAAACAAACTAAAGAGTCGGTGAAAACAACATCTCCCTCCCTTATGTTGGACGAAGTTTACTTTGTCTTTAAAATGCCTTTTGGGCCTTATGCACCTATCTGCCCTGTGGCATGACTGAAAATACTGCCAGAAAGGTTTCACTTGCCATCTTCCTACATTCAACTTTGACTTTAAAGTTAAAAACAGAAACTGTAATCAAAGTTAAATTCCATAATCCCATTTGTGACATATTACTGTAGTCAACATCCTACTGAAATTAATGCACAAATCTTTTACCAACATTTTCCTCAAGGGCTGCTTCTGCTTTCTAGAGATGAGGTTTCAGGTTAGGCTCCATAACTTCTCAGGCTATCAGTTTAGGCCAGATAATAATAAAATTAGATTCCGGTTAGCAAATAAGATGCATGAAGTAAGAAAGCTGAAGCTGTATTCTCAGTTATAGTCTACAATGTTTTAGTTGGTTCTAGAGAAAATTATGCTCACATCTTTTCTCATTCCCATCCAATACACCCAGGACAGTGCTAGGCACATAGAATAATAAAATTTGTGGGTTACTAGGGTTATCTAGACCAAGGGTTGGCAAATTACAGCTGTGGGCCAAATCTAGTCCACAGTTGCTTTTGTAAAGAAGATTTTATTAGAACACAGCCATGCCCATTGGCTTATGTATTGTCTATGATGGCTTTCTCATACAAGGTCAGAAGTTGCAGAGAGACCTTGTCTGATTTGCAAAACCTAAAATATTCACTCTCTGGCCCTTTATAGAAGGGAGTTTGCCGACTCTTGCTCTAGGTCTACCACAGGAAAGTACACTCAATAAATACTATATTTTAATATCAATATAAATTTAGTTTCTGGTCCAGACCTGGAGTAAGTGTGTAATTTTAAGTAAATTACCTTTCTGCACTACGGTTTCCTCATCTTGCCTAATATAATCATAAGGATTAATTTAGTTAATAAATGCAAAGCACTCAGAGCCATGCCTGAGACATAGTTAAGCAGTCAGCAAATGTTAACTCTTACTCATCAAAACGATTGATTCTATTGATCCTGAGTTACCAAGGACCAAGACACTTGACAGTATTACTTTATTTCAACGTAGCAAGAACACAAAATATGACAGAATCCTAAAAATTGCCTGACAACAGAGTGGGTGCTGAGCAAAGGGGATGAACTTTTTATAAGCTTTCTTGGTTTGCATAGATTTGAGCCATTTCCACAAAAATTTGACAAAGGAAAAATTCATATATTGTCACATGCCTTGGCATTTAATTACAAAAGCAGTGGATGGCATACTGCCATGCATATAGTATATCTTGCAATATATTGCAGGAGTCATTATAGTCTAGTAAAAATTTATTAATAATTATCAATAATGCATAGGAAAAGCTATATGGATTTGCCATATAGTATAAGAGCATCAAGGGATAGAACAGCTGCCTGGTTCATCTCCTCATGTTTCAAATCTGAAATTTTATATCTAAATGTAATTTTGTCATTTAAACCAGGGTTTGGAAAACTTTTTTCTGTAAAGGGTCAGATAGTAAATATTTTTGGCTTTGGGTATTATACAGCCTCTGTTGCTACTATTCAACTCTGCTTTTGTAGCATAAAAGTAGTCATAAACCATATACAAATGAATGAGTATGGCTATATTTCAATAAAACTTTATTTATAAAAATTGATGGTGGGCCATATTTGCCCTAGGGGCCATAATTTGCAGACTCATTATTTAAACAATTACAAATAGTGTTTTCATTTCTTTCTCTTCTCCTTCTGTCACATTCTCATTCTTGTGTATACTACCTATTTCCCCCATTAAAATATTCTCATTTGCTAGGAAGTTAAGATACACCTGAAAGAAAAGAGGTATATGGTGCTACCTAAATTTCAATTTTTTTGTCAAGTATTTCTATTAGTTGTGGGTGGAGGGTGAGTATTGCCATTTTCTTCTAATAAGTTACAATGAGATTGTCAAACACTTGGACAAAGAACCAATAATGGGCTGAAGTTTAAAAGTTTATCTATACTCCATTTCATATTGTCATATATTTAAAATGAAACCGAAAGGAAATTTGATAAATTGCCTAACTAGTAGGTCCAATGCAGAAATTAATTCAGTAATACAGGC
>NW_011888782.1:11147052-11156667 GCF_000151845.1 Pteropus vampyrus
GCAGAATAAATTTCGCTACCATCAGCAGTCTGAGCAAAATTTTGACAGGTGTCATAAAATGCACCTGAAAGGACTTCAGAGCTGGAATGGGTCTGGCACAAGTTACATGGTTCCCAAAGGAATTATGAGATTCCAAGTTCCCATGTTTTGTGCTCTGATTATGGGCCAGATTCTTTCTGAATATCATTTGTTACCTTCACCGTAATCCTGAAAGGATATCATTGTCATTCCCATTTTACACGTGCAAAGGCAGAGGCTAAAAGAGACTAAGCCACATTCCCCATGTCATATTCCATAGAGCTGTGACTTTCACTGATTTCTCTTCCATTATCACACCCAACTCAAAGAGGATTTACAGAGGCTCTTTCTGAGGGTGCATGGAAACCACACGCAACTACAATAGGAATGACTAAGGAAAGAGAGGATGGTGGTTGGAACACATGTTTGGCGAGTGCCAAATGGGAAATCTGCAAAGAAAAAAACACCTGTCAAGTGGGGCTGATTGATTTCACCCAAACTTGTAAAGATCCCAGCTGCACTCAGTCACCTGGGGCCCAGACTCCAGTACCCAAGTTTCTGTTTCATTTGGTTTGGGATGAAACCCCCGGCAGCAGTATATTTGAAATGCTTCCCAGGTGATTCTCTGCAGCCAGGGTTGAGAACCACAGATTGAGATAAAATGCCTTTGTAGACTAAGCAATTAAATCTAAATCATGACTGTAATTTTTTAAAGAAAGCATGAAAATGAAATGAAAGCATATATGTGAAAGGGTTTGACAAACTGCAAACTGGTCTACATATGGCACTTTAATGAAGAGATAAATGAAGAACATAATTTATGAAAGTAATTGGACACCTGGTCCACGAGGAGGGAGAGAGACAGGGCTTTTATGCGATGATTTCAAGCCAGGCTTCCCTGTGACTGGCCCATCATCATCCCTCTGGCCTTCAGGCTTTGGAAAAGAAACTTGGAGTGAAGAGAGGCCAATGGTACATAAAGGTGGAAAAATAAGAGGCCACTGGGTCTCAGAGTCAGGAGAACCAGCTCTGTTCCCTGGACGTTACTACAAATGGAGTAGCTCTGTGATTTATGACAGTAATTCCTGATGTGTTCTGGTATGAGGCTCTAGTATTTGTTAAACCAAACTGAAAATGACAATTTATAAAGACAGAACCTTAGAATTTTCATTTTAAATAAGCCAGGTTTTAAAAGGAACTCTCACCAGAAGTGCATTTTATGCTCTAAGACATGACCTAACTCTTTCAGAGCTCAGAACCCTAAACTACCACTTAAAAATATGTGCCTAAAGCAAATCAGAGAGAGGCGCTCTCTATCTCTCCCCGCATCCCAGATGCATGCACCCACACACACACAGTTATATATAAAACATTATTTTTCAGGTAACACGGATGTGTAGCTTAGTTACTAAAGATGGGCACCCTTATAACCACCACCCATAAAAGGATTTAGACTTTGCTAAGTACCCCAGAAGCCCTCCAGCTGCCTCCTTCCAAACACAAGCCTCCCCCACCCCTACCATCAAGAGGAACCACTGTCCTGACTTTTACGGTAATCAAGTTTTCACTTTTCTTTATAGTTTATCACCCAAATGTACATCCTCAAACACTAGAGTTAGCGTTGCCTGTTTTTAATGGCATTTAGATCTTTTTTAATCTATACTTTTGCCCCTTAATTTCTTTTTCACTCCATTGCACTTTATGTGCTAAAGAAACCAGGTCCTCTCTTCTATGTAGTTTTCATCAACCTCAGTTTCGCTGGTTGCATTCCCACAATGCAGTTTAATATCTTTCTTTGGACTCTTTTTCTTACAAGCTGGTAGTTGAATCTAGAAGCTTAAGCACATTCCAAGTTGATTGTTTGTGGGGGGAGATGGAGAAGCTTTCTTGGAGATGTGTTCATCAGCAGTGCAAACTATCTAATTCTCTCTCTCTCTTTTCGTCTTGGAAATAGCCACTAATTCTCAGTACTTACATCTTTACTTCATTAGGGGTAAATGGTGCTATTTCAATTCTATCATTCTTTCTTCATTTATTTATCGAAATATTTCTATGGAGAGAAACTTCCCCTCATCTACTATTTGGTTATCTGGTGGTACAGTTGGTAGAAGAAAAGCAAGATAAATGCTTATTTCACTTTATTTAACAATGTTCAAAATAGTTAGATCCCTAGTACCCTCCCAAAAAGGTGGTCAATTATTTTTTTTTAATCACATTAGGAATTCATGAATAAAACATATTTGATTTGTTTCAGTTGATCACAGTGGTGATTTATGATCTCTGTTAGGGGAATGTTTTCATGGCTGCACAAGGGCCTAAGCAATGTTTGTACAGCCACTACCACAGGAAGGATGAAGAGAAGACAAAGGAGGCCTGAAAATTTCCACCCCTCCTTTCTGACCTGTGAAAGTCATATGACCAAGAAAGGCAAGGTGACAGAGTGGAGAGAGTCCAAGTTTCAGAGTCACTGACAAGAGAGCTGAGCTTGGATCTTGGCTCTGTAACTTCCCGGCTGTGTGACCTTGTGTCTCTCCCTAAACCTCTCTGACTCCCTTTCCTCATCTGTAAAAGTAAGAGTAATAACATTTGCCATAACTCTGTGTATTAATTGAGAATGTGCACAAAGCACCCAGCCCAGTGTCCCACACATAGGAGGGGTTTGACACGGGTTCCTTCTCTTTCCTGACCCACCCTGCAAAGCTCTGGAGACACACCAAGTCTGAGAAGCAGAGAGGTGTAGTCCCAGTGGGAGGAAAGCTCACGAGAAATGAAAATACTTTAAGAATGTCACCATCCATATGGAAACGGTCAAAGATGTAAGCTCATCAGTGCGTGTGGTTCTCCTTTTCTTTCCCTCCTCTCTCCCTTGTGTTGTGTAAAGGAAGCTTTCATTATTGCTATTCATTATTATTTTATGATTTCATTATTGCTACTTCTGAGGGAAGGTTAACTGGCAATTCCTAGAAGCATTTTATTATAACACAAACCAACAAAACATCCAACTTTTGAAAAGAATGGTCTTGGCTACCACACCATGGGCTTCCCAGGCAGAAGATAGGCACCCCCACTTTTATCTAGTTGGAAAGACTCCAGCCTCTAAGGAAGGCAGTTTTCTCTGATGCCATTTCAGAACCGCTGTGACAGTTGTCAGTCTTGCACCCCACCCCCAAGACACATACCATCTCTGACGCTGCTTTTTGTTACCCTTCAGGGCCCCTTGAAATACCCAGAGTGCTGTTCTACATATTTCCCAAGTTGTTCCTTTTCACTTGTGAAGACTTATCAGGAAATATGGACATGCTTAGAAATTGCCATTTACTTTCAAAGAAAAGGAAATTCTTCTCTGCGAGAAAGCTGTAGCTGCATCCAGATGCACAGGTACATCACAACCAGTGGTTTACCTAGCCTGGATCTTTATCTATCCAGTGGAAAAGGAAGGTTCTGGGGCATTCTGCCATAGTAACATAAAACTTTAACACTTATGAGAGAATCAGGAAGTCATTTGGTTAAGTTATTATAGGATTTGACTATATCTATGCAGACACGATTAAGTACAGTTTGTCTGTGATTCTTGCAATAATCCTGAGGAAGGCTAAAGAGACACTTCTATTTCCAATTGACAAAATAGAAAACTGAGGCTCAGAGAGGTGACTCAGGGTCACAGAGCTGCTAGAGCCAGGACTAGCACTCAGCTATCCTTACTCCCCCATCCCATGGTCTTTGTGCTACCCTGGGTCTCCACTTACCTCAGGGCAGTGTGAGTGCCTACCTTCACACACACTTTGCTCCCCTGGTGAGATGGTTCCTGGGCCCTGTACTTGAAGTTCCAGCTGATGCAGACAAGTGAATAAACATTCCCTTTCAGTCAACCCATAGTATAGGGGTCTGTTTATTCCCTTGTAAGTCTTTATTCAGCACCTACAGTGTCAAGCACTGTGTCTCTAGCAGTTAGGTACCAAATACCCTCAAGGTGTGTGTAGTCTTGTGGAAGAATGGTTTTGTGTATATATTATAATTAATATATAATTATGCCTGAAGATCTCTATTAAAATCAATTTTAATGATCTTCTTTCTTAAAAGGAAATTGATAAATGAATTGCCTCTAGGTTAAAAAGTCAATGTGTATCCATACATCATCTTGTAGTAAAGAATAAGGAAGTCTCAGTTACCTTCTCATTTTCTGGCTGCTTTGGTAAGAAAAAAAGAGAGTGTACAAGCACAAAGTTGGGTAATAAGCATTTAATGACTCTGAGTTGTTCTTGTGCCTGAGCCGTGTTGCCTTTACAATTTAAAGCAACAGTAATGTGTTGTTTGGGGTCTACAATCAACAATTTGCTTTATAGAAGTTAATGTGTCTCTTGGTGCCAAGACAAGATCTACAGGGGGGTCTGTCCCTTAGTATTGTTATATTACACTTGCCAACAGACTGTATGTTGCGGTCCCCTACTCCCCACACCCAACTCTTATTTTATCAGAATCTTCAGATAAAGCATGTGCTGACTGTCTTTGTTTCAAAGATAGTATTTTCTGGATAATTGTGTTAGCTCATGAACCACAACATCAAGGCTTCAGGAAGTCCCACTAGGTTTGGCAAAAGACTGTACTCCAGAATGGTTTTAGAATGTAGGCTTCTCCACGCTGCCAGGTCTATAAACATTTTTAAGTTCTTACAAGGAGATTCAAGTGTGGTCCTTGAAAAAAATCTGGGATCGAAAATAGAGGTAAATTTATATAACATGGTACACATACCTCATTTTATAACTATTATTACTATGCCCAAAGTAAAATATTTGAGAAAAATTTGTTGATTTGAATATTTTTCCTATAGACAATTATTGAATAAGGATGTAGCATTATCTTAAAGAATACGTCTGTCTTATATAACAAAAAGTCCACTATTTAGCATGTTTCAAAAAACTCTTATATACAACCATCGGTTAAATATTGTAATTGAACTGCCTTTGGACTTCTTCACCATAACTCTAGCTTAACCATTCACTCTGACAGCTATATTTTCCTTACTGCATGGTTCAGCAGACACCAACTAATAGACAATTTTCTTCTGTTTAGGAAAACAGAATAACAATTTTCCTGTATATGAGAATTCATCTTATATTAGCTTAGGTCTTGTATTTTTAATCAATATTTAACAGTTATCGAAAATCTTTTGATTAGTATTATGATTCTTTTGGAGAAGGCATTATATATGAAAAAGAGAAGTAACAGGTCTTGAGGTTATAAGACCCAGGTTCAAAAATTAACCCAACCACTATTCCTGATGTGATATTTGACAGTTGTCTACTATGTAGAGATGGTCATTCATAGTCTTGGCTATCTAATGAGGTCACTGATGCAGGTCAAGTGAGAGGAATAAATCGCACTTGCAAAAGTGTAAAGCAATGAATAATGTCAGATGTTATTATTCTTTCGGTTTTGTTTTTATACTTCGCAAACACACAGACACACAAACACTCAACAGCTTTGCAAATCTACTTATTTTATTGTAATTTATACTCTACTTCCAAAAATACTTTTTTGAAGTGTCTTATGATATAAGAAAAAGATATAATAGAATCGGTCAAACAAGTATGTGTGAACTGCAACCAGATAATAAGAGCAAGAGAAATTAGAAGGAACTACTAACATCGAACATAAAATTTCCTATGCTTCCTAATGTTTGGGACAACGGGGAAAACACACATTTTGTATGGGTTTTCCAGTCTGATTGAAGAAC
Source organism: Pteropus vampyrus (assembly GCF_000151845.1). NCBI lineage: Eukaryota > Metazoa > Chordata > Mammalia > Chiroptera > Pteropodidae > Pteropus > Pteropus vampyrus. The sequence continues at coordinate 11,152,805 of NW_011888782.1, forward strand.
ACTTTTTGTCCTTCCACTGTATCTTACTTTAAAAAGGGTTCATAGATCATTACCAAATACTTTTTGTTAGGAAGCCAGAACCTTTTTTCTTAAGGTACTTCATTTGGTAAAGTGTTGTTGCTGCACACAAAATTGATTCTTTGTGAACCTGTCTTGCTCAAACCTATTTTAAAATATCGTTAGATAAAAGTCACCTTTCTAGTAATATGTCTGTACTTCGAGTGAATGAAAAATGTCCTTAGAAGAATTTCAGTCATGTGTTTTCATAATATCTTTGTATCACAAGGGGGGCACACATATGCCTGCTATGTTTGCATGTGTATACTCCAGAAATAACCTGAGCTATGAGTTGTATTAATAGCTCTTAATTTTTTTCTTGGATTCCTTTAGTGATATCTGTAACTCAGAAGTGAGAAAATTAATTAGATTATTTCCAAATTCAAATATACACTTAGATTCAAGTTGAAGAGAGTTTTCCTTATAAACCCGTGAAATCTTAGAGGCTGCATCCTTCATTGGACAGAGTCTGGTTTTACAGCCGCATAGACAGGAGTTTATGTCCAAGCTTTGGCATTTAGTGAGTGGCCTTAAGTAGGTCACTTGGTATCCTGATCCTTAGTTTCCCCATCTGCAATATGGGGCCACCAAATCCAACATGCTGAGTTTCTCTATTAGAGGTATAGCACCTGCCATACACAGCAATCAACACAAACAGTTATTAGAATTCCACTAACCCTCTTCTACAATTCCAAAACCTCCAAATTCCCCAAATCCAGAAGTTATTTTCATAACTCATTTGACAACAAAATCTGACCTAAAACTTAAGTATAACCTGACCTGAACTGAAGTGAAACTATTTATCAACTTTAGACTTTTAAGTGGAATGTTAAAACAAAGGTAGAAATATTTTTAAATTAAATTTATTGGGAAAACATTGGTTAATATCATTATATAAATTTCAGGTGCATAACTTTCTAATACGATATCTGTATACTTCTTTTTGTGCTCACCACCCAAAGTCTAGTATCCTTTTGTCACCATAATTTGACCCCCTTCACCCTCTTCATCCTCCCTGCATCCCCTTCCCCTCTAGTAACCACTATTCTGTTGTCTACAAGTTGTTTTTGTTTGTTTGTTTTGTTCGTTCACTTGTTCCTTTTTGTTTTATAGACCACATATGAGTGAAATCATACAATTCTTGTCTCTTTCTATCTGGCTTACTTCACTTACCATAATACTCTCAAGATCTATCTATGTTGTTGCAAATAGCAATATTTAATCATTTCTTGTGGCTGAGTAGTATTTTGTTATATATATGTACCATATCTTTTTTTATCTAATCATCAGTCAAAAAACACTTATGTTGTTTCCATGTTTTGGCTGTTGTTAATAACACTGTAGTAAATGTAGGGGTACATATGTCCTTATGAATGAGTGTTTTCAAATTTTTCAAGTAGATACCTAGAAGAAGGAAATTAAGAATAGTAACTCTATTCTTAATTTTTTGAGGAAGCTCCATACTATTTTCCATAATGGTTGCACAAAAACAGACATATTTATGCATTTTGTTATGAAATGCTACCCTAGACCCTGTTTGGGATCATGCATCACAAATGGCTTATACGCTATATTACTTTGCTAAACTGAAAAATTCTGAATTCCTGAACACATCTGGCCCCAATAGTTTCAAATAAAGGACTGATGTCCTATTTTATCACTAGGGTTGTAAATTTCCTCAATATCTAGTTTGTCAGACAACGAAAATCCCTTTGACTGCATCTCTGATTCATGGTTTCTTCCAGGCCCTGTCCTGTTCATCTTGAGCTCTTTTGATTTGGTGTGTGCGTTGGGACGTTGGGGAGTTATTTTGATAGTAGCCTGGCTCCCCAATCTGATAGTTGCAAAATTCTTCTTTACATTAAATTGAGATCTACCTCCCTGTAAATTCTCCAACTTGTCCCTGTTCTGCAGAGCTGAGAAAACAGGATAAGCAGCTCCCTCTCCCAGGTGACTGCCCCCCAACTATTTGAAAAAAAGTTATACTCCTCTTTAAGTCTTCTTTTATAATCTTACTTCTATAACCATTTCTCTGACCCATTTCCAGGCCTCTTCTAATTATTCTTTATTTGTCATGTTTCCACTTACCACCTGTTATTAAGAACCAACAATATTATGGTCTTTGTCTTAAAAACTCTGTTTCCAATCATTGATGATTAACATCATCTTCTCAATGGTATCTTCACAGAGACGAAAATTTTATGCAGCGCATGATTCACATCCAGTTTGAATTCTGAGTCATCTATTGATTATACCTTAGGCAAGTTATATCAACTCTCAAACCCTCAGTCTCTTTATCTGTACAATGGGGATAAAGTGAGCTTCGTGGCACTGCTGTAAAAATTAAAAGTAGCACATGAAAAGGGTCTAATACTTTGCCTGACAAAGTAGGCAAATAACAAAGGATAATGATTATTACTTAAAGTTTAATAAATAATCCCCCTTTTCCACTTTATTATTATGTCTTTATTGCTTTCTTAGGCCCATACTGGTACTATCAAAATTCTCTACAAGCTTAAGGCGTTGGTGGATTTTTTATTAGGTCTAATCCATATGAAAGTAATCTGTCATTGTGAAGATGCAATTTGTATAATAAATAGTTTCTGCCAGTCTTAGAAGGAAGTCACTGTATTTCTTCTCCTTCCCCTCATCACTTTTGAACCAATCCAGCTTCCAGGACAACTTGATTGACATAAGCAATCAAACTTGTATCTTTCAGGCACCTATTTAGAGATGGACAGTAAAAATTTGTTTGTTTTTCCATCCTAGAAACCAAGTAGATTCTAGGGTATCTTGTTTCTCATCTTGAGACTGTGCATCCTATGTAAATGTTTCCAAGTGTACAGATTAGAGCCATAAATTATATTTTGATCAGTGCCAAAAACTTGGTGCCAAAGAACATCTTGACATTACTATTAGCGTATGTTGTATCCTGTAATTAAGCAGAATCAGCTTGTAGATGAGTTCTTCTGAAGACGGAGCCCTCCTTTCATGGAAGCGTAATCAGAATGAGCTATTGCTCTCATTAAGTTACTTTGCAATACATCACCAGTGTGACCTGTCATTCTAATGATGCATTAGCGTAATTCATCAACAGGGTGAATCCCACTAATAAGGTGTTATTCCAGAGGCAGGACTATCCAATGCAGAAAGCCTCCAGGGGCAGATGCAGGATGACTACAGCCTAAGGCCCAAGAGGCTCTGTATAATGAATTTCTCCCACCCTTCTTACTCTATAAAATTTTGCTATTTTTAAGCAATCCAGATGAATGTCCATCTGTCCCCAGATTCTTCTAATTTTTTTTTTTCTGACTAATCCTGGGATTCTTTACTGGTCCAGAGATGTCCAACTTTCATTCCTTTGGGTGTAGGATTGAGCCACTTGGTTCTTTCCTGAAGAATTACACTTTAAGAAAATTCAATTTCATAGCTGACATTGTTGAAGCACCTGTGAATTTCTATATAATTCATATCCTACATGATTCTAAAGTAAATAAGATTTTTTAAAAAATTCATATAATGAAACCACTCCAATGAAAAGAAGATAGGAGACAATAATACTAAAAATTAAGGCTTTGCAACTAGCAGATAAACAAGTCCTGGAGATTTAATACAGCACAGGAATTACAGACAATAAAACTGTTTATAAACATTTGCTAAGAAACTATATCTTAATTGTTCCCACTACCTCAAGAAGTTGTAATTATGTGACAAGATAGAGATGTTAGCTAACACTACAATGGCAATCATACCGCAATATAAGTCTATCAATATGTTGTACACCTACTTACATAATATTATATGTC
>NW_011888782.1:11156717-11160912 GCF_000151845.1 Pteropus vampyrus
AGAGACGAAAATTTTATGCAGCGCATGATTCACATCCAGTTTGAATTCTGAGTCATCTATTGATTATACCTTAGGCAAGTTATATCAACTCTCAAACCCTCAGTCTCTTTATCTATACAATGGGGATAAAGTGAGCTTCGTGGCACTGCTGTAAAAATTAAAAGTAGCACATGAAAAGGGTCTAATACTTTGCCTGACAAAGTAGGCAAATAACAAAGGATAATGATTATTACTTAAAGTTTAATAAATAATCCCCCTTTTCCACTTTATTATTATGTCTTTATTGCTTTCTTAGGCCCATACTGGTACTATCAAAATTCTCTACAAGCTTAAGGCGTTGGTGGATTTTTTATTAGGTCTAATCCATATGAAAGTAATCTGTCATTGTGAAGATGCAATTTGTATAATAAATAGTTTCTGCCAGTCTTAGAAGGAAGTCACTGTATTTCTTCTCCTTCCCCTCATCACTTTTGAACCAATCCAGCTTCCAGGACAACTTGATTGACATAAGCAATCAAACTTGTATCTTTCAGGCACCTATTTAGAGATGGACAGTAAAAATTTGTTTGTTTTTCCATCCTAGAAACCAAGTAGATTCTAGGGTATCTTGTTTCTCATCTTGAGACTGTGCATCCTATGTAAATGTTTCCAAGTGTACAGATTAGAGCCATAAATTATATTTTGATCAGTGCCAAAAACTTGGTGCCAAAGAACATCTTGACATTACTATTAGCGTATGTTGTATCCTGTAATTAAGCAGAATCAGCTTGTAGATGAGTTCTTCTGAAGACGGAGCCCTCCTTTCATGGAAGCGTAATCAGAATGAGCTATTGCTCTCATTAAGTTACTTTGCAATACATCACCAGTGTGACCTGTCATTCTAATGATGCATTAGCGTAATTCATCAACAGGGTGAATCCCACTAATAAGGTGTTATTCCAGAGGCAGGACTATCCAATGCAGAAAGCCTCCAGGGGCAGATGCAGGATGACTACAGCCTAAGGCCCAAGAGGCTCTGTATAATGAATTTCTCCCACCCTTCTTACTCTATAAAATTTTGCTATTTTTAAGCAATCCAGATGAATGTCCATCTGTCCCCAGATTCTTCTAATTTTTTTTTTTCTGACTAATCCTGGGATTCTTTACTGGTCCAGAGATGTCCAACTTTCATTCCTTTGGGTGTAGGATTGAGCCACTTGGTTCTTTCCTGAAGAATTACACTTTAAGAAAATTCAATTTCATAGCTGACATTGTTGAAGCACCTGTGAATTTCTATATAATTCATATCCTACATGATTCTAAAGTAAATAAGATTTTTTAAAAAATTCATATAATGAAACCACTCCAATGAAAAGAAGATAGGAGACAATAATACTAAAAATTAAGGCTTTGCAACTAGCAGATAAACAAGTCCTGGAGATTTAATACAGCACAGGAATTACAGACAATAAAACTGTTTATAAACATTTGCTAAGAAACTATATCTTAATTGTTCCCACTACCTCAAGAAGTTGTAATTATGTGACAAGATAGAGATGTTAGCTAACACTACAATGGCAATCATACCGCAATATAAGTCTATCAATATGTTGTACACCTACTTACATAATATTATATGTCAATTATATCGCCAAAAAAAGTAAAAAAATTCTCTACTAAAAAAAAATTAAGGGTAATATAGCTGGTATTACATTTATCTCTGAGCTTCCTGCAGCAAAATCAAAAAGGGATAATGGATTGAAAGAATGAAAAACATTTTGTTTGAAAACTTACTTCTAATATTCCAAGAATGTTTTATTTCGATCCATATCTGAGGAACCTTAAAGAACTTAATGGATATTGTTTTCAATGGTAATATCACTGAAAATGCAATAATATTTTTCATAGTGATGTCTTATTCTCATCCTTTGATAAAGTCAAGAATATATTTTAATTAGAAAATATCCATTTAAGGCACTTTCTGTGAAAAACAAAGCTAATGTGGTTCAGATATATAACTAATTTTCAGAATAGAGTTAGATTACTTCTGTGAATGAATAGGACCATTTCTCTGTACTATTTTGTCTCCTATGATCACTTCTCTCTTCTGAACTTTTTTAGGAGGTGGATAATAATTTATGATTTTTTAGCTTTATTGAGGTATAATTTACACCAATAAAATTTACCCTTTGTAATTATACATTTTGATGAATTTTAATAACTGCATATAATCATGTAACCACCACCACAATCAAGATATTGAACAGTTACATCACACTAAAAAGTTTTTCACACTCCTTGGCTGTGGATCCCATCCCCTGATACCCAGGTCTAGGCAATCTCTGATTTCCTTTCTGTTCCTATAAAGTTGCCTTTTCTAGAGTTCCATATTAATACACATGTAGTCTTTGTGTTTGACTTCTTTTATTTTGCCTCTATGTTGTTGTATATATTCACGTTTTGTTCATTTTCATTGTGGAGTCGTATTTTATTAAGATTTGTTTTATAAGGAAAAAAGCTTAAAGGATATTAAAAATAGTGGCTAGAAAGAATACCCATATGAATTTAATAACAAACATAGAGGTGGCAATATGTATCCTCACTTAAATAGAGAACTAAGGCCTTCTATTCCAATATATTTTTTAATACTTTACAATGGCAAGCTTGAAAGCTAAGTGATGGCAAGAACCATGTTTTCTAGCTTGACATTATATCTGCAATATCTAGCCCAGTGCCTGCTTTTACTAGGCACTTAATAAATCATTGTTAAATGAGTGAATAAAGACATTAAAAGATGCTCATCATCCATGTACAACAGTTATGTGAGTAGTCCCTCAAGGTAAGGAACAGTAAAGTATAAAGAGAAAAGTTATATTCATTACTACTTATTGAACACTTTTCATGGCAGTGCTTGGAAAGCAACTCATACTCCACTCATATTTCAGATTCCTTACAGACCTATCTTTAGCTCTATCACCTGTGCGTTTTTAAAATCTTTTGGTTCCAGTATATTTAATCCTGAACTGCCAGCTTTAAGATAATCAATTCAGTACATTTATTATGCCCTTTCCTTTTATTTGCCTTCAAAGTATTTCCAAATACTTAGTAATTTTCTGAATCGTCAACTCTCTTCACTTCCAAGAGTTTTTCTAAACATATAAAGGTATAACCAAAGTATGATATAATTGGAAACAGAATACCATAGCATGTTAACATTTAAAGATGATTTAGTCTAATGTCCTCATTTTAACGGCAGTGGGGACTGAAATCTCAAGAACGAGCTGCCCCAATTCACACATTTGGTGCAATCAAAGATAATTTTTTACTAGCCTATTAGTCCCAATAAGCTAGCAGTTAGTTTGCAGAATTGAACTGAAACCGAAAAAGAGTTCTCTTCTTTGCTTACTTGCTCATATTCAAACTTTATTGAGGAGAATTAGGAGTGTGCAGTCTATTATATTGACTGGTATTTTAGAGCAAGTCAAGAAAAAAATAACTTTCACAAGGAGAAGCTACATAGCTTGAATTAGAACCCATACCAAGGCAAGAAAAACAGATAAAAGAAAGCAAAATTCCATACCAAGGTATCTTGAACCTCAGCTAGATGTTTCAGCAGGTGACAAAATCTGTTAATTATATGCCCTAAATGAACCTTTGTTTGGCCTTTAAAGTGTATGCTCTCTGCTAAATCACTAAATATTCCAAGAATTAGTTTTCCAAATGTAATGAATTTTACCTGAATTTCTAATAGATTAATTCTGACTCGTCATATACCCTATCTATGCATTTAAGATTCACAAGGATTTGAATTTAGTCGATAAAACTCCTTCAGTATAGGCCTCTGCGATACTCTAGATTTCATAGATGAAGTGAACCATTAAGATACAACTGAATTGTGTTGGTTTTACAAATCCAGTAAGATGGTACCCAAACCAGTGCTTTAGTTTTCCTTTGCCACTAGATAAAACACTGGCTTGCTCCATCCATCCATCCATCCGTCAAGTCAAAAGTTATTTATTAAATGCTTGACAAGTCCTTAAGTGCTGTAATACAGGAAGAAGTAAAGTTCTCTGTAGTACAAAGGGAAGAACAAAGAACTTCAGTATGAGAAGAGAATTAAGGAAGACTTCACAAGTGAAAGCAGCTTGTGTGCTGAGTCTTGTATGAGGAGAAGAATTTTAGTAGGTTAACATCATGAAGGTAATCCCTGAGGATG
>NW_011888782.1:11160962-11166474 GCF_000151845.1 Pteropus vampyrus
CAATATGTATCCTCACTTAAATAGAGAACTAAGGCCTTCTATTCCAATATATTTTTTAATACTTTACAATGGCAAGCTTGAAAGCTAAGTGATGGCAAGAACCATGTTTTCTAGCTTGACATTATATCTGCAATATCTAGCCCAGTGCCTGCTTTTACTAGGCACTTAATAAATCATTGTTAAATGAGTGAATAAAGACATTAAAAGATGCTCATCATCCATGTACAACAGTTATGTGAGTAGTCCCTCAAGGTAAGGAACAGTAAAGTATAAAGAGAAAAGTTATATTCATTACTACTTATTGAACACTTTTCATGGCAGTGCTTGGAAAGCAACTCATACTCCACTCATATTTCAGATTCCTTACAGACCTATCTTTAGCTCTATCACCTGTGCGTTTTTAAAATCTTTTGGTTCCAGTATATTTAATCCTGAACTGCCAGCTTTAAGATAATCAATTCAGTACATTTATTATGCCCTTTCCTTTTATTTGCCTTCAAAGTATTTCCAAATACTTAGTAATTTTCTGAATCGTCAACTCTCTTCACTTCCAAGAGTTTTTCTAAACATATAAAGGTATAACCAAAGTATGATATAATTGGAAACAGAATACCATAGCATGTTAACATTTAAAGATGATTTAGTCTAATGTCCTCATTTTAACGGCAGTGGGGACTGAAATCTCAAGAACGAGCTGCCCCAATTCACACATTTGGTGCAATCAAAGATAATTTTTTACTAGCCTATTAGTCCCAATAAGCTAGCAGTTAGTTTGCAGAATTGAACTGAAACCGAAAAAGAGTTCTCTTCTTTGCTTACTTGCTCATATTCAAACTTTATTGAGGAGAATTAGGAGTGTGCAGTCTATTATATTGACTGGTATTTTAGAGCAAGTCAAGAAAAAAATAACTTTCACAAGGAGAAGCTACATAGCTTGAATTAGAACCCATACCAAGGCAAGAAAAACAGATAAAAGAAAGCAAAATTCCATACCAAGGTATCTTGAACCTCAGCTAGATGTTTCAGCAGGTGACAAAATCTGTTAATTATATGCCCTAAATGAACCTTTGTTTGGCCTTTAAAGTGTATGCTCTCTGCTAAATCACTAAATATTCCAAGAATTAGTTTTCCAAATGTAATGAATTTTACCTGAATTTCTAATAGATTAATTCTGACTCGTCATATACCCTATCTATGCATTTAAGATTCACAAGGATTTGAATTTAGTCGATAAAACTCCTTCAGTATAGGCCTCTGCGATACTCTAGATTTCATAGATGAAGTGAACCATTAAGATACAACTGAATTGTGTTGGTTTTACAAATCCAGTAAGATGGTACCCAAACCAGTGCTTTAGTTTTCCTTTGCCACTAGATAAAACACTGGCTTGCTCCATCCATCCATCCATCCGTCAAGTCAAAAGTTATTTATTAAATGCTTGACAAGTCCTTAAGTGCTGTAATACAGGAAGAAGTAAAGTTCTCTGTAGTACAAAGGGAAGAACAAAGAACTTCAGTATGAGAAGAGAATTAAGGAAGACTTCACAAGTGAAAGCAGCTTGTGTGCTGAGTCTTGTATGAGGAGAAGAATTTTAGTAGGTTAACATCATGAAGGTAATCCCTGAGGATGCAAAAGAACTCTAAGAAAAGGACAATAAGCATGATGTTTTCTCCTTGGGTTCATTTTAGAAATGCATAAATTCTTTCAAAGGGAAGTATACATTAGTAGAGTGAAATGACTTTGGTCATATTTCAATACCAAGTATATGGAACTCAGTATCATTTAAGATCCTGTACTTTCTGGGATCCTTAAATTTCCAATAATTAATGTACCATAACAAAAATGTTGAAGTCTCTCAAAATATGATATTGCTAGAACAGAATGGCATAATTTGTCTTAAAAAAAAAAAAAGCATTACCTGAAACTTTATGTTACAATGCTTAAATACAAAAGAGAATTTTACATGCAACATGACAATTAGATATAGACAATATAGACATAGACACACACACACGCCCACACACACACACACACACACACACACACACACACACATAACCACACCAATATTGACAATATACACTTCTCATCAATAGATTATTTTAATTTGCTTCTCTAGTCTGATGATATTTTTGTTTGGACTTCAAAAAAAAGGAAAGTTAGATTTGACTATCCTAGTACCCATTACAGATTTTTGTATTACAAATTTCTTTGGTAATCTTCCAAATAAGAGTACATTTATTACCCCTAAAACCAGAAAATAGATATGTAATAAAAGTTATTTTTAAGGTCCCTAATGTTTTAAATATCCATGGATAACTGTAACTGATCAAAACAACTATAGCCTTTTTAGGCAAACTGCCTATATGAACATTTAATTATACATCATGCATAAAAGAAAGAGGCCCACTCTTCTAAAATATTTGCCATCAGATTTATTTTATGTTGTTTTCCTTGTTCATTTACATAATCTATAGAGTTATAAATATCTTCAATTAAATTTCATGTTTACTCTATAAAATTAGGTACTTCTATTACATTATCAAAGTTTATTTTAGTAGGTAGTACAAGAGTCTTTATTAAACAAACAATGGAGCTAGATTACAATTACTTTAAAATAACAGTGAACTTGCTCTGACTTCATAATAATTTAGTTTTGTCCCCAAATAGCTCCATTGCAATATCTCTCTTAGGAAAAAAGTGTTATGGCTAATCTCTTTCTAAAGAAATCTTTAAATAAATTTTATGATGAAATCCTCAAGCATTTTATGGAGCTCTCTATACACGTTTTCTCGTTTTCTCAGAATAAAACCTGCAAACCTGCCAATTCTTATGTGTTAATATAATCTATACTGCATATATGACAGGTGAACAAGGAGAAGATCTGCTGAGGGACATGAATTTGATTTTACATTCAACTTGTTTTCGAGTAGGTTGGCTGCTATATAGGTTGCTAGTGGGTACTCAATCAAAAATAGTGTCTCCCTTCGCTTTTCTGGCAGGTCCTCCCAACCTTCATGTCCCTCTTTATCAGACTGTTCTGTGAATCGAACAAAAGGAGACACATTGAAAATTGATCAGGATGTGACAGGTTCAGAAAGGCTAAATGTAGAAACTTTGGAAAGACTTAGAGTTATCCACAATAACACTACAGGAAGACTTAACTTCATGATCTTTCTCACGATTCAAAACATGTCGCTGTAAGAAACCGATTATATGATAGCCCACACATTTAACCCTAGTATAATTGTTGTTGATTGATTTGATTAGGTGCTCTGCTCTCCTTGATGAGCTCAATTAGTCTACTTACTGTTTCAAGCTTTAGTTTTGGGTTGTTTTTTCTTTTCTTTTTACTCCAGAAGCTGATGGTTGGACACTCTAAAGATACTGTTTAAAGAGCATATATACAATTTAAAATATGGTCATTTGATAGGTTCATGAGCACACTGATCAGGTAAATATTTCTGCTGAAACTATATGTAGAAAATGAAGTAATGAGAGAAACTAATATCAGTCAGAGTATTTTACCTTGAGTTAAAACAAAAGAAATGATGCAGCAGAATGAGTTATTCAATAAAATCACACAAAACATCAGCTTGACATTTGGACTGCTGGAAGGTATAACATTTATCCATTTAAAAAGGGAATTTACTTTGATATTAATTATAAAAGCACTGTAGAAATTTCATACTGTTCATAAGCGTTAATTAAAAGTTTCTTTTCTTACCAATCCTACCTTTTCCTTCCAAAGTTCACAGTAAGAATCATGCCTTATATATATTTCTGCAACTCTTTTTTTCACTTCTCATAATACAGATACACTCCATGCTGGTACATAGAGATACCTTTAGAAAGTAATCTTTGACATCTTGCTATGAAAGATAAAGAAAGTGGCTCAATTATATTTTCTCCCATTCCCACATAGCAATGTTTTTTTGTTATATTACTAGATTTACATTTTGAACATTTATAACATTTACATTTTCCTTTATAATTACGATTTTCATAGTGGTTTATCATTAAGTTTTTTCTAAATTTACCAGGGGTCCATTCTCATGGACCATCCCTTCAATTTATCCTCTCTATAAGTTGTCTATTCTCTTCATTCACTTTTTGATGGGCTGGTTTCCATTATCAACTATATTTTTCCAATTTTTTAGAAGGATTTCCTTTGTCTTTGAAAGAGACTGAAACCTGCTCTGGGTATATTACTTTTGTTTTTTCTTTTAATAATCGGTAGACATTGCTTCTGTGCCTTCTGGGAGTAAATGTTGTTATGGGGAAGTCTGAGGCCAACCTGATTTTTATACCTTGTGGCTGATTGAAGACTTTTTGTCTCAATATCCTCAGATTTCTTTCTCTATCCTTGTAATTTAAAAATATCATCAAAATATATTTTTACTAATTATTCTGTAACTATTTTTTTATGAAAAACTACAGTGTCATTTGGATCTGCAGATATAGAACTTCCTTTTTCATAGGAAAATTTTCTTGTATTATGCCTTTGAGAGTTTTGGGGTTTTATTTGGTTGATTGGCTGCTTGCTCGCTTATTTGCCAGTTACCTATATTAAGGGTACTCTACTCTTTGTCTCCCATATGTAATATAACTTGTATTGATTTTTTATTTTCCTTTGCATTTATGTTATTTCCTCATGTTTGTTTTCCATGTCATTGTGCTATTTTTAGCAGTATCCATTCTCCTTCTAGCTATTTTTGATGTGGTTTCCTTTTCTTTAATAATGTTTCACTGCTTTCTTTAATTTCTTTCCTAAACATAGCCAGATTGCTTTTCACCTTTTTCACTGTCTCATTTCTTCTTTAACTTTTATATTAATTCTTTGATATTCTTCCCACCTATCAAAGATTCCGTGTTTCTTTCCAATTTTTTAAGTATAGAGGAGTATTTGTCTGTAGTTATATTTATTTCCAGTCCACTAACATGTATTGATTCCTTTTCATGTTCCTTTTAACTTTTTTGATGGGAGACAGGGGAGTATAACAGTTACCATGAGCAGGTGTCATGTTGGATCCTTGTCGGGTACCAGTCATCTGCGTGTGACTTTCTGCTTGATCACCACTAGCATAAGCAAAAGCATGCACGTGGGGAGTAAGCCGAGACTAACAAGGACCATCTCTCACCTTCTAGAGGAGTGGACCTTCTGCTCTAGAAGAATATTCCTCTTCCGGGAGAGCAAGTCACTGAAGCAGAGGTTAGGGTGACTCACAGTGAAGTTTCCTCACCAAGTTGCTATTTGTTTCTCTTCATTTTCCCTTGCTTATTCTCTGTTCATTGTCTCTAGTAAGTTATCTCAACATCATAAGGAGCCAGAACTCTGCAAAGACTTTTCTGTCCTTGATATGTCTACTAACTCAGTCTTCTAAGGGAAAGACCTGGGTCTCTCAGGGCCCACTAATCCACTTTTAGAACAATTTGTTTTCTGCTAGAGAGTTTTGCTAGGATTTATTGGCATTTTTTAAATCTCAGTTTGGAACAAATATCACTATCTTGG